>NC_135184.1:21214466-21574466 GCF_041146795.1 Maylandia zebra
AAGCATATAATTAACTCAAAAACTTTACACCCTTGCAGCACGCAATCTTCTGTGCACACATTGTATTGATTGTTGAATAATTGACACCTTAGTGCTTTTTGATCCAGTGTTGTCACTTTGCAGGTTGCGTTGCTAAGAGATGAATGGTGCTTCGTTCAGTTTTCTCACCCTGCTTTTTTCTTAACAGAGGTGAGGCGATATTGAACAGTGCATCCATTTTTCTGTTGCAGAGTCCATGGAGGGAGACCTGGGAGAGTCGGATGAGGATGTTCAGGGGGAGGACAGACCCGTAGTGCTGTGGGAAAAATGCATCGAGCAGAGCTTCTTTGTTGATCTCAGTGAGGATGAAAGTCTCCACTTAAGTGATCTGGAGAGTTCTTTGGCCTTGCATCTGTCCCAGGCAGAGTCTGCTGCCTCTGAAGCAAGCATCCATCTTAGTGGTAAGACATGCAGGCACTGTTGTTTATTGTGTCAGTTTTCTTGTATACTACGGTGAATTAGTGCGTATATAATCAAAAGTTTACATAAAACAATTTTTTTAATAATACATCATTATAAATATGTTGGCATGCAGAATGTTAAACATCTGCTATGTTTTTTTGCTCACTTCAGGTGTGACAAAACAAATGCAATGACACATATATTGTTTTTGCAAAGTCATGAGCTAGTTTTCACTCTCATCATTAAATGGCCTGCAAATGGTAAATGGCCTGCATTTGTATAGCGCTTTACTCAGTCTCTAAGGACCCCAAAGCGCTTTACACTACATTCCGTCATTCACCTATTCACACACACATTCACACACTGGCAATGGTAAGCTATGTTGTAGCCACAGCTGCTCTGGGGCGCACTGACAGAGGCGAGGCTGCCGGACACTGGCGCCACCGGGCCCTCTGACCACCACCAGTCAGTCACCACCATTAGCCTTAATGGAATCAACATGACCCTGTAATTAGGTTTTCATGGTATTTGGGTTTTTAATTTGCAGGGGACGCGGAGCTGTCTGGCTTGGATGACTCCTCCTCAGAGAGCAGTGTGGGCAGTCTGAGCGGGAGGGTTCTAGAGAGCAGTTCCAAGAGAAATCTCTTACATGTGTCTTCCCAAAGATCAAACACCATGCAAGATAAGCAGGGAAGTGAGGACACTGGACAAAATACCAGTGATGAGGATCAGGAGGACTTGCCATATGATGGCAACATTGGAAGCCCTTACTTCAACAAGAAAGATTATTCTGAGGGAAACATTAGCTCTGATGGAGGACACACTGTTCATACAAGTCCTGATCTTTCTGGTCAGCTTGAATTGGTGCAAGAAGATATCAGCACAAAGCAGGACAACGTTTTTGATGCTTCCAAGCAAAGTGAGCTTGGTGGACCGCATCCTGGTGCTGCAGACATTAACCAGTTATTGCTGCGGCACTTCTCCCACGAGGAATTGCTGCGGTTGGGTAGGCTGATCGAGGCAGAGACCCTGCCAGAGGTGTCCCTGTTGGAGAGTGCAGACGACAGTGTTTTTAGCCAGGCTCCAACACACAACAGCAAAGCAGTGAATAATAACCACACAGAGAGCTCAGATGAAAAGAGTAATGCTGCATCAAAAAAAGCAAGTTCAGAAGAGCAGATAGAAAAGAAGACTCCTACTTTCACATCTGGTGCTTGTGCAAACAGCATGTCCAACTCTGAAAGTACAGATTCTAAGCAGAGCATTGGGGATTTCAGTGCAGATGAAGTAAAGCAGGACAAAGCAGATGAGGAGGAAGAGCAGGTTCAGAGAGTTCCTCTGGTGCGTACAAGATCCTTCAGTGAGATGAAGTATGGCCAAGGCCAAGTCCATTACCCGCTCCCCGACTTCTCCAAGGTTGCCCCTAAAGTGAAAATCCCCAAAACCCCAGCCAGATCACTTCCTCAGTGCCCTAGCACCATTCACAGAGCTCAGTCTTCCCCAGGCATGTTAGAGGTGATCAGCAGAGTCTTGGAGGACTCAGTCCTGCCAGCTGGGAAAGCTAATGTCTTTAAAGATGAAGAAAAGCACACTCCTCCTGCACTGGTGCACCATCTGCAGGTAGAAAGCATTCAGATCATATCTTTGCACTGCAAATGAACCTTAGACTTTCAGTTTCTTTAGCTGATATTTTCTGTCATCATTGCATTACTGTTTTCTTAGATAGAGCTGTAACATCCATCCTCTCTATTTTCTTTAGGCTGAATATGATAAATTACTCACCAAATACGCAGAGGCAGAGAACCTCATTGATCAGATGAGACTAGGAACCAGTGTGAGTTCTAAGGTTTCTTCCTGGTGTAATTCACACAGGCCTGTGTTAAATTAGTTACATTTCAAATGTAAGATACAAAGGTATTTATTGCTTTTCACAGAATCAGCTCTCCTCAGAACTCATGCTTTATTTAGAGGATGATGATGAAGATCAGGGGCAGTTAGCTGAGCTGAGCCATCTTGGATACAAAGCTCCTCATCTTCCCTCATCAGGTACGGCTCCGTGTCCGACATCTGATATCATGAAAGGTTAACTGCCTTCTACTACATGAAAATAAAGTCTGACTGGATTCCTCAGAGAGTGATCAGTTTAGATGACACATTTTTTAATGAAACCTTTTAATGACATTGAAAGAATAACTGAATATTTATGACAAACCAGGCCTGTGTATCTTTATTTAAACACCGAATGATCAGAAAGTCGAGTTAAACACTACGTTAAAGGCATGTTGTGCTCAGGCCGGCAGCTGCTCTCCAGTTTGTTGTCATTTTAGCTGGAAAATAGATTGATTATTTTATTGAATCCAGTATTTTGCCTTAGTTTTGTGGTGCCCCCTAAATATTTTGCATACTGATCCCTCCATACAGTCGGTGTGTGGCTCCTGTCCAGCTATAAGACACAGATAGTTAAGAGTTAATACTACAGAAATGAAATGAAATGTGCCATTATTCATTTTAAAAGGCCATTCTGTTAGAGTAACCAGCTGCTGGCTGTGAGCAGGGCTGCAGCTGCTCAGCCTGGCTGTGGTGATTGAAGCTGTTTACAGATACTGCTGTTGTCCTCCAGCTGCCAGTGTGGTTTAACCTGCACTGCTCTGGACAGCTACAGTAGCATCTGAGCCTGCGGAGCATCGCTGACGGGGACTCGGGCAATGAAACCATCACTGGGTGCACATAAAAATTGGTGTATAATGTTACAGCAAATAAAAACAGTCATGTTAAATTTAGAGTTAAGGTGGCATGTCATTCTGCTGCAGTAATCACAGCTACGGTCTGTCTCTACGGCGGTTCTAATAAAGCTGCAGAACCAGTAAATCTAGCACCCTTTGTAAACACAGTGGTGCAGATTTAAACCCCAGCATGCAGCAGCAGCGAGGGCTATACTGACTAACTGTAGTTTAATAATTTAAATAATACTTTATAGTAATGCAGAAAAGCCTTTCTCCATAGGTGATACTAGATAAGGGAGAGGTAACACACAAGTTTTTGTGAGGGACTCTAAAGTTAGTGTTGCCATGATCCTTGAGGGCCTCTGTTGTGATGTTATTCCCAGCCTAGTGGTTTGAGCTACATTACATCAGCTCTGACCCAACCCACCCTAACCCTATCAACTAATCACAGCAGAGCATCCCTCACACTGCCACGCCTCTGGCTGAGCTAATGATTTGGTCTGGATGCATTTTGTGCTTGGCAGCATTATTTATAAAAATAAGTAAATAAAGCTACAAAGAAAGATATATTGGCAGTACAAATCCCAGAAGATGTGTCAGGAACATTTTACTCATAACTTATTACCTTAATTATGTTGAGTGTGTATGACTCCCATGTTGGCTTGTTTTCAGAAAGCTTAAATGAAAAAGCTGAGTCAGCTCTCGTCAGCACCATTAAGGAGGCGGCCTCAGCTTCCTCCAGCGAGCTTCAGGATAATCCCAGTGATGGGGAAAGGATGACCGCTGAGCTGAGAGACATCATCAGCCAGTTCATGCAGAAGGTGTGTTTGAAAATGACTACAGCTATTGTACAATTAAACGCACACATATTTTAAACGTTTACAAACCTTCTGCTCTTCAGGTGGATGAATTTAGATTTACTGTGAGCAACATGGCTGTAAGCACAGAAGAAAAGCAAATGGTAAGGATCCTTTACATCCTACATGTAAGGTAAACTACATTTCAAGCACAATTTGGGGCCTGCTTTTTTTCTGCATGGGCATTAGTATAGACTGATCCTTTTGCAGATGTTGAGGAGCATGATGGAGGCTCAAGACCAGTTGGAAAGAAACTACATCAGTAAGAAGGAGGAGCACAGAGCTCTGGAGATGCAAAACTACATGGGCTTATCCAGGAACACTGGCACTTTTGATGCTAACAGGTCAGAGAGACCCCGGGGTGGCAGCTGTAAGTGTCAGTATCATGTTTGTGCACCCATTTATGTGTGTGTGTGTGTGTGTGTGTGTGTGTGTGTGTGCGCGTGCAGACTAGTGGAAGGAGACATCTTTAGGATAGGCATGCATCTTGAGGACATTAAGGAGATCATAGACAAAAACGTGTGTGATCAGATTTCTCCTCCTCACTCAACATCCACTCCCACGTCCACGACTGTACCCACTCCTGTCTGCATGTTCACACCTTCACCTCCACCTTCCCTGCATGAGGTAAAAGACACACAGAAAATTCACGTTTAATGTTTTTGCCACACTATTCATATTCTCTGATTTGGGGCCTTTTATAGTCAGAATACGCTGTGAATAGTAAAAATGCAATGCTGCATATCAACAGTTCAAATTCATACTAGTAGCAATGCAATTGTAGGTTTCCAAAAATTGTGTTGTTATGTTTAATTATTTATCTGCAAAAAATGACATTGTGAATATTTTAAATGCTTGGTTTGAATAAAAAGGTCTTTGCAACATGAGGTGTGATCAGAAAGTTCTGAAAAGCCTTTTCTGACTTAGATTTAGTCTGGATCGTTTTCAGCGTAGCTGCTACTTTCAGATCTGTCAGCGGAACTTCTGTTATGCACTCTGTTGGATGCTGGAGGAGCTCCAGTGTTTTCTTTGTGCTCATTACCTGAGGCTCCACATTAAAGCTTGTAAACTGCACTCTTCAGCTGAAAATTGCTGTTGGCCGTTTCCTTATTGAATTTCTCCACAGGATTGAGCTTCTGTGAAGCATCATTTGAGGCTTCTTCACAGAAAGCCTCTGTCACCGTGATTGCCTCAAGTTTCTCAGGCTCTTCTTGGGCCTACAATTCATTTTCTTTTCAGAGCATTTGTTTCAGCTGCAGGGTTTCTTGGATGAGACCGTCCACCTTTGCAGATGACTGCTGACTGCTAGTTTGTGTATACATTCATCTACAAAAAAAACCAGCCTCATCTGCTTTGGCCTCCGGAGCTGGTGGTTAAACTCCATGATTTTTTAAGAGGGTTTTTCCTCTCTTCCTCTTCTTCTCCAAATTAAGCTCAGCTAAAAGCCTCTTATAAGTAGCTAAATGTTTGGTTTTCATGTTTTGAACAGTTGCCTTCACACTGGTCACCTTATCTACATTTTTTTTCTTGGAGTGCAGTTTTATATCTGCTTTTTCATGGTGGCTGCTTTCTGTCTTTTAGAGTCAGAAATATAGATTGAGAAGAAATTATAATAATCTCCTGTGCTCATGCTGCCTTTAAGGCTGAAATATATCTGCTCAGCCCTGTTGGTATGATAGGGATCCTTATTTGCATCCATGCCCTGCATCTTCATTTGTGACAAATCCTTTCCTGGTACAGATGCTAAGTATGTGCATATGTTTGCATTAACTTTTATGTTTCAGGGGCAAAGTTATAAGATGGACACAGAGGAAGAAGAAGAGGAAGAAGAAGCAGAGGAGGGCAGTGACCTTCAGATAAATGGTGGATCAGACCAAAGTAGTGAGCTCGTAACTGCTGACCCTCTAGTGAAAAACTCTGGACATGGCAGCTGCCAGTCACGGTACCAATAAATTTCTTCTTTGCAGTCTAATGTTTAGGTTTTAAACTTAAAACTTAAATTTTAAATCTTTCTTTTGTAAATATAACATTTTTATAGTTTCTGATATGCAGCTAATATACAGCTCGGTGGCAAATGTGCTGAAAAATTAAAGATGACTTGGATGGATATAAGTATACTGTAATAAACCCCCTTGTCCTGGCTAGCTGTTTATGCTGTGAGCGGTGCATACGTGTGTGTTTGTGCACGTTCTCAGCCTTCCTGTGGGCAGGTAGTGTTTCGTGTACACAGCTGGTGTTGGGTTGCACAGTACGGAGGGAAGGGAGTGCTTGGATCTGTGTGCAGGTATTCTTCTCTGGCCTGTTTTAGGGACTCAACGGGCTCCTTGGTTGGACTTGATGTCTGTAAAGATGAGGATGAGGAGAGGAGCTCTGGTTTGTCAGAGGTGGCAGATCACAGTGACATCTTAGCTTACCTGTGTGGAAACAAGACCACCTCACACGAGCAGTGGACAGTCAGCAGGTCAGTGTTGTGACTGTGAGGTGACTGACTCTCTGTTATGGCTTCTTATTGCTGTTTTTTAGTTTTATATTTAAGTCTTCATAATGCAAGAGATCTGTTTTTGCATAATATATTATCATGCTCAATACAGAAAACATAGGCATTGTCTTCTTCTCATAATGCTTTTCATATCCTACTGTTAAAAAAAGTTTTGAAACAAAACCACTGCTGTTTATTACACTTAGACTTTATACAGTAAACACTTGCTCTTTCTGCAGCCACAGCATCAAGGATAGAGTCTCCAGACAAAAGGATGAATGTGATCTGGGTGACTGTGTTAGTCTGGCAGTGGAGGTCTCCTGTTCCTCTGATGCACCAAGAGGCTCAGAGAGCCACAGCTTCTCAGAGCCGGATCTCAACACCTCATGTGCCTCGCAGGTCAGTTGCAGATACAAGCTAGCCTGTTTGACCGCTGCTGTCTCTTCCACACAATTAAAATGCAATGCAAATGTTCATGCATATCTTTTGGTTAAAACCTTGTTATTGATGCACAGAAGATGGTGAGTTCAGAGACAGACAGCGGATTTGGGAGCTCTTACTTGAATCATTCGGGCTCGGGATCATTTCAATCAAATCTGCTTCCAGAAAGGTGTGAGTGAGAGTATTTTAATGACTGGTTCACCATCATAAACATATCACATGAGCCTAACATGAGAATACCTTAAGCTGAGCTTTTGCTTCTGCAGTGTGTTGTCCCAGAAAGAAGGTTTAAGTAGCTCAGACAGTGAAGACTCGTGCTCCCACCTGCAAACAGCCATCCACCCTGCCATCACTGGCTACCAGTGGGCCAGCCCCCACCCATCTGTCCTAACACAACACTGTGGAGCAACAGCTGGAGTGGATCTGTGGGTGGACAGTACCACTAAGAAACCTTCAGCAATGCTGCAAGGTGAGTAATCTCCATCACTGCATGTTCACTTTTTATGTCATGTTTTCTGGTCAGTGCTAAAGTTCCTCGTGTCCACCACTGACCAAACAGGATCTGACCAAAGCCTGTCTGCTCAGCACCATCAGCTCGTATCTCAACCTCTACTTGGCACCTCCATGGATACTGATGGCAGAGGCAGCCCTCTGCGCTCCTGCTCTTGTAATAGGTCAGTATGCCGAAAACAAACACCAGTGTTAGTGAATAATCACTGCACTGCTGTGAATTCAAATGTTAAACCACTGTGGGTAAAATTATGAAGAGTGTGTATAATTAACATGAAAACAGCAGCAAAATAAAGTGGCACTTTATGGGAGTGGGACTTTCACCCTTTGAAAGTGTTGGTGCTCAACCTCTTTAAGAAGAAATAAAAGTTAAAGCCAGAGGGCAGTGTAGGACGCAAATTTGGTCTTGCACTTTTAAAGTGGCAGCAGACAACTGGTTATAAGGCTTATAGGAATAAATCTAATGCAAATAATTACTGTTGAGGCCACTCTTGAAACCTTTGAATTCTTAGAGCTCTCCCTTGAAAAACAGCTCATCTGAGATTCACCCTTTTGGTTTCAATCTCTCTGTGTTGTTGCCTTCATTACCTCGATCAACAACTGTTCTTTTTTTGTTTTGTTTTGAAGGGGTTTCACAAGTATGTGGCTTTGTTCTAGCAGTCAGCATTTAAGCTAAATATTTGCCCGTATCTACTGGAACTTTATCATGACCTTTTTTCCCATTTTATGAACATTTACATTTCTGTGTCGCTCGTGTGTGACCAGTGAGGCTATCCTGGCCTTGCAATCGGAGGTGTCTAGGCTAAAGAAGGACCTGGAGGTGGGCTTAGTGCAATTACCTCACTTAGCTCAGAAGATGGACTATCTCACCTCAAAATACAGACAAGAGCGCCAGGAGCGCCGGTCCAGAACCAGGACTTACCAAAGTCCAGCCTGTAACAGGTGGGACTCTGATCATCATGGTCAATGAATGAAAGATGGACATTTTGTAAGGTGTTATCATGTTGATAGTGACATGTATTATATCTAGTAAACTAACAAGTAAGAATTTCAGTTTCATGATAAACATTTAAACAGAAATAACCATTTAGAGTCCAAATGTCTTCTCATATTGATTATTTGTATCATAACATGTAGAGTGGGGAATATCAGCAGCAGAGATGTGAGTAACTTCAGTTTCAGTCAGGCAAGGCTGGAGGACTGGATCTCATCAGACATGGACCCCAGCCAGAGCAAAGGTAGACCCCCACCAGCCATAAAACTGTGTAAACTCCAATTGTCTGGCTCTAAGTTCCCTTCCCTGCTTTGATATGAGTGCATGCAGATGTTACTTCATCCTTTTAATGTAATTTGTTCGTTTGCTCTTCAGGCACAGACAGCAGTGAAACAAGCTCTGAGATAATGTTGCAGTTACACAGTTCACCAGCAGGGAGCAGAAAAGGTGGCAGAGGCGTATCCTCGGGACCTGAGTTTCAGTTTAAACACCAGGCGGTCCAGCCCAAAGGAGGTCAGAGCCAGAGTCACAGCAGAATTTTGTTTCACTTTATTTGGATGATTTTCTGTCTGATTGTCTTTGAACTGAACATTCAGTTTCTCCTGCTGCGTGGACAGAGGGAGGCCGCTCACTGGAAACTTCTGGGTTGAGAAGCTGCAGTTTAAAAGGAAAGAACGACATGATGTCTGACTTCAGACCACAGAGTGAGAAACTGTTTCATGTCAGGTTTTGTCCATCAAGGTTTTGATTTAATGAGTTATGAAACTGACCTCAGTAAATGTATTAGTGTTATCTGGATGAATAGTGTAAGGGCTGTAATACTGTAAGGTGAAAAGGAAAATCACTGCTGTCAATACGTACTAATTCTTACTGAGCACACTGTTGGTCATGTTTCTGTGATCTACAGTTGTCACAAATAGTTTACACTCCAAGGACAGATGGTCTCTTCTCTCCAGCTCGTTTCTCCAGAAGCCGCTGTTGCAGGTCAGCTACGGCTCCTCCTGCAGTCTGCCGGCCAGGTAAAATACAAGCATTAACTGCATTGATAGAGATATTTATCAGCTGTACGCTTCATAGTTTTTTCTTGGGATAAATCATTCTTTTTTGCTACGTGTTGTCAAATCCAGCTATAAATTCAGGGAGCCACCGCTGCAGTCCATGTCCCATCACAGAAAACCTTCCACTCAGTCAGACACAGCACTCCTGCCCAGCAATGTGTACTTTCAGCGGACACCGTCTCCATCATCCGTGCCCTTCAAGACTGGCAGCAGGACAAGCAGACGTAGCAGGAGCAAGGTCAAATGTCTCAAACTTTAACGCAAATCAGATAAACCAGTTCTCTTTATATACAGGAACATCTGCTGTATATCATAATAAAGATCAGGTCTTTACTGTGACATACACAAGTCTTACTTGGCTTAAGGGACAAGTTTCTTTGGTTTTCTAGGAAGAAGACGTGAACAGGACTCTGGACCAGGCGATTGAGATGGCTCGCAGCATGAAGAGGACCACTGACCGCATGGCCAGGAGGCTGTCTGTAGATCTGGCTAAGGCTCAGCTACACAGGAAACTGCACCACATGCAGTCACAAGGTGGAAGGAAACATCTGGAACCTGGCTATGGATGAGTTTATACTCTCATCTCTTTGCCTGATACCTTTATGAAATATATTTTAAATAAAGTATATCTGATTCACAGATGTGATCTGTGATACGTTTGTTTTTGTTTTCTTTTGGTTTAAACAGTATCGTCTATAGTAGTAACATGTATAGTACGTTTATAAAGTTACTGATATTTTTATGAATGGGCAACATTTTTTGAAATGTCTTCATGTTTTGATTTGATCTCAAGGCCTCTGAAGAACATTTTTATCCATCCATCTTAACTGTATTCTTACCAAAATGTATTCAAAAGAAATGCTGTGAGGCACAATGTGATCTCATAGTGACGACAACAGTAGACATAGAGTACATTGCGACAAGTTGAAGCAATAAATGTAAACTTATTTTCACAATGCTCCATGTCACTGAACACCCTGGTAATCTTTTTTTAATGTCAGGTGAAATATAAGAAGTGAAGCTACAGTGAATGTATGATTTACAGATGGAAAATATAGGAAGTAAACACATAAAAAATATAAAGTGACATAAAATTCAGCTTGATCCTTTTTAATTGGGTGCCGCAAGTGAAAATACATCCTTAACCATCCTTAGACATCAGGTGACTCTCTCTGATATTTCACCTCTTTACTTTGCCTGCTTCAGTTGTGTGTTTGTGATCATTTTCCTGCAGAATCATGCAGTGAGTTTCATGCGTTTGGCATTTGTAGTTTTTTCCTGTTTGTACCTACTTTGTTTTTTTTCTTTTAACTGTGATGTCAGTGCACAGATTTGGAGACAATACCTCTTTCTTACGACTCTCAGTAAATGATAAGAAACAGCAGCACAGTGCAAAGATTCATACATGTTGTCGACACTGAAATGCACCTTAAGGTCCCCACACAAAGATACGGGCACACACCTGTCCTCGGGATTAAAGCTGATGTTATTACAGGATTGCAGGAGGTTATTGTCCGCCGAAATTCAAACACGCTTTGATGTGATGGCCTTTCTCAGTCATGCACTGGATTCTAAAACTTCTTGTTGTGCTGTGCAGTGAACAGTGCGGTAGTAAAGGTTATTTAAAACCCACTAGTTTAATTGGTTTAACCAGTGTGTGAATGGGTGGATGACTGGTTGTGTAAAGCGCTTTGGGGTCCTTAGGGACTAGAAAAGCGCTATACAAATACAGGCCATTTACCATTCATATTTTAAAACAAAAAATATTCTGGCATCTCTTAAAGAAAGTTCGTTTTTAGCTCTCTTCCAGCAAACTGACTAAACCAGCTGATCTCCTCTGCACATCTAAGCAGAAGATGCAGAGATAATCCTTTTTTAAATCAAAATAAATAATAAAACTATAAAAAAGATGAATGAAAGACAGGGGCAGGTGGTTAGCAAGATGACAAAAGGCTGATAACTAGCAGGAAAAAAAGACATCACATTTAATACAATCACATATTTATTTCAACAAATTATAAAATGTGACAGAAAAACAGTGATGCAAAAAACTTGACAGTAGTATAAAGTGAAGTCGAAGCAAAGCTCTAGCCTTTTACTTTTTAAAAATACTGCAACTTTCTGATCATGAGCATTACTGCAGCTGAACAAACTTTATTTAACACAGAAATAAAAGCAGAAATATTTAATGTACTAACAGGAAATAAAGTCACTAATTAAGATTTCCTGTGACAGCAGTCCTACTAGCTGTGTTGATCTTGGACAGCAGGGGGCGTAGCTTTACCAACTATATAAATCTGGGACTCTCCACCATTTGACCCTAGAACAGAAGAAGCTTCTCGGATGAGAGGTGAAACGTCTTCAAGCAACTTAAAGAACCTTCACAGACTTATAGTGGTCAGTAGAGTACAGCAAGTTCAACAAAAGATGTTGTTGGGTGGTAACATGATGTGAAAAATTTCACTGATCCTATGCTGTGTCAGAATTACTCAGCACATTACAGCCACATGTTGGATCAGTGGTGTCTGACATGCTCTCAGAAATCAGTATATTTTCCTTGACTTCGTATCTTCACAGATGGGTGAATGAAAACACTACATATGTCCCACAAAAACTTGTTAGCCACAAGGACGGAGTCAAATGCAGGCCTGATTAAATCTGCGGGGGTCTAGTCGGTCCTACTGACACAAACCAGCCTAATGTGACCAGATCCCAACAAAGTAAATGCGGGTCAGTGAGTGTTTTTGTTTGGGACATGTTACTGATGGTGAGAGGTGGTTTGAAATTTTCATACATTTAGACATCAAGCATGTGAAGGAACTGACATTAATGTTAGAGATATTTTTGGTCTTTGTAAACTTGTGGACTCCACTTTTCTGTTGCAATAAAAGGCTGACAGTTTAGCTTAGTTCAAGAAATCATCAAATCAAAGTCAAACGTCATAAACGTCATATTTTAAGTTATAAGCGGCATGGATGTGAGTCTTGAGTCACCCCTGTTTTCCTTATATTCGCTATTTCTTAATGACATGACTTTCAGACACTGTTGATCTGCTCATCTTTCTGACTCCTGTCATGTCTTCACTGCAAATTGCAAACCACACTGAGATGTACAAGCTAAAAAGCTGTTGGATGATGTCATTCATTTAACCCCCTCTGGTCCCGGCTGCATACTTCTCCTTCTCATCACTGTCATACATTCCTGCTGTGAGTGCCACAGGATAGGAGGCTATAAATAAGGGAACTTGTTTTTTTTTAATGGCAAATAATTTCAAACACTCGAGAGTACAAAGACATCACAAACTGACACATATTCTGTCTAGCTAAAGATAGAGGTTATTGAGGGAAAAAAATACTTAATCTGTAAAAACTTCACTTTTAGAATCAGAGAAAGATGAAAAAAAGAGAGAGGACTGGAGTATATATGGACTAATATATATCTATATACATATATAGAAAGAGATAGATATAGATAAAATCAGATAGTGGATTTTAAACTTGTGTGTGTTTCTATGTGTTTCAATTCTATTCTATTTCTTGGACCGCTTCCTCCTCAGCCTCCACTTCTTCAGCTCTGGAAACATCCGTCTCATTGTTCTCCTTTTTGTCTGATTTCTGCTTTTTGATGACCTGGAGAGACGATACACAATCCATGTTACTGTTCCTACACTTCTCAGCTACTACTCAGTTTCATACATGCTTTTATTTACTCTGATGTACCTTATAGTAGAAATGAAGGGCAATGTTCTCCAAAAGCAGAACCAGAGGCAGGAGAACATATCTCAGGATTGGAGTTCTTGAATCTGTGGAAAGAGATCAGTCATCATCACTTACCACAGAACAAACTGTCATATAATTTATTTTGTTTTAAAGACATTGAAACAAATCTTGTGAAAAATCTCCTCATAAATCATGTTAACATCAATAGATTATAAAACAATGGGCTCCCAGTGAATGAAAAAACCCTCTCCACGAGATGGAGGTGTGTCCTCAACACAATATTACCCAGTTATGGTTTAGGAGGCGTGGCTCGATCTGACAAATATGGTGACCACAATACAACATTGCAGACTGTACAACAGCCACTAATGAACTACCTACAGTTAGGTTTAGAAAGCTTTAGATTTGTGTTATTTTAAGTGTGTAGCCACACTTACATGATGTAAATGTGAGACTCAAAGTGATTTTGAAGGATTCAACAAAAGTATTTAGTGTGCTGTGAAGAAATTAACATTTTATAGCCACAATTTTCAGGCACTTAACAGGTGTGGGTTATTTCTTTGTTCAACTTTTTTCATAACATATGGCATCATTAAACTTGATTAAAACCACATACTTACAAAAAATGTTTAAATATTCCAAGTATTTTTTAAATCCTTTTTCTGTGTCATCGAAAACCTTCCAACATGATGCAGTCAAACTATCACTGCCATGATCAGTAGATGCTACTGACTGTGTGTAGATGGAAGAACCATTAGCAGATGCATAAAGACTGAGAAGACTGAACTAAAGTGTGCCATTTCTTTTGGCTAATAACAAGCATTAGCAAAACAAAGGCCAAAAAGAGAAACTGAAACCCTTAACATGGAAAACACACTAGGGCAAGATAAAGACCTGCTCTGTCCTATGGAAAAAGAAGACTACGACTTTATACAGTACAGACACACACGGGCAATCAGGGAAGCAGAGACAGCCGGGGAGAACAAGACACAGCTGAATTAAATCACAGAAAACTAAACAATGGAAGCAAAACTAAAAGCAAAGCACAAGGAACACTCGCTCTCGAAATCTCGATAATTAAATGTGGAAAACAGACACATGAATGAATGAGCAGAGAACACTGAGCGAGGAATTAAAGCAACGAGGAACTGAAAACAAGACTAAATAGACTAAGAACAAGTGCAAATGCTAAACAAGACTTGAAAGTTTAAAAAACTCAAAACATTACGTAAACTGACCCATGACACTCACAGCAAACAGAAATATTGAGTTCTGGTGTTTGCTTAACTTACATATAACGGAGACATAAATCCACTCCGCCTCAGGAGAAGTGAATGTTCCTTCTGTCAGAGTTATCTCATACACACAGCTGTAGCGGCCCTCGTGTCCAAAGTCAGCTACAGGGAAACTAAAGGAGGCTGAGCTGTTGACAGATGTCTTATTGTGTTTCATGTTGGAGCCAGAGTAGATGAGATTGAAAACTCCTCCTGAATAGCGATCATTGTTTGAGCAGGTGAAGATGAAGCTGTAGCCCTTCATGATTTCTATAACCATAGCAAGTCTTCCATCTGGAGATGTCACAGAGATCCTGGGCTGCTGCAGCAACACTGAAAACAAAATAAACAACAAATAAAGAAGCTCTATTGAAAAAGAGGCACCACCTGGTGGCGGAAAAAACTCTGTCACTCTTTTAATGCGTGTGTCATGTGTGAATATGATCCAGATCTTTTTAACTGACTGAAAACATTTAATCCATCATTAAACAAACAAGACAGCTCAGGATTGTTGAGGTGCTAGAATCGTTTATCCCTCAAGAATAGGACAACATTTCTCTCCCAAAAGTCCAGCAATTCTTTGGTGCCCAGACAATTCAGATTAATTCAGTTTTTATAGATATTGAGAATTCAAAACACCTCAAGGCGCTTTATATTATAAGATAAAGACTGTACAGCATTAAAGAGAAACTGCACCCTATGAATTAGCACTTGGCAACATTGGGAAAGAAAGGCTCCCTTTTAACAGGAAGAAACCTTTGGCCAAACCAAGGATTTAGATTTTAGATTTAACAGGGAGTCAATGAAGAAATGCCAACATGGGAGAAATATGCGTTCTCTTTCTCTCAGTCTCTCGCAGCTGTATTTTGGATTAACTGAAGGCTTTTCTGGGAGTTTTTAGGGCAGGATGAATATGAAAATCTTTATTCACATGGCATGTATTTTAATTTATTGATTGCAGTGAACACTGGCATGAAATTAAGTTGGGTTTCTGCAATCTTAGACATAATTGGGAAGTGACTATTAAGTGTTGTCGTTGATCGATGAACTGCTGAAATTAAGACTTCTTATCTTAATGGATGTTATATTTTCATGCTAATAACCTGTAGTGGGCGTAACAAGTAAACACAGTATTTTCCTGTCACTGTAATATAAGCAATATTACATTTTATTACCAGTAACAGAGACGGTGACAGAGTCACTTGTGGAGATGCTGGAGTCGTGTGAATATTCACACTGGTATAATCCATCCTTGTCAAAATCTACTTTGAGGATCTTGAATGTAGCAGAGTTGGTGGTTGATGGTTTTTTCTGACTGAATGAGCCTGAAATCTGCTTCAGAGTAAATTCTCCTTGTAGAAGCTGCTGGCTTTGAGGTGATATTGAACAAGTGATGCTGACATCGCTTCTCCACTCAACTTTACCAGCAGGAATCATGAAGATTCTGGGCTTTGGAAGGATCACTGAGGAAAACAGCAGTCATGGAGAGACGATTCAATTAAAAATGGCAAAAATTTACTTTATATATTAATAATTGTCATGGAAATTTCAAATAAACCCGCAAACATCTCGGTGAGCATGATTTCAAGTGAGCTTAATAACATATTGCAATATGAAGAGACTCTGGTCAAACACCTAAGCGGTCTCTGACAATGGCTGCCATCCTCACATCTTATATACCCACACTGACAAAGACTCTATGTAACTCTTACATGTTACACATGTGTGTTAGAGCATAAGGCCCATTTACGGTGCACATGCATACAACTGGTGAAAATGTGCTTCTACATTACTAAAGTGATATGGTCAAACTATGTGATCAATACAAAAAGAAAGAAATCTCCCACCACATAACAGTATTTAAATATTATTGATATTTAATGATAAATATTTAAAAAAATAATTTCTCACCTGAGCAGACAACACCAGCATCCTTTTGGTGAGTACAGTCATGTGTCCCAAATCCTCTGTGCTGACACTCAGTCAGAGATCTCTCACTTCCTGAACAGTCCACATCATCAAGCCAGATGGATCCACTTCCCTCACCAAAGCGGGCTGATACAGCAGCACTCTGTGCCGTTCCACAGCCGAGCTCTCTACAAACCACCTCAGCATCATTTATGTCCCAGTTATCATCACAGACTGTTCCCCAAGTGTTGTTGTAAAAGATTTCAACTCTTCCAGAGCACAAAGTGCTTCCAGATAATCTGACTGGCACACCTGGGCACAGTGAGCATAATAAACAATAAGACAAAACATTTTGATGGACTGAATGTTATTCAGTGTGTAATTGGTTCATGAGTGCAATCATTTGCAAACTTTACATCACTGAGCTGCTCAATGATCATAAAAATCAAACAAAAGAACAGTCCTACAGTCCTATTTATATACTTTATGTTAAGTTCACATTTCAGTGTTATAGGACGCTTCAATCATATTAAATCGGTTTCTTTTGACAGTTCTCACTCATCACTTTATTTGTCAGGCTGTGAATAATTAATATTGAATGATAACAAACAAGTCAAGCTAATAATTTTTCATAAATGCTGGAGTCGTAAATAATATTAATGACATAATATTAAAGACAAAACCAAGAAGTAATGAAATAAATAGTAAAAAATTGTATTGACCTTTATTATTAATTTAACTTTGATTAGTAAAGTTTCTTACCTGAACAGACAACACCAGCATCCTTGCTGTGTGTACAGTCATGTTTCCCAAATCCTCTGTGCTGACACTCAGTCAGAGATCTCTCACTTCCTGAACAGGACACATCATCAAGCCAGATCGATCCTCTTCCTTCACCAAAGTGAGCGGACTTAGTGGCTTTCAGTGCTGTTCCACAGTTTAACTCTCTGCAGACCACCTCAGCATCATTTATGTCCCAGCCATCATCACAGACTGTTCCCCAAGTGTTGTTGTAAAAGATTTCAACTCTTCCAGAGCAACGAGTGCTGACACTGAGTTAGAGAACTTTCACTTCCTGAACAGGTCACATCATCCAGCCAGATTTGTCCTGTTCCTTCACCAAAATGAGCTGATTGAGTGGCCTCCAATGCTGATCCACAGCCTAACTGTCTGCAGACCACCTCTTCCAGAGCAGCGAGTTGACTGAGGCCCAGTTAATCTGATTTCTAAACACAAAACAAATAACTAATTATAAATGAAAAGTTTTATTCTATTTAATAAAGGCAGCTATTTCAACATCTGTGGCAGATACATCCACCAATGTCCACTAATTTGAAGTTTAAAAAATGACAATAACTACACACAGTCCAGTGAGTATCTAAATGAAGAACACGAGAACACGTTACACTGGGAGAACATTGGAGCTCAGAGACAAAATCAAATCAAGGGGAAGACATATGAAGGTAAATATGTTTTAAAATTTGAGAGCCCGTAGAATCAAAAAGTGAGAATATGTAGAAAAACTTGTATTTTAAAATTTTGTAAATTGTAAAAAAAATTTATACACTAGTGTTTTCAATTCACACTTACAGAAAAATATTCACAAACCTGCAGAATGATATTTATATAAATATACTTTGAGCTGCAAACTTGTAATTCAAATTTTACTCATCCAGAGATCCAGCTTCCGCTTATCCAGGGCCAGGTCAGGGGGCAGCAGCCTAAGCAGAGAACATCAAGGCGTTCCCAGGCCAGTCAAGAGATATAATCTCTCCAGCATGTCGTGGGTTAGCCCCAGGATCTCCTCACCTAGTGGGACATGCCTGGAACCACTCACCCAGGAAGCATCCTTGTCAGATGCCCAAACCACCTCAACTGGCTCCTTTCGATGTGGAGGAGCAGTGGCTCTACTATGAGCCCCTCCAGGACGGCTTAACTTCTCACACTAAGAGAAAGGAGAGACACTGTTCTTTTTCAAACATTTGTCTTACTATGGGGACGTGCAGACCCCTGTATTGACAGATAAGCTCATCTGAACGACTGACTGTCATCTTAGGACTCACACTTAAGACAGTGTGGAATAGAGATCGTGTAATGAAATCAGCCTGTTGCAAAGGTCAAAGGAGAAATCCAGCTTGGTGCTGCACATATTTCCTCTATAGCGACACCACGAAAGAGGGCCCATAAGGTTGCCATTCCTCTTGTAGAATGAGCACGGCGCTTCATTGGGGTACAGACTAGTGCTGGAATACTCCAACTTAATTACTGCTGCAGTCCAGTGGGAATGTGTTCTTTACTAATAGGCTTGCCAAAATGTGGCTTAGCCCAGGAAACAAACAGCTGGTCAGACCTCCTGAAAGCCCCAGTTCTCTCCATAACCGGACAGTGAACGTGTAAGCACTCCTGTTCATGGGAGGAGAAAGCAGTGGGGGCCAAACACCACTAACTCCAATGGCATGCATTGGAGAGAAAGGTATTTGAGGACAAAGGCTGGATTTAGCCTGAATGTGACCCATTAATTATCCAGCGTGAATTGGATGCACTGTTTCTGCATTGGCAGTGTATGAATATTGCTGATGCCAGCAGCTTCAAGACAAAATTTCTTCTTCAAGACAAAATTTGTTTCTCCACTTGACTTAGTAGCTCAGATGGTGGCTGTGAAACTGCCCACAGCACTAGGGATGAATCCCACTGGGAACAAGAGGTTTAGCGGACTGCCTTGTAGAGATTCTGGCAAACTATCAGGCAACTCAGGAGGAGAAAGTGGTGCTCTACCTGCACTGTGTATAGTGTGGGTGGAGTGCTGCCGACTTCGACTGAGAACATTGTCAGGCGGTGGTAGGAATGCTTCGAGTCCCTCTTTAATCCCACTGGCACATCTTCCGTGGAGGAAGCAGTGTCTGGGGACGAGGGGAATGACTCGTCTATCTCAGGGGCGAGGTCACTGAGGCATTTAAACAAATAGTTGGTGGCAGAGCCCCTGAGGTGGATAAGGTTCACCTTGAGTTCCTGAAGGCTCTGGATATTGTAGGGCTGTCTTGGCTGACACGTCTCTGCAATGTTACATGGAGATCAGGGGTGGTACCTTTGGATTGGCAGACCGAGGCGGTGCTTCCCATCTTTAAGAAGGGGGACCAGAGGGTATTCCAACTATAGGGGGATCACACCTCTCAGCCTCCCTGGGAAGGTCAATGCCAGGGTGGTGGAAAGGAGAGCCCGTCCATTAGTCAAACCTTGGATATAGGAGGAACAATGCGGTTTTCGTCCTGTTCATGGAACACTGGAGCAGCTCTTTATCCTTTTACTTAAACCAAAAACACAAAACTCTGGGTCGCAGACCCAGTACTGTGACACCATGGTCCTCGGCTGGAAAAGGGTGAGGACCAAAGGGGTGAAGTACCCATTGGAGTTCCTGCCCCAAGTGGAGAAGTTTAAGTATGCCGGGGTCTCGTTCACGAGTGACTGGAGAAGGGAGCGGGAGATTGACAGATGGATTGGTGCTGCAGACACTGTACCAGTCCGCCATGGTGAAGAGAGAGCTGAGTGTAAAAGCGACCGAAAGAACAAGATTGAGTATACAAGTGGCAGAAATGAGCTTCCTAGGAAGGGTGTCTGTGCTCTGACAGAGTAAGAAGTTAAGCCATCCAGGAGGGGCTCAGAGTAGAGCCGCTGGTCCTCCACATTGAAAGGAGCCAGTTAAGTTTGACTCAGCAGAAGATGGATGGATGGAATGAGGTTTAGACATCCATTGTGCCATCATGCCCCTTTCATTAAAAGACAGACTGCTATTCCCAAGTTCAGAGCCCCTAGAATATTAGTAGCCCTCAGTCACAACAGACTGATGCTGCTCCAAATTATCAGTTTGCGAGCCTATATGTGCAAAGGACAGGACCCTAACCCACCCTGTCTGTTGATGTTCGCCACCACAGAGACGGATGATAATATAAACTAGACTAAACTCAGCTAGGACAAACTAATAATACTAGTAGAACCTTAACAATCAAAATACAAAATAACTCAGCATGCTGGGTCACAGACCCAGCACCATGACACACGTGTGCGAGAGTTAACCAGATCCAGTCACACAACAGCTTTTCTAAAAAATATATTTTAAAAAAGGTTTACAAAAAAATAACTAACAGACATATTTCTCTCTAGATTACAGCTGCATGAACAAATTGTTACTGAATACTGTTCATGATCCAAAAAGTGTCTCACCTGAACAGATGACACCAGCATCCTCATAATGTCCACAGTAGGGTATCCCAAATCCTCTGTGCTGACAATCAGTTAGGGAACTTTCACTTCCTGAGCAGGACACACCAGCCAGCCAGATTTGTCCTGTTCCTTCACCAAAGTGAGCTGATCGAGTGGCATTCAGTGCTGGTCCACAGTCTAACTGTCTGCAGACCACCTCAGCATCATTTAGGTCCCAGCCATGATCACAGACTGTTCCCCATCTGTTGTTGTGATAGATTTCCACTCTTCCAGAGCAAAGAGTTGCCCCAGAATTATCAGGATCAATTAATCTTATCTGAGCATCTAAAAAAAGAAAGAACAGATTATGAGAACAGATGTGTTTTAGTTTTTAAATACTTAAAATCAAGAAGCAAAAGGTAAACGAGCTAAAACTTAGTTATTCTGATCCTCCAAACATACATTTCTGAGTAAATCCATTAACAATTCAAATAAGGAAATGCAGTGAGGCAACAGAAAAAAAACTGAATTCATAATTAGATTTTTTATTATTTACTTGTCCTCTTAAATTAGAGTTTAAAAAAAATCATCAACATGATATTATGGCAAAATGTGTAAAACGCTGGTCCGTTTCACGCTTTGCTTCACCAAAGCATGAAAGGGACACTCATGCAGAAGTTGCAGTTGCACACGGAGATGTTTTATTTCAAACAGTGGCGGTACTAGCCTGTTTGGTGCCCTGGGCGAACACTCCCTCTGGTTTTAATTTTGAACTCCAGTATGAACACCCATCCCCCAACTCGAGGATCACCACAACATAACCTAACAGACCTACACCTTAGTTTGCAGATTCACTTTGTTTAGGGTTTATTTCTGGGATTTCACACAACCCAGGATTCAAATAATGAATACACTTACAAATGTAGATTGCTCGTTTGAGCTGCAACTGCTTAAAATTGGTAACAAGGATCCTTCCTACTGTGCTGTGGTGTATCGTCCACCTGGATATAACAGGTTATTTTTATCGGAGCTCAGTGACTTCTTATCCGCTACTATGAGGCTGTCTAGAGTGCTTATAGTTGGGGACTTTAACATTCACGTTGATGATGACTCCGACCTATTCGCCAGAGACTTTATGAACATTATGGATTCTTTTCATTTGACTCAGCATGTGTCCGGTCCTACACACAGTAAAGGTCACACACTGGACCTTGTTTTTACTTTGGGTTTAAATATTGATTTTATTTGCTCTGAGGACATTTTTATTTCTGATCACTACAGGGAGTGCAGAATTATTAGGCAAATGAGTATTTTGTCCACATCATCCTCTTCATGCATGTTGTCTTACTCCAAGCTGTATAGGCTCGAAAGCCTACTACCAATTAAGCATATTAGGTGATGTGCATCTCTGTAATGAGAAGGGGTGTGGTCTAATGACATCAACACCCTATATCAGGTGTGCATAATTATTAGGCAACGTCCTTTCCTTTGGCAAAATGGGTCAAAAGAAGGACTTGACAGGCTCAGAAAAGTCAAAAATAGTGAGATATCTTGCAGAGGGATGCAGCAGTCTCAAAATTGCAAAGCTTCTGAAGCGTGATCATCGAACAATCAAGCGTTTCATTCAAAATAGTCAACTGGGTCGCAAGAAGCGTGTGGAAAAACCAAGGCGCAAAATAACTGCCCATGAACTGAGAAAAGTCAAGCGTGCAGCTGCCAAGATGCCACTTGCCACCAGTTTGGCCATATTTCAGAGCTGCAACATCACTGGAGTGCCCAAAAGCACAAGGTGTGCAATACTCAGAGACATGGCCAAGGTAAGAAAGGCTGAAAGACGACCACCACTGAACAAGACACACAAGCTGAAACGTCAAGACTGGGCCAAGAAATATCTCAAGACTGATTTTCTAAGGTTTTATGGACTGATGAAATGAGAGTGAGTCTTGATGGGCCAGATGGATGGGCCCGTGGCTGGATTGGTAAAGGGCAGAGAGCTCCAGTCCGACTCAGACCCCAGCAAGATGGAGGTGGAGTACTGGTTTGGGCTGGTATCATCAAAGATGAGCTTGTGGGGCCTTTTCGGGTTGAGGATGGAGTCAAGCTCAACTCCCAGTCCTACTGCCAGTTTCTGGAAGACACCTTCTTCAAGCAGTGGTACAGGAAGAAGTCTGCATCCTTCAAGAAAAACATGATTTTCATGCAGGACAATGCTCCATCACACGCGTCCAAGTACTCCACAGCGTGGCTGGCAAGAAAGGGTATAAAAGAAGAAAAACTAATGACATGGCCTCCTTGTTCACATGATCTGAACACCATTGAGAACCTGTGGTCCATCATCAAATGTGAGATTTACAAGGAGGGAAAACAGTACACCTCTCTGAACAGTGTCTGGGAGGCTGTGGTTGCTGCTGCACGCAATGTTGATGGAACAGATCAAAACACTGACAGAATCCATGGATGGCAGGCTTTTGAGTGTCCTTGCAAAGAAAGGTGGCTATATTGGTCGCTGATTTGTTTTTGTTTTGTTTTTGAATGTCAGAAATGTATATTTGTGAACGTGGAGATGTTATATTGGTTTCACTGGTAAAAATAAATAATTGAAATGGGTATGTATTTGTTTTTTGTTAAGTTGCCTAATAATTATGCACAGTAATAGTCACCTGCACACACAGATATCCCCCTAAAATAGCTAAAACTAAAAACAAACTAAAAACTACTTCCAAAAGCATTCAGCTTTGATATTAATGAGTTTTTTGGGTTCATTGAGAACATGGTTGTTGTTCAATAATAAAATTATTCCTCAAAAATACAACTTGCCTAATAATTCTGCACTCCCTGTATGTTATTGTTTTTAACTTGTCTTTTAATGAGCCTTTGTCCCCCGTCAGACGGATGGTTAGCACCTGTTATCTCAATCTCTACCCCATCCCGGCCCATTATCTTGGATACTTTCTCTCTGGTTTCACTACCTGAGCTAGTGAAATTAGTGAATTCAGTGAAAGCATCCTCCTGTTCACTTGACATTATACCTGCATCATTATTCAAAAATGTCTTCCAGTCTATTGGCCCATGTGTGCTCACTTTAATCAACTCTTCACTGGCATCTGGTATAGTTCCGGTTTATTTTAAAAACGCTGCTATTCTCCCACTTTTAAAAAAATCTCAGCTTGACTCCTCTCTTTGGAGCAGCTACAGACCTATCTCTAAGTTACCGTTAATCGCTAAGCTTCTAGAAAAGGTTATGGCTAAGCAGCTTATGGCAGCTCTGGACAAACATGGCATTTACGATAAGTTTCAGTCCGGTTTTCGTCAATTTCACTCCACGGAGACAGCTCTTCCTAGGGTCTCAAGTGATATCTTGATGAATAATGATGCAGGAAAATGCTCTGTTCTACTCATGTTGGACCTCACATCAGCTTTCGACACAGTTGACCATCACATCCTCATTGAAAGGCTGAAAAAATGGGTTGGTGTATCTGGAACTGCTTTAGAGTGGTTCTCCTCTTATCTCATCCTTTTCTGTGGCAGTCTCCGATTTTAGGTCATCCTCTACCTCCCTTACCTATGGTGTCCCTCAAGGGTCAGTTTTGGGGCCTTTATTGTTTTTAATTTATCTTCTCCCCCTCCTGCATATAATGGGCTATTTTGAGGACATTTCTTATCACTGTTATGCTGATGATATTCAGTTGTACGTTTCTTTTATGCCCGAGGATTTATCTAAGCTTCAGCGTCTGAATGATTGCTTAGATTTGATCAAACGTTGGATGGCTGCAAATTTCCTCCAACTCAACGAGGGGAAAACCGAAGTCCTCGTATGCGCCCCTGATAGGTTTCTATCGCAGATAGTGAAAGCCCTTGGTCCTCTCTCACTTTATGTTAAATCCTCTATCAGGAATTTAGGTGTCACCTTTGACTCAAGTCTCACGTTGGATCCCACCAAGATCAGGATCCCACCAAGATCAGGAAACATTGAACAAAATACGCAAAACAAAACTAGAATTAAATGAGATAATTGATAAAAAAACAAAATTCTTAGTACAAAGACTACGCCTACAAAATTATGAACATGGTAATAAATCCGGTCAATTTCTAGCAAACCAGCTAAAAATAAATAAAGAAAAAACAACTATATGTGCTGTTCAAGATTCATCTGGGAACACAATATATGATCCGATACAAATAAACAACATTTTCAGGGATTTCTATAAAACGTTGTATTCACCACAAATAAACCCATCTAAAAAAGAAATTGATCAGTTTTTGGACAACATAACTCTTCCAAAATTATTGGACACTCAAGCAATGGCACTGGATTCACCACTGACACCAGGTGAACTCCAGGAAGCCCTGATAAGTATGCACAATAATAAGGCTCCAGGTCCAGATGGCTTTCCTGCAGAATTCTACAAAGAATTCTGGTCGATTCTAGCACCAGTTTTCTACAGAACGTTGTTGGAAATTAAAGAAAAGGGCAGACTTCCATCAAATATGAATTCTGCAAACATTAATCTCCTGCTAAAACCAGGCAAAGACCCTGTATATCCCTCAAGCTATCGTCCAATATCCCTTATAAATGTAGACCTTAAAATAATCTGCAAAGCTCTCTCAAAGAGACTGGAGAAAATAACCCCCCTCTTAATTCATCCTGACCAAACTGGTTTCATAAAAGGTAGGCACTCATCAACAAATACACGTAGATTACTTAATTTGATAGACTACTCATACAGTAAAAACCTAGAAACTACAATATTCTCTTTAGACGCAGAAAAAGCATTTGACAGAGTTAACTGGAAATTTCTATTTGCAACTTTACACAAATTTGGTTTTGGATCCTCTTTCATAAACTGGTTAAAAATATTATATAATTCCCCAACAGCTTGTGTTAGAACAAATGACCAGACATCCTCCAGCTTCTGTCTCTTGAGGGGCACCAGGCAGGGATGCCCACTCTCCCCTTCACTATTTGCAATTTTTATTGAACCACTAGCAGCAGCAATTAGACAGAATTCAGTAATTAAGGGCATAAAATGCAAGAACGTGGAACATAAAATCAGCCTTTATGCGGATGATGTGTTACTCTTTCTCCAAAATTCACAAACCAATATCTCTGGGGTGATTGAATTGATAAACTCTTTTGCAAGAATATCAGATTACTCAATTAACTGGTCAAAATCTACAGTCCTACCGATTAATTGCTCCTTCCATAATTCCTCTTCTACACCACTGCAATCGGGAAATATAAAATATTTAGGTATTAATGTTTCTCCCAAGCTTGCAGATCTAACTAAATTAAACCATATCCCACTTTTAAAGAGAAGATGATCTGGCTAGATGGAAATGTCTACCCATATCACTCATGGGAAGGGTTGCCGCTATAAAAATGATGGTCTTACCAAAAATAAATTATTTATTCTCAATGATCCCAACTAAACCGCCACAAGATTGGTTCAGATCTCTAGATTCATGTATGTCCAAATTCCTTTGGAAAAATAAACCCCCACGTATAAGCTTAAAAACACTACAAAAGACCAAGGATAAAGGAGGACTAGAACTGCCTAACTTTCAGCACTACTTCTTAGCCAACAGGCTTCAGTTTATCTCAGGATGGCTAAAACACACCCTCTTAGATGAACCTTGGCTAGATGTAGAACAAGCACTCTGCAATAATCTAGAGATCTCAGACCTACCATTTATCAGCTCAAACATCCAACGACATGAATGCTTTAAAAGCATCAACATCAGCTCTTCTCTGACAGCATGGTGGGAGTTTCTCAAATTGACGGCGTCTTCATTAATCCCATGCAAACGTACACCTATCTGGAACAACCCTGACATATTACAAAACAATAATATGATAAACTTTTCAGATTGGAGTGATAAAGGAATCAAATATTTAGAACATATACTAGAAGGAACAGAATTTATTTCATTTGACGGACTAGTTACACAATATGGGATCAACAAGAAAAGATTTTTAGAATATCAACAAATTAAATCCATAGTAAAAAAGAAATTTAAACCGGGTCAAGTTGAACTACAAACACCACCAAGTGTGGTTCAATTTCTTACTCTTAAACCCCCCAAATTACTATCCAAAATATACAGAATGCTTTCTAAAACAGATGAATCAATATCACTTCCTATTGCAAAATGGGAAGCGGATTTATCAGTTAACTTAGACCTAAACTTCTGGTCTCAGATTTGCTTAAAAACCTTTCATCTAATTAGAAATCCCAGTCTTCAATTAATTCAATACAAAATATTACATAGAGTGCACTATACAGGTCATCGGATGTTCAAGATGGGCTTTACGTCTACCAACAACTGCTCTCACTGCCAAACCAATTCACCCGACAATTATATCCACGCTCTTTGGTTCTGTCCACCAGTTCAGAAGTTTTGGCGCGAGATATGTGAAGACTTATCAAAGTGTCTGAAATGTAACATTCCAACTTCCCCCTTAGTGTGTTTGTTGGGCAGCTTAGATAATGTCACTTCAGAAAAGAATATAGCCCATATGGTTTTCACTGCCCTATGCATAGCCAAGAAAACAGTCCTCATGAACTGGAAAAATAAAAATAATCTTAATTCTAACCAATATAGAAATTATCTATTAGATTACATTAGTCTTGATACAGCCTCTGCCACCACATCAGATCAATTGCTCTGGGCTCCTTTGATCAGCTCCATCACCTAGTGGGGGTGGGGGGTCATAGTTTGGTCCCGCCTTCACTGTTGTGATTGGTGTGGGGGTAGGGACAGGCTTAGGGCGTCGGGGGGTTCCCCGGAGGCATCTTCCTTGGGGGGCTCAACCCGGGGTAGCGGTCATGTCCGGTTAGGGGCTCTGTTGGCTCTCCGGTGACTGTTTCCTCGCGGCTGCGTGCAGCGGGGCTAGGGGAGGGTCTGTGCTGACGGACGTGGGTTACTGACCTGGTAGCCTGGCTGCCCCTGGGTGGGTCCGGGATGGGCGTGAGGTTCTGGGGGCGCTCCGTCTCTGGGCTGGGACCCGGACTGGGCCTCGGGGGCTTGGGTCCTGGTTGGTGTGTTGCCGGGGTTGTGGGCGGGTGGGTGCATGGGGGCCCAGCCCTGGAGCAGGGTGCCGCCGGTGCGTCGAGCCACCTGGGGGGCTCTTCAACTGGTGGGGGAGATTGTCACATCTTGCAGGAGCTTTCCTCTCCTCAGGAGCTCCCTCTGCAGGAGGGGGAGATACAGGAGAGGTGGAGGAAGATCTCAGCCTGGGTGTTTATTGTCTTATGTAGTCTGGAAGATGAGTGGATGGTGGGGTGGGTGCAGTTTTCTCTGTGGTGGGGTTGGGTGGACTGTCCCGGGCTCTGTGGGGCCGGGCGGCACTGCTGCACTGGGCCCGGTCTGGATGGGCCTGGGCCCCCTTTCCCTGGCGGGTCGCGGAGTATGGGGGTGCCTACTGGGGTCAGCGGGGGAGCTGGCCCCAGGGAGGGGTCACTTGCCCCTCCCTTCCTTCCCTCCCCATCTCCAGCTGCCTCCCTCTTCCCGCTCCACCACAACCACCCACACATGCAGGGCCTTGGAGTAGGGGTATGTCACCAGGGTGCAGAGGAGGCTACCCCCCCCTCTGTCCCCTTCTGGCTGCCTCTGCCTCAATTTTATCCCACAACTTAGACATTCACATTACTCACACTCTCATTACACATACATATAGGATCTTGGGGGTGGGCACGATACACGGAGTCCAAAGTACCATCAGGGTGTACACCCCACCCCTGGCATCGTTGCCCACCTCTCAATTTTAAATACACGTAGACATTGAGGGCTAGCAGGAGGGACCATGCGCTTACCTGCTGCTCTCTGGCAGGTAGATCCATGCCCTCCTGGGTTTTAAATGCACCTTAGAACACACATGCATCAACATTACAATGAGCGGGTGGAGGGAGGTTTGGAGTCTTCTCTCACCCCCGTTCTCTGCGACCTGCTGGAGCAGGGGGGCTAGGAGGAGGAGTTGGCCGTCCGACTGCGGTCTGGAGTGTGGAGCCTTCCTGCTGCTGCGGAGTCGGGGCGGTCTGCCTCCCCCCACCGCAGGGAAAAGGGAAACACCACCTGGGTCTGGGTGCAGTTCCCCCCTCCAGGGGCGAGGGCACCTAGACCCGGTTTGTAGAGTACGCTTGGGGAGTGTGATCGTGTGTACAACGTCTCTTTATGTCTGTCTCCACGTTGGTTGAGTGTGGAGTAAGTGCATATGAGAGCATGAGGGTGGGAATGGATGTTTGTATCTGTGTGTGCCTGTATGTCTGTGTCTATATGTCAGGTTGGGTGTCAGGCGCCACCTCTCTGGGGACATCTCAGGCCCTCCAAGGTTTGGAGGCCTATCTCCCCCTACCACCACTTCCCCTGCCAGTGGCGGACCCCCTCAGACATCGGTGCGTTGGTGGTTCTTTGTGTCCGGGGATGGGCGTCCAGGTACACACCGGCTCACTCCTTGGCGGCCGCTTATCGGGGCCTGGAGCCTGGGGCTCGCTCGGGCCACTTCGGAGGTGGGGTGCCCCCGGCCTCTCGGCCTGGGGCTCGGTCACTCAGGCGCAGCTGGCTGCCGGCGGAGCTCACGGGCGCGTCACTGCAACTCCCCCTGGCTTCTGCTCCGCAGCTGCTGAGTGAGCCCTCATCTGGGACTCTCCTCAGCTCTTTCTGGGACAGTGGCGCAGCTGCCCCTCTGTTGGTCTTCCTTGGTCTCTTGTGTTCTGGGGGCCTCTGGATGTCTGGAGTTTTGATCTCCTCCACACCTGCTTCACGCCCTGGAGGACGGGGCTGTGGCCCCCCCACACCCTCTAGCAGATTATTACATGAAGGAACCTTTTAAAAAAACAAAAAACAAGCGCGTCCATGCTCACAGGTGTACACACGGGTGATCACACCCACAAACTACACCCTTTTTGGCTCCTACCTCAAAGCACACTGTGTTCTGTTGATCTTATGTGCTGCACAATAATGTTTAATATTTAGTATTTACTGTCATATTCCCATATATCATTGTGATGTTGTTTATTCTATTACTCTTGTATTCTATTCTGCTTGCTTTCTTTTTTCTTTCTCAGCAGGTGATACAGGTGATTGATATATGCATTTTTTTTCTCTGTTGGTTTTTGTCTTTTGCCCTTCTCCCCCATCCCTCTTCTCAGCTGTTTCTCTTTCCCTCTTTCTTTCTCCCCTTCTTTCCCCCAGTCAAGTCTGTCCCGTATTCAGTAAGTGAAAATAAAATAAACAATAAAAGGTGAATCAAATGGACCATTACGGCAAGGCTGGGATGGTCAGTTTGGTAAAGTAAATCCGTTGGGCATCTTTCTTCGCCTTTAGACAACAATTCTGAGGGCAAAAGAGCCAAACGGGACAGGCAAAAAAAAAAAAAAAAAAAAAAAAAGTCTCACGTTGGATGGGCATGTGAAATGTCTGGTTCGCTCTTGTTTTTATCATTTAAGAAATGTGGCTAGGCTAAGCCCGGTTTTATCTCGCTCTGAACTGGAGATTGCTATACATGCATTTATTTCGTCACGCTTGGATTATTGTAATTCGCTGTTTATGTGTCTAAGCAAAGGTTCTCTGGATCGTCTGCAGGTTGTGCAAAATGCTGCAACTAGACTTTTGACAAAATCCTCCATGTACTCACATGTGACACCGTTATTATCTCAGTTACACTGGCTTCCTGTTAAATTTAGAGTCGATTTTAAGATCCTGGTCTTGACCTACAGAGCTGTGCACGGACTGGCACCTGCCTACATCTTTGATCTGCTACAGCCCTATGTCTCTAGCAGGTCTTTGAGGTCATCTGATCAGGGCTTACTTGCTATAAAAAATACTAAGAGGACGACTAAGGGTGACAGAGCTTTTTCCACTGTGGCCCCTACACTGTGGAACTCTCTCCCCCAAGCATTAAGAACTGTGGACTCAGTAGCTGTTTTTAAAAAACAACTCAAAACTTACATTTTTAAAACTGCTTTTGGTTAATTTTTTGCCTGTTTTATTTTCTCTTTTTAAATCTTTTTATGACTTGTAATCTTATGTGCAGCACTTTATGATTCTGTCTTGAAAGGTGCTATATAAATAAAAAATTATTTATTTATTTATTACAACACTGGACATTATATTTCTTCATTTCTACTTAATACTGTACAGCTGCTGTTATTGTCTATACATATTTATATTTCTTCATACATTCTTATATATTTCTATACTGTGTATTTGTATATTGTGTATTTTGTTGTACATTTATTTCATTTTTAACTTTAATTTTTATATTTTATTTTATTCCTTCCTAGTTAAATTGACCCTTTTTAATTTTCATATTTATTTCCTATCTTTTTCATAGCCTTTTTTTTCTTTAGGTCATGAGCAGTTGTGTAAGCATTTCACTGCATATCATACTGTGTATGACTATGTATGTAACAAATAAAATTTGAATTTGAATTTTGAATTTGAATATATAATGGGCTTGGATTTACAACATTATGAATGAAATGTGCTCTATTTGGAAGCAGGGCCCTCCTCCCCTTTCGACGGGTTGTGTGTGAGACTTTAAATCATCAAACTGTAAATTATAAATTTTAAATTTTTATTGATCCCTTTACCCCTGGTCCTAAAGTGTATATTTATTTTCTTACTCTTCTTATATTTATTGCACTGCTGTAACTGGAGCCTCGTCGTCTGGTCTCTCTATAGACTGGACTGTATGTAGCGGAGATGACAATAAAGTTTTACTTTCGTGTTTGTTGGTTTATTTTTATTTTGTTTTATTTTGCGGGTTGGTTATTAGATGCCGCTCCAGCCAGCCAGAGAATCCCCGCCGCCCTGCCCTCTCCTCCCTGAGCCGCAGGGGCGGATCTAGAGAAATTTTCTTAGGGTGGCAAAGAAATCAAATGGGGTGGGAAAATCAAAGCCTTTTTTTTTCAAACACATATGTAGGTGGTTACATATGGTTAAAATGATTCAAATGCAGTAAGTATACACGTTTTCATATAAATATAGTCTATAACTTAATTATTGTCTGTAGCCCACATAATTACACACTTTAGTTACATAAAACATGTGAGTTTTGATCTTATGTACTGTATAGCCTGTATAATAAATAAATATGTAGCCCAATAAGTATAAACTCTAGAAAACTGGGCGGTTCATTTACAAACACAAGTCTAACTTAAGTTTCACACTGTTTTTTGTTAGAAAACAATCACATTGTTACACGCTTAAATTACACAAAATGTCAGAAATCTGCACTGTCATGAACAAAAATTTAAACCTAATTTTTCATGATTTGTTGGATTAACCCACTGAGGTCTGAAATACAACCGGCCATTTGTGACTCCTTTTGAGTTTACGTTTGTATTTCACCCTCAAATTGTTTCATTTTATTTTTTTCCCCTTGCCTTGTTTGGTGTCATTCTTTTTCAGCTCATCTGAATTTAGTTGTTTTTTTCACTGACATACTGCATTAGTACTACTATTAATAGTACTTTACTGATCTGAAATCACACAAAGAACTTAAAATCCTAGTAGTATTTTTACTGTAAAAAAACCACAGACATGTTGAGTAAATTTTTACAACTTGAAATGCAAATATAATACAATTGTACGTTTTGTAAACATATACAGCTATTTATCTAAAAATGCAGCCAATACACCTGCCGTTTTTTTTTTTCATTTTCTACAACCATTTAAAAATATTGCTAAAACTAAAATGAGAGAACAATCAGGTGTTGCAATAAGATGCCCCACAAGTGATGTGTGCCAGTAAAAAATAAGTTTGTCCACCAAAAGACAGGAGAAGAGCACAGGGATAAACCTGCAGGCCTGACAACAGGAGGTATATCACTCCGCTGGTTTTCTACTTAGTGACAGTGTTTACATTGCAAATGTGCCTTTGTGACATTCATTAGTGCCCTCACTGACACACAAAACAAAACGATAACACAACAGAACAGCTACTCAAGACAACACAACACACTAAGTATACACTCCACACTAAACGTCACAAATCTCCCACATCTAAGCTCTCTCTCTCTCTCTCCCTCTCTCCCTCACTCGCTCTGTCTCGCTGCCCTCACTCCCAAAAACTTCCCCCTCTTCCTAAACAACCAAAACCCACATGTTGACTTTTTTTTTTTTAATTGGTCGACATGGTACATTTTTCCACCAATAGGAAAGAGGTGGCTTTTTTCCCTTTCTTTACTGTTTTTGTGCTGTCCTTAGAAAACACTTAAAACACACACACACACACACACACACAAAAGCGTGACGACAGTATTTAGAAAAAACTGGTGTTGCAAAAAAACCCAAAAAACCCAAAACAAAACAAAACAAAAAATCCAAATTGAACAAAAAAAAAAAACAATATTTAATTTCCAGTGAGGGAAAAAACACCATTCACAATCAGAGCAGCGGGGACAACAGTACACACATGACATCTGCAGATCAATTTTCTAAAACTCACGTTTATTAGCTTATTACTACACCACGCTAGCACAAAAACTGTCAACTATTAGGACATTAAACCAGCTCTTTGCTATGTGATGTTGAAAGGAGAGTAGGCTTCTTAACAAAATGAATGACTGAGGTGATATTTCTACCTTTTTCATTTTTAAGCTACCTGCACAATAGTTAGTGTTTAGTACACAAGCTTCTTTGGATTCCCTGAACCCATATAGACCTGTTTCTCTTTCTATCAGCATATTCAATTATGACCTGCTGGTGTCAAGGGGTGTTTTGAAACAGAGAGTTAAGAATGTCAAAGATTTTCAAACATTAGATTTGTCAAAGCCTTGGTTTTTCTACGAAACCCATAAAAACCTTTTGAAACTTTCCGGGCCACACAAAAATGACCGAGTTACTAGTTTTACAAAATATTATTTTATTAAATTAAATATGAAGGTATATAAAGGTACAATATTGATTATTTTGTAAAAAGACAAAATAAATTTCAGTTATTTTACAATACTGTTCATGGGACAGCTGTAAGAATATTGCAGTTCATTTATGCAAATGTACCATCATCAGACATTGGATTGATCTGCGTATGTTTGCTCTTTAAGTTCTTTAATGAAATCACAAGTTTCAATCCTGAGTCACATTTTAACAGTGGTGAGATTAAACCTCTTGCCTACATTTCTGTGAACTTATCTTTCATTATAAGATCAGTTAAAGGCTTCAGGCGATGGAGGTGTTTAATCTTAACCTCAGTTTTTACCTTCTTCAGAATATCTGATGTTCTGATGTAAGTAATCTGGTGCCCTTGAGATAATTATTTCTTTTACACTTTTAGTTTTTAGTTTTGCATTATATTAACGTTAAAAATTATGTGGAAAATCAGCTGATAGATTCTGAAACGACAATTTATTCTTTTAGAAGTCTGTATATATCGTTCCTGCAAGATTTACTTTGGGGGCCAGCAATCTAGTTTTATTTTACAAGTTTAAAGACATCTTTCTTTGTAGAATATGAATTCTGCAGACTGCAATTATATCTATTCCTTAAATAAGTTATGCGTTTGCTTTCTCTGCTTGTAAGCAAAAATATTTTATTTGTATCAGAAAAAGGTTCATATGTTATTATCAAAAGTAATTTTAGAATATTCACTGGGCAGGTTTATGTGGGTTTATATTCTCAACCTTCCTTTAACTGTTACAGTAAAGGAAAAAAATAGGTGAACAACAACCAGATGCTCATTTCAGGCACAGAAATGCTGAAAATTAGAGAAATAGAATAGAACAGAATAAATCTAATCAAAATAATTATACCTACAAAAAGCACTACATTTATCATAATCGCAGAATTATATATGTTGAACTGACCAATCAGATCATGGATATAACATTTTACAAAATGGGTGTAAAGGCATGAACCTGTGTTTTATTATGAAAAAGGTACATGCATGACTGACCTGCAGCAGCTGAAGATCCAGACAGATGAAAGACTGTAGAACAAAAAATAACTCATTATGTGGGAAAAAAGTGAGCACTGATTAGAGTCTCTATTTGTATACCAGTTTAAGAATATCTGAAAAATATGAAATGCATCTCACTGATGGCCAAGTAGAAGAAGTTTCTCCATTGTCTCCACATGGCTGAGACACAGAAGCTGTGTAAAATGAGCCATCAGTGACAGAAACTTAAGTTAATATATTTGGTCCATGCAAAAGCTTCACATTAAACTTCATTTTTAGATTTAAAAAAAATGCATCTGTAATGTCGCTTTTGGTGTAGATTATTTTATTTAACAGTGAATATAATCATTTCTGTAATTAACAGCCACTCTGACCTGTGTCATATGACCTTTTATTTAAACAAGCACAAAGCAAATCAAAGAAAAAAGTATCATTTGGTGTCTGCATGAAATGATGTTATGTTCATAAACTGTTCTTTTATGTCTAAAATTTTTCAAATAAACAATTTTTTTACACAGCAGGTATTTTACGGTTCCTAAACTTGTACACATACAACTTGTCTCTATGGTATGTTGTTTTTAAAGGCTTTTAATTTGCATGAACATGACACAAGCAGTTAACAGCTGATGTTTAATTTTATGGTCATCCAGATGGAATAAAAATAAATTGCTACTCTTACCAGTTCTGTAATCCACAGCAGTTAGAAAGTGAAGAGTATTGCTTGCTAGTTGCAGTTCTCTGGAGACGTCTGAAGGCTGCAGGTATATTTTCCACATGCAGTCTCAAGCAGATGTGATGTCGTATGCTGAGAAACCACAGTTATGTAAATTAAGACACTGGCCTGATATTTGTGCTCTAATGCTACAAAATAACCACAGGAACCTCAGTGTTTTCTGACATTTTCTCACACTGAAAACACTTCAAATTGCACCATGAAACTCTCAATCTCCAAGTCCCTCAGAACTATACTGTTACTATACTGTCCTTTCAATGAAACAGGGAAATATATTTTCCCCAACAACATTTTCACATATAAGCAGAGATGGGCAATAATCCGATTACTTTTTTCAAGTAACGAGTAAAGTAAGGGATTACTATTGCAAAAACGGTAATTAGATTACCGTTACTTTCCCATAGGAACGCTGTGTTACTGCGTTACTAAAACCGTGATTTTTTTGCGAGAATGTCTCATGACAGTGATGTACGCAAGTGCAATGTTGGTGACAACAGCTGTGTGCAGATCAACAGTGGATCATATATTGAGTGCTGGAGAGAGTATGAGCGTGCAGCGTTTAAAGCGTGGAAGTACTGACCTTACTTAGAGTTTGATTCCATAAAAAGTGACAAAAACATTTGTGTCCGTTGTGCGTGGGAATAAAACTTCTTTTTACAGCGAAAAAACCCCCTAAACTTCCAAGCAAGCACCGAGTGCGCTACCACGTATTTCCGTACCACGGAAATTCACAGAAAAACTCGCGGATTCTTCGGCACACCTGCACCAGAGCACACCTCCGTCTACCCAACTCCTGCTTTACAGGTGAAAATAGAGCAACAGAACCGCTAGTCTTTGATTTTATTTATTTTCTGCTGTGTTTTACTTGCATCTATTTGAAAGACTGAGTGTAAACACACACACAAAAAAATTATGTGCTGGAATGTGCAGAAAATAGGTTTAAATATTAAACAAATTTCTTCCAGTCAGAGAATGTTGCATATAATTAAATTTTTGCTTGATGCATAAAGTTAAAAGATTAAAACTAATAAAACAAGTTTTAAAAAGAGACTTTTCCATTTGATTACATTTTGTATGATGGATTATGTAGAAAAAGTAGAATTGGGCTGAAAGATCTATCGCTTTATCACCTATTCAGGTTGTAAATCGTGTTTTTAAAAAGTAACTTAGTAACTAAGTAACTAAGTAATTAATTACTTTTGAAAACAAGTAATCAGTAAAGTAACGGGATTACTTTTTTGGGGAAGTAATCAGTAATTAGTTACTGATTACTTTTTTCAAGTAACTTGACCAACACTGCATAGAAGACATCTGAATACAAGCTACAAAAAAAGTTGCTTGGATCACTGTGAAACTTGCACAGCAAACATGGTGGATGAGTCCAGATATACACATAAAATAATAAGCAGAAATATGCACAGCTTTCCAAGTTTAAGTTTACAAAAAAATAGTTTTCATGCATGCATGAAACACATCAGCAGTGTTGCAACATTTGGTCAGTGGTTTTAGACACTGTTTTTTTTCTTTTTCTTTTTTTAAAAGTTGTCATCAAAAAGTACCACTGAGGCTGGAACAAACTGTGAGTGGTTAAAAACTCTCAGGTTGGCGTGTGAAGTGTTTAGTTTCTCTTCATGTGCAGTACCCACATAATATGTCTCTTTATCTCTGCTGATGTGACTTCTGCTGTGAATCTTTTTATTTCATTGCACTAATCTTTGCAAACAGAGAGCAACTTTGAGTTTGAGCTGGACATATTAACGTTGTCCTTGTCCTCAAAATTGTCTTTCAAATATTCTGCAGCAGATTGCAGAATCACAGTAAAGCATACTGGGATATGGTTATGACATTTGACACAATCATTTGCAATCATGGCAAATGCAATCATTTTAAGACCTTAAAACACTGAGCTATCCTCAACACTGACACTATGGAGAGTTTAAAAGTATTTGACTTATAAAAATCAGACCAAACCTGATTTAAAGTTCACCCAGATTCCTGTCACCTGTAAAGTTTCTCTAAATCAAGGGTTCCAAATGCAGGATGTGACAACTGGTAGAAGTTTAAGGATTTTTTGAGGGAAGTTAAACAATTGTGCAACCAGTAAACGAAGTAAAATTTTCAGAGGTCGGTATCCAATTGTAATTGGGGAGGATGGGGGGGCAACAAACACAGATAGCACCGTTAATGCTGGCTGACACACGGAGGAGGAAAAAGAAGAGATACTAGTTAAATATTAGGCAGGAAAGTTACATCAGCATGAGGAAACAGGAAAAGGCAAATCAGTGCCATTTTTTTAACTAGTAATGCCAAGTGTACCAAATAATAATAAAATAATATGAATTCCCCACTCGCCCCTGCGGGTGTCTATCCTTCAAGCTTGGGTCCTCTACCAGAAGCCTGGGAGCTTGAGGGTCCTGCACAGTATCTTAGCTGTTCCCAGGACTGCGCTCTTCTGGACAGAGATCTTGTGATTTGCTGGAGCCACTCGCCTAGCTTGGGAGTCACTGCAACGAGTGCTCCTATTACACTGGGACCAGAGTTACCATCACCCTCCACATCGTCTCGAGCTCTTCTCTGAGCCCTTGGTACTTCTGCAGCTTCTCATATTCCTTCTTCCTGATGTTGCTGTCATGTCACTACGTCTATCACTACGGCCGTCAAAACACAGTTTGTGGTCCAAAACAACCCCTTAATACTCTCCTCAATCTCAATATCAGCAGCTTTAATGATAGTAGGTGAATAACTATACAAAGACTTCCTGAAATCAATAATCATGTCTTTTGATTTTTACACATTTAATGAAAGGAAGGACTCATCACACCCAGCTACAAAATCTTCTACAAAGACTAACAATCTGGGTGTAATCAGCAAACTTCAGGATGTATTTGTTAGTGAAGTTACTGTGACACTCATTCGTATACAGAATGAAGAGAAGAGGTGAGAGACAGCAACCCTGTGGGGTGCCTCGCGTTTGTAAGTAATTGTTTGTGAGTATGAATAACTCCAGGTAAACCTCGCAACCAGCAATAAAAATAAAGGTTAAAAAATCTCCATCTCGGCAAAAACCTCATGAGAAACAAATCAGGGAAGCAAGCCGTTCACTCATAAAGTTAAAAGCAAGGTTAAAAACAAAGTTAGAAAACATAATAAATGTCCCTTCCCACACATAGCACATCCATCAATCCATTCTCTTCCGTATATCTTTTTCAGGGTTGCAGGGGGACTGAACCCTATCCCAGGTGTCTTAGGGCGAGAGGCATCGTACACCCTGGACAGGTCGCCATTCTGTCACAGGGCTAACACTGTCACATAATTACCAATACTAGTAATTATGTGATAGTGCATTTCAGGTCATTTTATGGAGTACAAAGACATAAAAAGTCATAAAATGGCATAATCTCTTTTCTTATATTTTTCTTTTTTCACGTTGGTTTATGAAGACTAAAACGCTCTTTGTGTGGGGGGCTCTGCTGCAATGACAGTGAAACTTGCTGACATTTCACACTCCAACCTTGAGGCTTTTATCACTCACAGTTTGAGCCTTCGGACCACATGGTGCTTATGCCTTACAAAAACAGGTGTTAAAACCACTCTGACCATCACTCCATCTTCCCTCCTCCATCCGGGCTTGGGTGTGCACCACCCCCCACCCTCTTCTCATATACACCCTCATAGACACATGACTGTGATGGCTAACCAGGTGGGGAGACAGCTGGAGTGATTACACCAAGGCAAAGCTGCAGACTCTGATTGCATCAGTTCCAGGAGCCTGAAGTCCTGTGCTGCTCAGATATCTGGCATTCTGCAACATCTCCTCAATCTGAGTTTGATACAGGAAAAGGTACAGCATGTGTAGTGCCAGTACCAAAGAAAGCTTCAGACCTGTTTCCTTGATGTTACATGTAATGAACATGCTAGAGAGACTTGGTTGGCTTCGCTTGCGGGTGAAACCTTCTCCCAACACGCTTCGGTTTGCTTACCGGCCTGTTATGGGGGTGGTTGATGCTGTTATCTACCTGTTGCAGCATACTCACTTTCACCTGAATGGTAACAGTGGTATTGTAAGGTATTTGTCCACTGTCCACAATATCATCCACTTCTGCAGAGTGAGAAGCTGCACGGGATGGGTGTCACCACTTCTACTGTTGCCTGGATGGTCTGTAAGAAGTTACCTCCTGAATATCGGCAAGACAAAAGAGATGGGTGTGGTCTTCTGGAGGACAAAAACAGCAACTGGGCCCATGAGCATCACGGGTGAGGAGGTTGAAACAAATAATAGCTACATGTACTTGGGCATTCACCTGCTTGACAGACTCAACTGGAGGACCAACAGTGATGCTGTGTACAAAAAGGGCAGACTCTATTTTCCAAGGACGCTCAGATCATTTAATGTGTGCAGCGAGATGTTGGAAATCTTCTACTGCGCGTCCTTGAGCCTTGATTCCTTCCTGTTAAAAGGGAGTTTTTCCTTCTCACTGTTGCCAAGCGCTTCCTCATAGGTGGCCGTCTAAATGTTGGGGTTTTGTCTGTATTATCTTAGGGTCTTTAATTTACAATATAACACCTTGAAGCAACTGTTGTTGTAAGTTTGTGCAATATAAATATATTTAAATTGATTTGAAAAATCAGTCGCCCAACTGATTTAATCGGGCAATTTCTTTATGACACCAATTAGTTCAAAGTGTAAAATACAAATAAAAACATTTTATAGCAGTGGCAGTGAGAGAGTGCAACAGGGAAATACAGGAAGTACAAAATAATATGTTGTCATATGGGAACATGATGTGAGAAATTTCACTGATCCGAAACGATGTCAGAATTATTCAGCACAATACAGCCACATGTTGGATCAGCGGTTGACCTTGATTTCTTTCCTTTGCAGATGGAAAGATAGAAAATAAACTCACTCAGACTATATATAACTATATATACTTTACAAGTTTGTCAATCATGTGAAAGACAAATATAAAATATTTTACTGAAATCCAGTAAAATTTTTCAATTATCTTATGAGCTTAAACGAATGTGAAAGGTATGGTTTGTCTTTGTACATGTATGGATTCCACTTTTCTGTTTAAATAAATGTTAAAATTATTAACAGCTATTTTAGCTCCTGTTCTGCCTGGTAATCTTTGGGTTTCAGATGGGATGCATTTATAAATCAAATCTTCTTTTTGAGCTACAGTTTCTTTGTAGCCAATCAAAATATGGGGAAATGTATTAATATGTGGGGTGAAGGTTGAACCAGGACATAAGGTCCCCAGTCACACTAATGTAGTTGAAATGGGTTTTTGAGAACAGTAAATAATGAATGATTTTTGAACGCAAAAATAATCTTTTAATGAAAACAAAGTACCAAAACCTCAAAAACAGGACATGAAGAACAGAGTCCTCGATGACAGACTTATCAGAAGAATGTTAATAGAGAGAGATATAGCTTTAGAGCAGGTGCAAAGATTTCTGAATACAGAAAATATCAGCTAAAAACGAATTCATTGTTACTAATAAATGTTGTACAATTTATTTCGTTTTCCTGAATTTTATCTTTGTAAAGCAGTAGCAGTTATAAGATACCCTTATCTTGATCACACTGACTTCCTGTGTCTCTACTGGCAGTAGTTCTCAAAATAGACATTTGACATGTGACGGTAACATCAGTGCTTACAGAGTGACTGCTATCTTTCAGTTTTAGCTTTTTTTTTTACAGCCACATGTCTGTGGCTAATCTGATCTCGCAAAACAAACTCGGGATCTCGCAAAAGTTGAATTCCAACAATGGCGGCAGCTACTTAGTTGTAATATTACTCTTTCTGGGTCACAAAATACACTTTTAAGATATTTTGAGGCATGAATGTAGTTGTGTAAACGTCAGATATCTGCTCGGTTTACAAGACACCACATATTTGCAAAAGTGCTCCGACGTTTTCGGAGATCTGACACCCACCATCTCGAAGCTAATGGGAGGTCAGACCTACTACAGCCGGCACATCGTGCCTCGACCTCCTGGTCGGCTTCGAGCTGGCGGCCTCCGAAGAATGCGGCTAAAACTTTTGCGAGATCCCGAGTTTGTTTTGCGTGATCTCGCAAAAGTCTGTCTTATTTTTTTTTTCTCCCACGTCCCTTGCGGGGCTTCGTACACCAGAGCAAAGTTTGTGTAACAGTTTTTCCTGAAAGGACGCTCCAACAGAATACTCAGGTTGGCAGCTTTGGGGTTTCAAACTCTTTGCATATGTAAAACAAAAAGTAATAATTAACAAATCTCCCAGTAACACTTCTGGCCTGATCTTGTGCAGTTTATTGCTTTAAAATGTATTTCGCAATTTATGCAGGTAAAAATGTTAAGGTCATTGTGACTATATTAATATGTACACTTGCTCTTCTCTGTCTGTTCTCACACTCGATATATTTTAAGTTCTAAGCAGCATGAATATGAGACAGCTTTATATTCAGGTATATTTAACAGCATGTTTTCTTTTCAGTAAATATTCATTCATTCAAGTCATAAAATGACATAATCTCTTTTCTCATATTTTTCTTTATTCATGTTGGTTTTTGGAGGCTAAACTGCTTTTTGTGCAACACTAACATCTATCTGAAGAAAGAACATATACATCTGATAATCTGTGTGAGATCACCTAATTTACAGCAGATAACTGAGAGCAAGAGTGGTTCAGTCGGGGTGGGGGCATGGAGTCTGCAATTACAGTGAAACTTGCTGACATTTCACACTTCAACCTTGAGGCTTTTATCACTCACAGTTTGAGTCTTTGTACCTCATGCTGTTTATGCCTTACAAAAAAGGTGTTAAAACCACTCTGACCATCACTCCATCTTCCCTCCTCTATTCTATATTAATATGTGGAGTGAAGAGTTAGGGGATCACATGTTTACCAGGGCATAAGGTCCCCAGTCACACTAGTGTAGTTGAAATGAGTTTTTGAGAACAGTAAATAATGAATGATTTTTGAACGCAAAAATAATCTTAGTTGTAATAATAAAATAATAAAAGATTATTTTCATTAAAAATAATCTTTTAATGAAAACAAAGTGTCAAAAATATAACTCACAAACATGACATGAAGAACAGAGTCCTCGATGACAGACTTATCAGGTGAATGTTAATACAGAGAGATATAGCTTTAGAGCAGGTGCAAAGATTTCTGAATACAGAAAATATCAGCTAAAAACTAATTCGTATTTACTAATAAATTTACCACAGTTATTTTGTTGTTCTGAATTTTATTTTTGTAAAGCAGTAGCAGTTATAAGATACCCTTATCTCGATCACACTGACTTCCTGTGTCTCTGCTGGCAGCTCTGTGCTCACACTTTAAACATTAAATGTTGTGAGACAAATTTTTATTCAGTTCCAAGTTACAGAATGAAGAATTTGTTTCCAGTAGATCTTCATACAAGACCATCATTTTCTTTGTAGGCATTGTTTTGATGTGCTTTTTCTATGTACTCATCTCAACTGTTTACTATCTATAATGTCTTTGTCAATAATGTCAATTTTGCAATCAAACTTCAAAGAACATAAAAAATATATGTCTCTGCTTCCATTTTATCTTAAGCAGTTCTCAAAATAGAGATTTGACACGTAGTAACATCAGTGCTTACAGAGCAAGTTCTGTCTTCTAGTTTTAGGGGTTTTTAGGGTATATATGTAAAAGGAAATCATACAGTATATACACGAATCTTAACATGCCTCAAGATTCCACAAATTTATATAAGAAACACACATTTTCATCCTGTTTTTTACATTGTTTTCACTCTATTCTTCACCTTGTTGTGTGCTCTATAGTTGAACCTTGTCACTAAAGAGCAAATTCTTTTCTTATTGTATTTATTTATCAACCTGTGAGAAATGATATTTGGGTGAAAGCCTCTCCACCTGTGTGTGTGTGTGTGTGTGTGTGTGTGTGCACGTGTGTGCACGTGTGCGCGTAAGACTATTCTATCTCTTCTGCTGTTTCCTCCTCAGCGTGAACTTCTTCAGCTCTGGAAACATCCGTCTCAGCGTTCTCTTTTTTGGCCGGTTTCTGCTTTTTGGAGACCTGGAGAGACGGGACACAATCCACGTTATTGTTCCTACACAGCTGCTACTTGGTTTAATACATGCTTTTATTTTCTCTGATGTACCTTATAGTAGAAATGAAGGGCAATGTTCTCCAAAAGCAGAATCAGTGGTAGGAAAACATATCTCAGGACTGAAGTTCTTGAATCTGTAGACAGAGATCTGTATCATCAGTATATCATCAGTGAGAGTGAGGTTTTAAAAGCCTTAGAAAACAAAATTTATATATATATATATATATATATATATATATGTATATATATAAATTTTGTTTTCTAAATTTTGTTTTGTTTATATATATATATATAAATATAAACAAAACAAAATTTAGAAAACAAAATTTATATATATATATATATATATTAAAAACACTCCCTGTAAATCGTGCTATTTAACATAAAAGAAATATTAAATGATGGGCTACCAGTAAGTGGCATATAAAATTCTACCCACCCATACCCCCATCACACTTAAATGTCCCAGACACAATGTGGTGGCCACATTGCATCACTGACTGAACAGTAGCTACTAATGAACTACTTACAGATAGGCTTGCAAATCTTTAGACAGCCTTTAGATTGTTATTTTAGGTGTTTAGCTTCAGTTTTATGATATGAGGGTCTTAAAGTGAGACTCTTTTAAAGGACTGGAAAAAAAAAACATTTATTAGATGTATTTTCCAGTGTATACCCACAATTTCTCAGGTTCTCAGCAGGGGTTATTTCTTTGTTCATCAGCCGCTCATAACAATTGGCATGGTTATGTTTGAGTACAATCATGTACTCACAAAAAATACAATTAAAAAATAGAAAAGGAATAAGTTTTATTTGTATTCCAGATACTTTCTTTATTCTTTACTGCATTATTGGAGTGATGTTTAAAAAAACCATGTAAATATGTTGCAGTGAATCTAGTGATCTATGTCATTCATTTACTGCCATTCAACAGCAAATAGAAATGTTGAGTTCATCTGTCTACTTACATATCACAAAGGCATGAATCCACTGAGCCTCTTGAGCAGTGATTTTCCTTGATGACACTGTTATCTCATACACACAGCTGTAGTCGGCATCATGTTCAAGGTCAGCTACAGGAAAACTCAAGGAGGCTGAGTTGTTGACAGATGTCATGTTGTATTTCATATTAGAGCGAGTGAAGATGAGAAAGAAAACAGCTCCTGTATAGTGTTCACTAGTTGTGCAGGTGAAGATGAAGCTGTAACCCTTGATGATTTCTACACCTTCAGGAACCTTGACCAGTCCTCCATTTGGAGACGTCACAGAGATACTGGGCTGCTCCAGTGACACTGAGAACAAAAGAAACAACAAATACAAGAGAACAAGAAACTATAGTGAAAAAGAGGTACCAACTAATGGCAGAAAATCTCTATACCACTGATTTAATGTCATAGCTTTCAGCCTGTGAGGGTGGCACTGAAGGAAAAAGAGGGAGTGAGGTTGGGGAAGGACTTGCATATTTCCGCAAGACAATACTATTCATGTTAGAGGAGTCCGGGAGCTGACTCCCTGCAGTACAGTCCTTTTCCAAAAGTCAAGCAGCTAATCTCCTCAGTTCACAGATACTTACAGGCTGTCTGTTACAGCTCTAACACACCTGTGTTGTGTGACCTTTGCTCTCTCCAGGACCCAGGTGTCGTTGTCTTTTCCCTCCCTTTGGATAGACAAATTTGTGTTGTGGTTTTCCTTTCTTGTTTTGATATTGATATAACGGCATTGGGGTCTCTTTGTGTTAAGAATAAAGTCTATGATTTTACCATTTCTGCATTTTTTCATTTCTTTCTTTCTGTCCAGGCTTTATTCATTGTTGCTCCCCATACACTCCCCCAGACTTCCATCTTGGGGACGTAAGACTGTTGAAAGGTGAGGGGATGCTACACAGTGGTAAACATGACCCAGATTTTAGGAAGTAAAAATGAAAACTATTTTTCCTATTTTCGTATTTTTCTTACAATCGTATATTTTCTCAGGTCAAACACTCTTTCAGTGTTCAATTGTAAATATAATATTGGTTTATGAAATTTGCTAATCATTGCTTCCTGTTTTTACTTTGATTTTACACAGCAGCCCAACATTTTTGGAAATGTGTTGTACTTGTTTCTCCATAGCTATTGTCTATTACAGCTCACTCAGGCAAACTCCTGCGTAGATGAATATTTTCATGGTTTGCAGATAATATAGTCACATGAATATGATTAAGATCATGTCAATTTTTATTTATTGGTCGCAGTATATATTGGCATGCAATGGAATTTAGTTCATGCCCTCAAAGAGATGATTGGGGAGTGAGTGTTGCTGGTATTTCTTATCTTAATGGATGTGATGTCATACTAATAACCTGTAGTGGGTGTAACAAGTACACAGTATTGGTCCTGTCAAAGAAATCACTGTAATATAAACAATAGTACATTTTATTACCAGTAACAGAGACGGTGACAGAGTCACTTGTGGAGAAGCTGGAGTCATGTGAATATTCACACTGGTATAATCCATCCTTGTCAAAATCTACTTTGAGGATCTTGAATGTAGCAGAGTTGGTAGTTGATGGTTTTGTCTGACTGAATGAGCCTGAAATCTGCTTCAGAGTAAATTCTCCTTGTAGGAGCTGTTGGCTTTGAGGTGATATTGAACAAGTGATGCTGAGATCACTTCTCCACTTAACTTTATTAGCAGGATTCATGGAGATTCTGGGCTTTGGGAGGATCACTGAGGAAATAGCAGTCACAGAGAGAGGATCCAATTAAAATGGTAAAACATTTACCTTATTATATTAATAATATAATAAGAAACAATTTAATTTTTCACCTGAGCAGACAACACCAGCATCCTGACTGTGTGTACAGTCATGTGTCCCAAATCCTCTGTGCTGACACTCAGTCAGAGATCTCTCACTTCCTGAACAGGACACATCATCAAGCCAGATGGATCCACTTCCCTCACCAAAGCGGGCTGATACAGCAGCACTCTGTGCCGTTCCACAGCCGAGCTCTCTACAAACCACCTCAGCATCATTTATGTCCCAGTTATCATCACAGACTGTTCCCCAAGTGTTGTTGTAAAAGATTTCAACTCTTCCAGAGCAAGGAATGGACCCAGCTAATCTGATGGGTCCACCTGAATACACAGTACATGCATTTTAAATACCAAGTTTTTCATGGTTATTAATAGTTCAGAACAGCACCTAATTGAAGATCTTTGTGAGTCTTATTTCTGTGCAAGTTTTCATCATTTCAAGTTCACTCAAATTCACAGTGGAGAAATAAATAGCATTAGCTACACACACTGACACTTTTTGTTTTTTAAGTATTAGCAGTGTGAAAGGTTGATGGAAGACATATTTGTTAAGTACAAGAAACAAAGTATGTACTCAATAATGACATATATAACACCCAGAACTAGCTAATCTGATTTCAAAGCTCAAAAAGTATAAAGGAAATACTTAAGTATGATTGTAATGCTTAGTGCCATTTCATGAAGGCATGTACTCCATCATCCGTGTCAAATACTTTTGTCTGAAAAAATTCAGTAATTTGAGGTTAAAAAAGGAACCCAAAAAAATAAAAAATAAACAAAGAGAAATAACTGACACTGAACATGATGACACAGACAGGAGAACATAGAGGCACAGTAAGGAAATAAAAGAAGAAGTAACTAGAAGCCAGTGGAACCAGTGGATATGCAACAAAATGTACCACAGCAGCATTTTTTCACAAAGCTGTTGGTATTTTTACAGTGAATGAGAGGTTTCAAGTTTAAACCCTTTGATGCTCGACTCAAATATACAATATAACTAATAATAGCCACATATAATCACATGCCAGCTTTTTAAAAAAGGTTATCCTCAGTTTTACAGCATAATATGTAACAGATATATTTCTCTCCGGATGACAGCTGCATGGACCATTTTGTTACTGCCTACTGTGTATGACCCAAAAAAAGCATCTTTCACGCTTTGCTGTGCAGGTTATGACTCAAATCCAGAACTGCGAAAGCAGGAGTGTAAAACTAAAGGCAACTTTATTCTGAACGTAAGGGAACAAAATGAGCTATTAGTTCTGGGTTTGGCAGAAACCTGGAGCTAATAAGTCTTTGACAAATGACAATAACTAAACACTGTCAACAAAGTCAACTGAGCATCCAAATGTAAGACACTAAGACAGAACAAACCTTCAAAAAATGAGCCTTCACTGGCTGTTGCAAAAATCTGAGCACAACTCCCCTGATGGACAAGTGTTGTACTAAAACATTGTTTTTATCACAGCACGCTGATGTCAGCCTGCCTTTATTACAATATGATGATTTCAACAAGTTATGGCATCTCAAAGATGCTGTAACAGCTCTATTCAGGCCTTTTCATATGATATATTACTTAATGTGGTTGCTGGACATTTTTTTCAAGGTCAACTTTAACTTTGGACTCGAACAGTGAAGGTCAAGATCACGTGCTTAGCTAACCTAGATACTCATGATCCCAAAGGCCTAGTGTATTGGTGTGAAGTTTGAAGACATACAAAAACTGTAAAAAATTGTAAAGAAATTTTCACCTTGGGTGTGACCTTGATACCTTTATAAAAATGTAATCAGCTTGACCAGATATTGGTATTTAACATCACACAAAATTTGAAAAATATATCTTGTAAACTGTGGACGCTGACTGCTAACAAACAGACAGAGAAACAATTACAAACTCCTTCCCTTTGGGGGAGAATAAAGTATAACCACACACAGTGATTGGGAATGAGATGTAGGCTTCTATAGAGGAAAACAAACCCAAAGGAGGTAAAAGAACAGGAAGTGAAGCTAAAAAGCAACACTATGTAATTCATATACATATTTCTGTCCTGATTACAGCTGCATGGACCATTTTGTTTCTAAATACTGTGTATGAGACAGAAAAAACATCTCACCTGAACAGACGACACCAGCATCCTCACGATGTCCACAGTCGTGTAAACCAAATCCTCTGTGCTGACATTCAGTTAGAGATCTTTCAATCCCTGAACAGGACACATCATCAAGCCAGATTTGTCCTTTTCCTTCACTAAAGTGAGCTGATCGGGGGGCCTCCAGTGCCGGTCCACAGTCTGTCTGCAGACCACCTCAGCATCATTTATGTCCCAGACATCATCACAGACTGTTCCCCAGCTGTTGTTGTGATAGATTTCAACTCTTCCGGAGCAACGAGCTGACCCAGACTTCTCAGGATTAACTAATCTTATCTGAGCATCTAACAAAAGAGAGAACAGATTAAACAGTGTTTTTTTATATTTTTTAATTATCTTATTTATTTATTTTATTTTATTTTAAGTCAAAGAAGCAATAATGGTGTAAATGTGTCACTAAATGAGCTAAAACATATGTGAGTATCAGGATGACAAAGCAAATCTAATAAATAATTGAGAAAGGAAATCCAATGAGGAAATGAAAAAAAAAATTATATATTTTTTAAAACAATCATTTTTTGAAATTCTGAAATTAGACTTTTGAAATTTGTTTTTATTGAGTGTTCAATAGTGATTACTATACCTTTCTAATGTGATGTTGTTGTCCCTGGCTCTTTCTCTGTCTCTCCCTCCTGCTCTGTTCCTGTGCTACTGAGAGTGTAACTACTGCCCCTCCCCCCTTTTCCCAGCGCAAAGCACAAGACTCGCATGCGGAGCGAAGCGGAAAAAAGTGCGAGAAAGAGAGTGAGAGAAAGAAAAAAACCCCACGGCTCTCAATAAGGAGTCGGCTCCCGTCGTTCACTTCAACGATCCCGCTCTAAGAGCCGTTTCGTTCGAAACCGACACATCACTAGTTTGTGATCAGTCAACACGTTCTCACTCCCAAAGCGTAATATTTTATGCTAGGTGACAAATCGCCAACATGTTACCCAACACAACCACCATACTTGCCAACCTTGAGACCACAGAATTAGGGAGACATTCAAAAGGGCTGTTGGGGGGGAGGAGTGGTATACATAAACATATATATACAAAAAAACTTGAATTTTACAGTGTTTATTTATCGGATAAAATAAGTTAAATGTCACCGTTATTATTGTTCGGGCGGAAACAGGCCGGGTGTGTCCAAATTCAGAATCCACCTGAGGACCTTGCATTCACGATCTAAGTGGGCCGGGTCCTCCGAAAGCCAAGTAGACTGGAAATGAGCGACTGTGAAATTGGGCAGTATAGCCTTCAGAATTACGTCACGAGCTCTCTCGGTGGAGTTAAACTCTGCCGTCTGCTCCTTGCTATCTAAGTATAACCGGACACTGGCGTAAATTCTTGACCATCTCACACTTCTGTTTAATCAGTTTTCTGTTTGACGTTTATTCAGCTGTGTGAAAACCTCGAGGAACCCTCCCAAGGGATTAATAAAGTTTTATTTAATCTAATCTAATAACTTTAATCTCAGCCAAACTAATTTACTCACGAACAAATAAAACACTGAAAAAGGCCAAGCAATAACATGTTTAAGTTATTTAAATGGCATATCATGTTTATCCTGAGTAGCGAAAGACCGCGGGGGTTTGAAAACGATGTGCCCGGAGTTTGCTGTTCTCGTCGGCTCAGATATTTGAACTTTACACACCTACATTCTCGCCTGAAAATATGTTAAACCCAGGGGTTGTGGTCATAACCTGGTTAGTGGCTCTGGTTGCTCTTAGAGGGTGTTCTCCTTATGGCTGCGTGCAGCAGTGCTGGGGGAGGGTCTGTGCTGGCAGACATAGGTTACTGGCCTGGTAGCCTGGCTGCCCCTGAGTGGATCCGGGGAAGACATATGGGGGCTTGGGGTTCTGGCTGGGCCTTGGGGGCTTAGGTCCTTGTTGGTGTGGCCGAGGTTGTGGGCGGGTGGGTGCACGGGGGCTCAGCCCTGGCGCAGGGGGCCTCTGGCGCATCGGCCTAACTAGGGGGCTCTTCAACTGACAGGGAGTTTGTTCCATCCTTGCAGGAGTCCACTCTGCAGGTGGGGGAGAGTCATAGGAGAGGTGGAGAATAAACTTAACCTGGGTGTCTACTGTCTTGTGCAGTTTGGGAGATGATTGAATGTTAGGGTGGGTACAGTTTCCTCTGCAGTGGGGTCGGGTGGGCTGCCCCGGGTCCTGTGGGATTGGGCAGTCCTGCTGCCGTAGGCCCCGACCTGGATGGGCCTGGGCTCCCTTACCTTGGTGGGTGCCGAAGGACGGGGGTGTCTACTGGGGTCAGCGGGGGAGCTGGCACCAGGGAGGGGCATCTTGCACGCCACCTCTCTGGGAACTCCCAGGCCCTCCAAAGGCCTATCTCCCCTCACCACACTCCCTGTCGGTAACTGATGGCTCAGGGGTCAGTGCGTTGGTGGTTCTTGGTGTCCGGGGCTGGGCGCTCAGGTATGTACCAGCTCACTGCTGGTGACTACTTGGCGGGGCCTGGTGCCTGTTGCCCGGTCAGGCCTCTTCGGGGGGAAAAGGGGGCCCTCGGGCCTCCAGCCTCTGGGCCTGCGGCTCGGTTCACTCTGGCACAGCTGGCTGCCGGCAGAGCCGGTGGGCACGCCACTGCAGCCCCCTCTGGCATCTGCTCCGTGGCTATTGGGTGACCCCTCATCTGGGGCTCTCCTCAGCTCTTCCCAGGAGGGTGGCACGGATGCCCCTCCAGTGGTCCTCCTTGGGCTCTCGCACTCTGGGGCCTCTGGATGTCTGGAGCCTGGATCTCCTTCATGCCTGCTTCATGCCCTGGGGGACGGGGCTATGGCTCCCCTCACCCTCTAGCACAGTGGTTCCCAAATTTTTTTTTCCCTGGGCACCCCTTTGTTTTACATAAAAATGTTCGCGACACCCCCCCCCCTCGCGCGCGTGCGCGCGCACGCACTAACGCATCCTCCAACCACACACACCTATATTTTGCTCAATTGCGGTTTATTTCACACCTCAAACATTTAGTAAACAATTAAGCAAATACAAGTAATCTGCAGGTAGTAAGAAAATAAAGTACTAACTCTTTTACGCTGCATCCGCACGTACACGGGTATTTTTGAAAACGCAGCAGTTTCGTCCACATGTAAACGGCGTTTCGAATCACAGAAAACTGAGATTTTTTAAAACTCATTTTTTGCGTTTATGTGTGGATGAGGAATACAGAGTTCGTCACGCAACGTCAAAGGTATGTGCCTTTTTTCACGTCACGCTGTGCGCCACGTTATTGTTTACATGAGAGGAATTGCAGAATGACTGATAGAGACAAAATACTGTTAATCTGACTATCTGCAGGTTTTACACGCTTACATATACACACGCAGTTACTGTCCCTCTATTTAGAAAGGCAGAGGCGTCACGGTGTAATTATTATACATGTAGTTGTTTTTTCCCTGTGTAATAATATTCAACATTGCTATCAATAAATTTCTCAAAAAAAAATGCCTCTGTGCAAAATGGGTTTAAAAACATAAACAGTAGTTAGTCATTACAACAAGTGTTTGTGAACTAAAAATCAAGAATGTGGGATACTGTTTGTCCCTGATTTAAACAGCCCGGCGCTGCTCCCAACAAAGGGAAAACCAATTCTGCAGGGGAGACCTACCTCGGCACTTGTGCAGGTGAAACCAAAGGGAAGATATGCTTCACCATATTTTCTAGTCTTTGGCTTAGAATGAAGTTGGTTTGGAAACATATTCAGCGATGCTTCATCTCCTGCTTTGCGTTTGTGTAGGCGCCCCGTGCCAGCAATGTCCAAGCGTTGTTTTTGTTTTTTTTCCCCTTTTCATGCTGCGCCCCCCCTGCAATGGCTCTGCGCCCTCCTTGGGGGCGGGCCCCACACTTTGGGAAGGTCTGCTCTAGCAGATCATTACACGAAGGAACCTTTTAAATGCAAGCGCGCTCATGCTCACAGGTGTACACACGGGTACTCACACACACAAACTACACCCTTTTTGGCTGCTATCTGAAAGCACACTGTGCGCTGTCGATCTTACGTGCTGCACAATAATATTTAATATTTAGTATTTACTGTTATATTCACATAGATCATCGCGATGATGTTGTTTATTATATTGCTCTCTTTATTATATTGCTCTCTTTTTCTTTGCTTGTTTTCTCTTTTTTCTTTCTCAACAGGTGATCCAGGTGATTGATATATGCATTTTTTGTCTGTTTGGTTTGTTGGTTTTTGCCCTTTATCACCGTCCCTCTTCCCCGCTCTTTTTCTTTCCCTCTTTCTTTCTCCCTTTTCTTTTCCCCAGTCAAGTCTGTCCTGTGTTCAGCAAATGAAAATAAAATAAACAATAAAAGCAAAGGTGTTATCAAATAGACCAATATGGCAAGGCTGGGACGGTCCATTTGGTAAAGTAAATCGGTTGGGCATCTTTCTTTGCCTTTAGACAACAATTGTGATGGCAAAAGAACCAAACGGGACAGGCAAAAAAACAAAAACTAAAAACAAAGATATCATAAGGTAACATTTTTCATAGATATTACTGAATAAAATTTGTTTGCAGGTCATTTAGCTCATATTTTAGCACTGCTACATTGCAGAGTAATGCCTATCCTGTTCTTTTTATGAGTCATATTTAAATAGTGGTGAAATTAAACTTATTGCTACATTTCTGGGAGATTTTTTTATTTTGAACGTTTCAGGGAATGCAGTCTCCAGTTATTCAATCTATTTTTACGTTACGTTAAGTTAAATTTTTCATAAATCAAGTGAAGGATTTTGGAATAATAAATTTTTACAGTTGTTTCTGTAACATTTAGATTATGTTGCCAGTAATTTTGTTTTCTTTTAAAAGCTCAAAGACATTTTTCTTCGTGACATATGAATGCCTCAGACTGCTGCTGTTTTCTATTCTTTTATTATTATTTTTTCTATTTCTGTTTTTTATGGTCTTCTTTGTTTGTTTCTTCTTCTAGTTGAATTTGCATTTTCTGCCATATGTGTTCAATTTAAAAAATACATTATGTTTTAACCTCCAGCAACTTGAATCCCTATAAGATGATAGTTTCTATGAGTTCTGAGTTTTATGAGATTTTACAAACAATAAATTCATTTAATAATAATTTCAATTTCTTTTAGTAATTATTTAATAATTATTTATTATGTTTCTTTTGTTTTGTTGTCCTTTTTCTAGCTTAGTTATGCATCAAGTACTGTGCTATGCGTTCAACAAAGTCAAGTTGTAAAATATTATTGCACTAGAATTAGGTTATGTAGCTTTCAAAACAAATTTTAAAATATTCACGAGATCTGTGGGTTTCATATTTTTAAAAATTCATTTAATTATTAAAAAAAAGATAAATAAAAAGATAAATAAAAATTTAATTAATCTACTAAGAAATATATGAACATGGCATCACATGTATCAAAAGAAGAAAACAGAGGAGAAAAAATGATTTAATATGCCAAAACTGTTTTATGTGTTGGAAGGTAGAACAGCTGTCACTCTGGTGCTTTCACTCATGCACAGTTTATCTTTAATATATGACATTATTCACAGAAAAATTGACTGACCTGCAAATGTTGAAGATGCAAACAGATACGAGACTGTAGAAAAGAAAATATAACTTATTATGCTGAAATAATGAACTGTTCTCGTTTCAATAAATACCAGAAAACTTTTTAGAAACTGAAAACTGATTGCCGGAGTCCTCTGACAAACTCTGTTAGTATAGCAAAGAAAGGGTACACACCAGCTCACTCCTTGGCGGCCGCTTATCGGGGCCTGGAGCCTGGGGCTCGCTCGGGCCACTTCGGAGGTGGGGTGCCTGCGGCCTCTCGGCCTGGGGCTCGGTCACTCAGGCACGGCTGGCTGCCGGCGGAGCTCACGGGCGCGTCACTGCAACTCCCCCTGGCTTCTGCTCCGCGGCTGCTGAGTGAGCCCTCATCTGGGACTCTCCTCAGTTCTTTCCGGGACAGTGGCGCGGCTGCCCCTCTGTTGGTCTTCCTTGGTCTCTTGTGTTCTGGGGGCCTCTGGATGTCTGGAGTTTTGATCTCCTCCATACCTGCTTCATGCCCTGGAGGGGGCTGTGACCCCCCCCCCCCCCCCCCACACCCTCTAGCAGATCATTACATGAAGGAACCTTTTAAAAAAAAACAAAAAAAAAAAAACAAGCGCGTCCATGCTCACAGGTGTACACATGGGTGATCACACCCACAAACTACACCCTTTTTGGCTGCTACCTCAAAGCACACTGTGTTCTGTTGATCTTATGTGCTGCACAATAATGTTTAATATTTAGTATTTACTGTCATATTCCCATATATCATTGTGATGTTGTTTATTCTATTACTCTTGTTCTCTTCTGCTTGCTTTCTTTTTTCTTTCTCAACAGGTGATCCAGGTGACTGATATATGCATTTTCTTTTTCTTTTCTTTTTTTCTGCCCGTTCTGTTGGTTTTAGTTTTTTGCCCTTCTCCCCCGTCCCTCTTCTCAGCTGTTTCTCTTTCCCTCTTTCTTTCTCCCCTTCTTTCCCCCAGTCAAGTCTGTCCCGTATTCAGTAAGTGAAGATAAAATAAACAATAAAAGGTGAATCAAATGGACCATTACGGCAAGGCTGGGATGGTCAATTTGGTAAAGTAAATCGGTTGGGCATCTTTCTTTGCCTTTAGACAACAATTCTGATGGCAAAAGAACCAAACGGGACAGGCAAAAAAAAAAAAAAAAAAAAAAGTATAGCAAAGAAAGAAAATAATTAAGTGATATAAAGTTCATCTCACCGATGCCCAAATAGAAGAAGTTTCTCTGTTGTGCCCACATGGCTGAGACTCAAAATGTGTTCTCTGTAAAATGAGTCATATGTGACAGAAAAGTTCAGTCTGGGGTCTACCCAAACACTCCACACTGTGTTCTTCCCCTTGAAACACCTCCTCCTCCTTCCTAGTGCCTTTAAGACTCTGTACAAACTTTGTGGATTGGTTTATTTCAAAGTAAAATATAATCATTTTAGATTTGTATAAGTAGAACAGCAGCCCTGTGCAGTGTCATGTAAACCTTTATCTAAACAAACAAAAAGCGAATCAAAACAGAAATTTCATTTGGCACCTAAATGAAAGGAGAGAAATATGTATGTGCAGCATTAGAGTGAGTTGAACACCTGAATCTAGATGAAATGAAGGATTGTGTTTCAAACTGTGTTCATCTCTGAAAGTTACTGACAGAGAGTTTGTTTTGTTAGTACAAAAATCCATGAAAACAGCTGCAGCTACAACCTGCAGGAACTGCGGACCCCAAAATACTGATGTGTTCATAAACTGTTCTTACACATCTGGAATTCAGAAACTGTTCAAATAAGCTGAGTTTTTTTTCACACAGCAAGTGTTTCATTTGTTTCCTAAACTTGTACATGGACGACTTAAACAAACAAAGCTAATATTTTACTGTGAGGCAGATGGAATGAAATGAATTAGTTATTCTTATCAGTTCTGTAATCCACAACAGTTAGACAGCTAAATTGAAGATTACTTCTTGATAGTTGCAGGTCTCTGTAGACGTCTGAAGGCTGCAGGTATTTGTTCCACCTGCAGTCTCAAACGGATGTGATGTTGCTGTTAAGCCACAGTTACACAGATTAGAAGACATTAGATCCTCTGATTGATATTTTTGGCACTCAGCTCTAAAATAACCACAGAAACCTCAGTGTGTGATGTAGCTCAGTACATCAAGCATTTCCCCATGCTGAAAACACTTTAATCTGAACCATGCAAATGTGCAGCTTACTTAAAGCTTTTTTCTGAACCAAGTCCCTCAGGAGCATCTGTTTCTCTTTTTTCTCTCCCAATCCCAAACAGGAAACTAGTTTTCCCCAACAATATATTCAGAAATAAAACATTTGAATGTAACCTACAAAAAAAATCTGTTTGGATCATTGTGAAGCATGCACAGAAATCATGATGACCACAGGATGTTTAACATGTTCAACAACACTATGAGATGAAATCATTAAATATGTGAACTGACTCAAAAATTGTATCGAACTGTGTACATTTGATCAAAAACTCATACTGACATGCTGGCACAAACTCAGTTTTGTGTAAACAAAACTGAGTTTGCCTCAAGACGTTACAACAGAAAAACTGTGTTGGTACTTTTTTGCGAGTCAAATCCACATTGCAAAATCATATATATGATGCAAATGTCCAACAAATAAACAATAATTAAAACAATCTCCTAGTCACACATCTCACCTGATGCACCAAATTTAAACTGTGAAACAAACTGAAGTCTCTGAGTCTTGAGTGATTTTAAAATAGCAGCACTAGAAACTCTGCAACATTAATGTCATGGTCCCTCCCTCCTGTCCTCCACCACTGACTCGTCTTTTCTATATTTCCCTCTGTTTCTTTCTATGTTGTTTGTCTCGTGCTCAAGCTGTGGCCTTCACGTTTCCTGCACTCTGCTTTCAGAAACACCTGCAATCAAACTCCACTTACCTCCTGTTTAGAATCGCTGCCTCAGATTGTTCTGTCTGCTCATGTGTTAGTGACACTCAGGCTCTTGGTTACCTCAATGATTTAAAGTTCATGTTGATGTTGTTCGTCCTCAGTGAATCAGCCAGTGTCTCAGTACTATCCAGGGGCTCATTGCCTGCCTATCATTACCAATCACTATTGGATACAAAATCTACCTAGATTCACCCTGTTCACATGATTTTACTTCATTTAATCAATCTTTTACCCGTGGCCACATCCTGCATTTGACACCATTGCTTTAGACATAATTGAAACACTCAGAAGGGAGATCAGCCCACTTTAAATCAGGTATGGTTTGATTTCTATGAGTCAAGTCCTTGTAAACTCTCCATAGTGTCAGTGGTGAGGACAGCTCAGTATTAAAAATAATGAATGCATTTGCACATATGCATATAGCTTTCTTATTTTTTTGTCAGCACTTGTGAAAAGAAATCCAAAGGCTCACAGAAGAATTTGCATCAACAGAGATAAAGAGATATACTATGACAGGAAAGCACATGAAGAGGAAATAAACATTTCATAACCGCTGACAATTTGTTTCAGCCTCAGTGATACTTGTTGGTGACAGCTAAAAAAAATTCTCTGAAACCATTCTTATCAAATGTCTCATCAGATGTTGCAATCCTACTTAGGTACATATTTATGCAAGTACAGGTCTGCTGGGACAACCACTGCTAGCTGTTTTACAGACACATATCTTATTTTCTTTACTTAACCAACTTAATAAGGAACTCGTGCTGTGAATATTTCTATTTACTATTTAATTTCATATATTTATTTTACTGTATCCACCATAGATTAGAACCAAGGAGTGTTTGAATGAGGGTCACACTCAAATGTGTATGACAAGCAAAAAGCCACAGGCTGAAGCACGTCCATGTCTTTCTGATGACATGTGATATTAAAAACATACCATACTTCAATTTGAGTTCTGACATTTTCATAAATATTTTTTGGGTAATTGTTAGACAAAGATCAGCCTGTACTTTCATTAGTTCAGTGTAAAATGTACCAGTGACAACTTCACTATCTATATTTCATGAAAGGTTATTTTCATATTGAAGAATACTGAAGAATCCAACACAACTCGGGAATCTCACTTTCAGCCTTTTTATTTTGGTCACACTGTCTCTGTCATTGATACTCTATTGTTTGGTACTTTGTAGTGCTTCCAGCCGAAATAGGGAAGGCATGACTAGAAGATGTTCACCAGCTCCACTGCTCCACTCCTCCCCTGCAGTCACCCCACCAAGCTCACCCTGCCACACAGTTTGCAGAAGAATGGAGGTTTATTTCTGCAACCATGAAAAATTGTAATGAACTTGTTATGTATAACATTGACATCTGGTGGAGGAAGAGTGCATATGTGCTTTGTGAACATACAATGAATGACGTGATCCAGAAATTAATACAAAATAACATAGTTGAATACATGATGTTTGTTGAAATAATGATCAAAATTCTGAAAGTCTCTTCAAATGTTCATATTTAATGACAATGTTCAGCATTCATTGACAAACCAAAACTCACTTATGCTGACCTACTTATTAAAACAAAATTCCATTGAATCATCAAATGTATGTAAGCATTTTATCTGTTACATTTTAACCAGTGTTTGAATCATAAAATGTAAGGGTCACCATGGGTGGAAATGTCACAGTACTGGGTCTGTGATCCAGTATTTGTGTGTTATTGATTCTGACCTAATATTCTTTGATTATTGTTATTCCTGGGTTTAATTATCGTTGGTTGTTATGTCTCTGGAGATCGTAGTTCTCCCTCCCGTAGTATTTATCATAGCCTGTGTTTAGTCTCTGTTCCCATGTCTTCTCTGTGAGTGTCCTGTGTCCCACATCTCATGTCTGGACACCCTTGTCTCTTTGTTTCCCTCTGTTCCCGAGTCAGTCATGTTTCCATGTGTCAGTGTGTTGCACACTTGGACAAACTACACTTTCAGGTGTGCATGAGTTTAGAATCATTTCTCTTTACTTGTTCATTTGCTCTGCAAATACGAAAACACAAGCACTTTGGTTTAGCGTAGCTGCACTCTGCAGGCTGTCCGTGCACTAAAACACACAGGACCCCAAAGCTGTCCCATCCAGTGCCTGCGTGAGCATCACCCATGGGAATCATCATTAACCAAAATATTCTAGCTGGATTGCCAATGAGCACAGTATATGTCAAAATACAGTAATAAAGAACTGAATGCACCCAGTAACAACAACAAGCACCCCAACAGGTAACATTATGGAGGGGGGACAGTATCTATTACAATACATCCATCTGTGTCCACCCATTAAATGAGTCCCACAAGTGTCTCAGTTATTATGAATGTCTCATGCTTCCTGTTTTATTTTGATAGTCCCTTGTCCTGTGTTCAGTGTATTGCGTTTTGCTTCCCCTTGTCTTGTTATGTCAGATTACCCTCAGCTGTGTTCCCTGCCTGTGTGCCATTCCCTGTTTATATAGTGTGTGTTGTTCCTCTGTTCCTCTTCGTTTGCTTGTCATCCTCTGCATTTACTCTGTCTTCCACCGTGTTTACAAGTTTATTGTTAAAGGTCTCTGTTTTTCAGGTGGTATGTTATGTTTAGTTACCCCAGTCTAGGTTTTTGTTAGTTTCTCTCAGTTTTCCTTTGCTTTTTTTATAGTGTTTTTTTTTTTTGTTCACCTCACTCTGACTCCATTGTCTGCATTTGAGTCCCCAATCTCCTGAAGCCATGCTGTCTGACATCGCAGACGTCACAGGAATAAAACCTGTGCTGGTTCAACACTTTGACCTGAAGCTTACGGCTGAAAGAACTCCAACTCCCTGTATATTTGTCCAGGTCCCTCCTTTCATGATTGCAAATGGTTAAAAAGCACCAACACATCTTTTCTATTTTGGTTTAAATAAACTGGCTATCAACAAAATATTGTTCTGGACGGTACGGTGGTTCAGTGGTTAGTGGTGTTTCCTCATAGATGGTTCCTGTTTCAAACTATTTATTAACTGATGGATTTCTCTGAGGTGTGTGTATCTTCTCCCTGTTCCTGTGTCTCTTTTACAGCAATGATTGAATTTTTCTGTCACAGTTCACACTTTGGTGATAATGTGAATATTTCGTAGCAGATGCTCTTCCACCTGCTGAAGTTATATTTGACCCAAGGTCCAAAAGCTATGTAATTAACAATCATACAATTCACCTTTTGTCAACAACACTGCCCAAATCTTGGCATAATGGGTATAAATTATACATAACATCATGTAAAAATGTAAAAGTCCTGGGCTGATGAAGCAGTCAGTGTGGATTTCGCATGAAGTCACTGGTGGTCCTATGTATAACTCTTAAACAGCTCAGACAGCTGTTGACAGTCTTCTCATGTTTACTTTCTTCTTTTCTGAAGAGAAATGGTTCTCGTAGAGAACTGGTTTGCAGTAATTCAGTTCCTTGGAATAATAATGGCACAGTCTACAGCGTGGACATGGACATTTATATTTTATTTATATTTTATTACACAAAAGGCCAAGGGCGTGATGTTAAAGTGGAAACTGGACCCAGGACAGAAACAACTGCACTGTGCTGCTAACACAACTTTGACTCTTTGGAAGATTCAGCACAGACAGCATGCTAACGCTAAGCTAGCCAATAACCCAGAGTTAAATCTGAGTGAATAACGACCCCAGCCCAGCAGGTGAACCCTGAACTTTGTGAGGTAGGAAAAGCAGTGATGAGCAGTCATAAAATTAATAAACTTTATTTAACAAGGTAATAAAAGAAAAAGTATTTAATGTACTAATAGGAAATAAAACTGCTAATGAAAATTCTCTACAGTCTTGTTGTCAGTGCTGATCATGAACAGCAGGGGTCGCAGCTTTGCCATTTTACAGCAGTAGCAGTGAGAGCTCAGAGTGCAGCAGGAAAACACAGGAAGTACGACAAAAGATGTCTTGATGCATGCTCAGTCATCAAGGTAAGTAAATCTCCGAAGTTTGATTCTGTTCATCCGGACGTAACATTTTTAGTGGGAGAAATGTTTCCATGTGAAACTGAATTCTCTTAGGCAATTTTCTTCAACTTACTTCGTCAGGCTTCTTGATGAATGATTCAAAGCACAAACCACTTTTTTTTACTTCCTTTTGTTCTGTTGTGGAGATATGGTACAGGCAACACAGGAGCTGTAACTCTCCATTCTGACTTTATTCATCTCCAAACTACAACTGGACACATTGCGCCAAAAACCAGCAGAACCCCTCCTCCCGACCTGGGTGTGAGTGGAGCCCTCTGGTGGGCCACCACACTGTTCTCTTCCAATATATTGTTGCAATATACCCTAACCCCAACATCAGTTGTCTCTGATTCTCAGTCCAGTTCTTGTGTAATTTGGCAGCATTTCCTCCCTGTTTCCCTTCCTTAAGAAGTGCTTCTTGACAGCTTCCCACTCTCATACTTTGCATGGAAAATAACCCAAATACATGAGCAGAAACAGGCAACAGATTAAACTGAAAACTAGCTTTATTCCAAGTGGCTGAAGGTCTACAAATCAAAGTCCATAAATTCAAAAGGAAAATACCAAAAATTCCGAGAAGAAGAGGTAATCTGTACTTTTTAAAATACTGGAGGAGAAACAAAGAAAAATAAAAGTAAACATAAACAAGAATTCTAAGTCCTAAAACTCAAACCTCTGAGTCCATGACCCAAGACCATGACACTCTTCCACTGGGACCACTTCATCTGATCAAACAGTAGATGGATCAACTGCAGAGTCAATTGCGTCTCTCAGGTCCTGTGTCAGGTTTATTGGATGATGAGGAGGAAGGATTATTTTCAAACTTAAGTCACAGTCACGCTATTAAGAGTTTATACTGGAGAGGAAAGGCAGGTTAAATAGAGCCGCTGCAGTAATGTGTCAGACATTTAAAACATAAATATAATTAAACAGTATTTAAACAACTTTAATCTAAATTCCAACAAAAGTTTAGACTTGTGTGTTTGTTTCTATGATTCTATTCTATCTCTTGGACTGCTTCCTCCTCGGCCTCCACTTCTTCAGCTCTGGAAACATCCGTCTCATCGTTCTCCTTTTTGTCTGATTTCTGCTTTTTGATGACCTGGAGAGACGATACACAATGCATGTTACTGTTCCTACATTTCTCAGCTACTACTCAGTTTCATACATGCTTTTATTTACTCTGATGTACCTTATAGTAGAAATGAAGGGCAATGTTCTCCAAAAGCAGAATCAGTGGCAGGAAAACATATCTCAGGATTGGAGTTCTTGAATCTGTGGAAAGCGATCAGGCATCATCAGAATATCAATTGTTTCAACTGCTTTAAATGTCTGAAAAAAGATTACATGGAAAAACCTTCTCATAAACCATCCATGTTAACATGAACAGATTATGAAACAATGGGCTTCCACTGAATGGCATGTAAAAGTCACCCCACCCAGCCACAACCTTACTACATCACACACTCCAGACACACATGGTTTAGGAGGCGTGGCTCCATCTGACCAATATGGTGGCCACGTTGCATCATCATCATCAGACTGAACAGCAGTCACTAATGAATTACCTACATTTAGATTGGTAAATCTTTGGATAGTCAAACAGTTGTGTAGTCACAGTTATATGACGTACAAATGTTGAGTTCTGTTGTCTAGGCGAGAGGCGGGGTACACCCTGGACAGGTCGCCAGTCTGTCGCAGGGCCAACACATAGGGACAGACAACCATTCACACTCAGATTCACTCGCACATTCACACCTAGTGGCAATTTGTATTATCCAATTAACCTATCCCCACAAGCTGCATGTCTTTGGACATATATACCCATTTCAATTATTTATTTTTACTAGTGAAACCAATATAACATCTCCACATTCACAAATATACATTTCTGACATTCAAAAACAAAACAAAAACAAATCAGCGACCAATATAGCCACCTGTCTTTGCAAGGACACTCAAAAGCCTGCCATCCATGGATTCTGTCAGTGTTTTGATCTGTTCACCATCAACATTGCGTGCAGCAGCAACCACAGCCTCCCAGACACTGTTCAGAGAGGTGTACTGTTTTCCCTCCTTGTAAATCTCACATTTGATGATGGACCACAGGTTCTCAATGGGGTTCAGATCAGGTGAACAAGGTGGCCATGTCATTAGTTTTTCTTCTTTTATACCCTTTCTTGCCAGCCACGCTGTGGAGTACTTGGACGCGTGTGATGGAGCATTGTCCTGCATGAAAATCATGTTTTTCTTGAAGGATGCAGACTTCTTCCTGTACCACTGCTTGAAGAAGGTGTCTTCCAGAAACTGGCAGTAGGACTGGGAGTTGAGCTTGACTCCATCCTCAACCCGAAAAGGCTCCACAAGCTCATCTTTGATGATACCAGCCCAAACCAGTACTCCACCTCCACCTTGCTGGCGTCTGAGTCGGACTGGAGCTCTCTGCCCTTTACCAATCCAGCCACGGGCCCATCCATCTGGCCCATCAAGACTCACTCTCATTTCGCCAGTCCATAAAACCTTAGAAAAACCAGTCTTGAGATATTTCTTGGCCCAGTCTTGACGTTTCAGCTTGTGTGTCTTGTTCAGTGGTGGTCGTCTTTCAGCCTTTCTTACCTTGGCCATGTCTCTGAGTATTGCACACCTTGTGCTTTTGGGCACTCCAGTGATGTTGCAGCTCTGAAATATGGCCAAACTGGTGGCAAGTGGCATCTTGGCAGCTGCACGCTTGACTTTTCTCAGTTCATGGGCAGTTATTTTGCGCCTTGGTTTTTCCACACACTTCTTGCGACCCTGTTGACTATTTTGAATGAAACGCTTGATTGTTCGATGATCACGCTTCAGAAGCATTGCAATTTTGAGACTGCTGCATCCCTCTGCAAGATATCTCACTATTTTTGACTTTTCTGAGCCTGTCAAGTCCTTCTTTTGACCCATTTTGCCAAAGGAAAGGACGTTGCCTAATAATTATGCACACCTGATATAGGGTGTTGATGTCATTAGACCACACCCCTTCTCATTACAGAGATGCACATCACCTAATATGCTTAATTGGTAGTAGGCTTTCGAGCCTATACAGCTTGGAGTAAGACAACATGCATGAAGAGGATGATGTGGACAAAATACTCATTTGCCTAATAATTCTGCACTCCCTGTATTAGAACAACATGGCTTCGTAGCAGAAGATTTCTGGTGATGAATTGGCCTGTCAGTCCGGACCTTTTTGACACATCAAGTAATAAAGCATGATAAACAGGACTGTTGTTGGGAATTTCGGGACTGTTTAGTAGCTTAAATCCTCCGTTTCCCATAAGTCCAGCAGCTGGTCTACTCGATTTTTATGGACTGTAGTTAAAATAAATGTGGCTGCTACACAGTAGTAAACATGACTCTGTCCATGTTTTTGAGATCTGTTGTTATCATCAAATTCAAATTGAGTGAATATTTTTTTATTAAAATGGTCTCAGTGTAAACACGTGATGTGTTTCTATGTTTATGAGATTTGCAAATCATTGCATTCTGTTTTTATTTACACTTAATCCCACCTTTGTTTGGAACTAAATTCTCCTTAAAAATTATCTAATAAAGCTCACTCAGGTCAGACTCCAGTCAGACACAAAAGGAAAACTCCTGTATAGGTGGGCATTGTTGTGACTACCAGTTAATATAAATAAAATGTGTTTTTTCACTTAGTTTGTGTTTTGATTTTGGTTTGTGAGTGTTATTTAGTGTGTAATAAATTCATCATTATAATCATTCATTTGCTCACTCTACATATTGAGCTGCGAATCAATCTCTTATGAAAGCTAAATTGTTAAATCTTAATACTATCAGATGGTATACCTAATTGTCAAGGTCCGGCAGTCCTCCAGCTGACCTGCCCATTGTTTCCATGTGCGTTTTGTTTGTGTCTCCCTCTTTTCCTTGTCTCTGTGATTTTGGTTACACTCTCGCTCCCGGATGTTTTGTCCTGCAACCTCTCAACCCAGAAATGGTAAATGGTAAATGGCCTGTATTTATATAGCGCTTTACTAGTCCCTAAGGACCCCAAAGCGCTTTACATATCCAGTCATCCACCCATTCACACACACATTCACACACTGGTGATGGCAAGCTACATTGTAGCCACAGCCACCCTGGGGCGCACTGACAGAGGCGAGGCTGCCGGATACTGGCGCCACCAGGCCCTCTGACCACCACCAGGTGGTCAGAGGGCCAGAAGTGTTCCGGCGCTGGAGGTAGCCACACCTGCTGCTCATCAGCCGCTCTGATTACAGTCTTCTGAGCCACCTATTTGGCAGTGCGACCGAGCTCCAGTCAACGCTGGATTGTTGAGTTAATCTTCATCAGTACAGCCGTGATTCGTAGTGTTAGAAACCTCACTAATTGTGGATATTCTTGCTAACATGTCTGTGTGCTTGTGTGTTGTCAGGAGTTGGGAGCGGAGAGTGTCGAGTCACTGGAGCGGATCACATATCGGAGAACAAGAGTGGAGTCACAAATTGGAGCACGAGTACGGAGTATAAATAGGGTTCACAGAATTGAGCACGGGTCATCGGTGTGTTTTTGCATTGCTACGGACTATCACACTGTGAGGAGGACCTGTGAAAGTCTTATCGTGAAGCCAAAGTGTCGGAGAGCTGTGTATATTTACCTTTACCTTTCACTGTAAATAAACTCTGTGTTTTCTTTCGCAAAGAGTCCTTTGCTTGGGTTCGATTACTAACCACCCACTGTGACAGAACAATCCAGCTACATAATGGACCCAGCAGACTCGACCCCAGTGCTGCGGGAATTATCACTGCAGGCGGACCTGCTGGAGCGGCACGAGGAGATGCTTCAGCATATAACCAAGGAGCAGAGCACCCTGTTGCAGGTAGTGACTGAATTACAAGTTACGTTGCTATCTTCTCTCTTCCCTTGCTGCCAGCAAGCTCTCATTGACTCTGGAGCAGAGCAGAGTTTTCTAGATGAGAAAAATGTAAAGCTACAAAAACTAAATTTTAATTTTCATATTTTAATTGCTTAAAATGTTTAGACAGAATAGCATATTTATTTGGCCATATCTAAGTCTGTTTGCAAGTCATTTAGCTCATATTTTGGCACCATTACATTGCAGAGTAAGGTCTACACTACACTTTTTTTTTCTTTTTTTCTTTTTTTTTTTTTTTCTTTTATTATGAGCTTTTATCAGGAATCATACTTTAATAGTGGTGAGAATACATCTTTTTTTCTTTTTCTTTTTTGTTCTACATTTCTGAGATTTTTTTTTCTGGTGAACCTTTCAAGCAATGGAGTCTGCAGTTATTAAATCTATTTTTACCTTCTTCAACTTATCTAATAGTAGAATAAGTAAAAAGCATGCTTTTAATAAATCAAGAGGATGATGAAATAATGATGATAAACAATGATAGTTTCCACATGACCTTGACTCAGTAATTTGAAGGTAAACAAATGACAACATCCAAACGCTGTCAACTACGTCAACTGAGCATCCAAATGTAAGACACTGAGACAGAACAAACCCCAAAAGTGAGTCTTCATTGGCTGTTGCAAAAATCTGAGCATATCTCCCCTGATGGACAAGTGCTGTACCGAAACATTTTTATCACACCTTGTTGATATCAGCCTGCCTTTATGATGATGTCAGCCAGTTATGGCATCTCAAAGATGCTGTAACAGCTCTATTCAGGTCTTTTCATATGATATATTACTTGATGTGGTTGTTGGACATTTTTTTTTCTAGGTCAACTTTGACCTTGGACTTGAACAGTGAAGGTCAAGATCAAGTGCTTAGCTAACCTAGATACTCATGATCCCAAAGGCCCAGTGTATTGGTGTGAAGTTTGAAGACATAACGAAAAATGTAGGTAATATAAAGTTTTTACTGATTTTCACATTGGGTGTGACCTCGACCTGATTTTTACAAAAATGAAATCAGCTGTCATTGGTATCAACCATCATACAAAATTTAAAAAAAAAAAAAAAAAAGTCTTGTAAACTGTGGATGCTGACTGCTAACAAACAGACAGAGAAACAATTACAAACTCCTTCCCTTTGGGGAGAATAAAGTATAAACACACAGACAGTGATTGGGAATGAGATGCATGCTTCTATAGACGAAAATGAACAAAGATGAACACAAAGGAGGGAAAAGAACAGGAAGTGAAGCTAAACAGTGACACTGTATACATTATAATAGTTAACATACAGATTTCTGTCCTGATTACAGCTGCATGGACCATTTTGTTACTGAATACTGTGTATGAGACAAAAAGCATCTCACCTATCTCACAGATGACACCAGCATCCTGATGATGTCCACAGTCGTGTGAACCAAATCCTCTGTGCTGACACTCAGTTAGAGAACTTTCACTTCCTGAACAGGACACATCATCCAGCCAGATTTGTCCTGTTCCTTCACCAAACTGAGCTGATCGGGGGGCCTCCAGTGCCGGTCCACAGCCTAACTGACTGCAGACCACCTCAGCATCATTGATGTCCCAGCCATCATCACAGACTGTTCCCCATCTGTTGTTGTAGGAGATTTCAACTCTTCCGAAGCAACGAGCTGACCCAGGATTAACTAATCTTATCTGAGCATCTGACAAAAGAAAGAGCAGATTACACTCTGTTTCTTATTTTATTTTATTTAAGCTACTCTGGTTAAAAAGGGCTGACATCACTTGGGCAGCTAAAGCAGTCAGCTAACCGCGAGAGAAAAGAAAATATTCTGCTCTTCTCCCCTTTTGTGGGATGCAGTGGGGAGGTAGAGCGTACAGCCCGATCCGGCGGGGAGGTATGGGAAGCCAGATCGGGCGCCCACTTCCGGCTCTCCTCTCTGCTCTCTCTCCTATCTTGTCCCTTTTGTCTTACTTCTCTCTATCACCTTTTCTATCCCTTTGACGAAGTTAGGCTCCATAAATATTTCTCAGTTGCAGTGAATGGATAGAAGGAAACTAAACAGAAGAAAGAAGAAGAGAAATAACAATTTTAACATAAACCATTGACACACTCACGGGCCTGATCAAACCTGGCAGGGCCTCCTTGGATGAGGGTGTCTAGTGATAATGGTCGAAACACCCGATGAATCCAAGGTCCACTACTGACGATGTGTCCCAAATTTTAATATGATAAGCTAGACCTCTAATCCCTAAACCTAACCAAGGAAGGAAAATGGCAGATTAGCCTGGGTAAAAGACTGAAAGTTCAGGCACACAACGATGTGTGCTGCTGGTAAAGTTTCTGGGCTGCCTTTCTTCATAACAGCCATCCCTCAAGAGTCTCTCCAACCAAAGCAATGCATTATCAGGGACTTTAACATCTAGTCCTTTTACTGAATTCTAATTACTTTTTTATAATAATGTGATTTTTCATTTTCAAAGTCAATTACATCCAATAAATTAATGAATTTAATAATTAATTTGAAATGTGCTTTTTTTTAATTTCATTTATGTATTTCTTTTTTTTTCTTTTTTGCTTTATCCTTTTTAATTTAATTCTGCATCTAATTAAGTCAGTGCTGTCCTATGCTTTCAATAAGTTATAAAATATTGTACCTATCAAAACAAATTTTGTTTGTTTGTAAAATATTCAATGTATGTGTTTATATATATTTATATATAAACACTATTTACATATAAACACCTTCAAGGTGCATTAAAGACTCTTTTGCAAGCAGACAGTCTCCAAGGTTTTGGGAGGATTTGGGAGATAACCGGAGGACAGAAGCTGCAGAGAGGTATGTAATTGTGCTACTCTGCTTCTTGTTCCCAGCTCTAGACAGTCACAAGAGCTGCTCCATGTTTAAAACAATTTATTTAATTATTAAAGAAAAATAATAAAAGACGGATAAATAAAAACTGAGAATTAATCAAAATAATAGATAAACATAAAGCCAAATAGAAGAGGGGGAAAAATCATATAATGTAATTTCATTTATCAGTCTGGTGTTTTGGGGAACACCCTCATCCACGCACAGTTTAATTTCAATATATGAGACTATTTAAAGAAAACTTTTGCATGTGAAACTCAGTTTAACAAACATGACTGACCTTCGACAGCTGAAGATGCAGACAAAGAAGTGACTGTAGAAAAGAAATTAGAATTCATTATTCTGAAATGATAAGCTCTTCCTGTCTGGATACAATAAAAACTTGAACTGAACACAGCATACCAAATTAAGAAAAGAATTAAATGACAGAACAGAAAACCTTTAAGGAACTGAACACTGATTGCCGGAGTCCTCTGACAAACTCTGTTAGTATTAGGGGTGTAATTTCCAGGGGGCTTGGGGGGTTATGATCCCCCCGAAATCAGACCCAGCCAATATAACCACCCTAATAAAATTATGAATTATCTTGCCTAAATAGGCTGTTGATTTTCTTTACTCATTTCAGTTAATACCCACAACATAGTTGCATGTTTAATCATCTGGGAATTTACACAGATTTAGTTATTTATTTGGACAGAGATCTTGACCCCCCCAATGTTCAGCACAAAGTTACGCCCATCGTTAGTATAGCAAAGAAAGAAAATAATTAAGTGATATAAAGTTCATCTCACCGATGGCCAAATAGAAGAAGTTTCTCTGTTGTGTCCACATGGCTGAGACTCAAAATGTGTTCTGTGTAAAATGAATCATCAGTGACAAAAAAGTTAAATCTACCCAAACACTTCACACTGTTTATTCCCCTTGAAATGCCTCCTCCTCCATAGTATTTTAAAGTAAAGACATTGTAAATACTTTGTGGATCATTTTATTTAGGAGTAAAATATAATAATTTTGGATTTGTGTATGTAGAACAGCAGCAGTGTCTAAACAGACACAAAGCAATTCAAAAATAAAGTTTACTTTGGCACCTAAATTAAATGAGAAATATGTATGTGCAGCATTAGAGTGAGTTGAACACCTAAATCTAGATGAAATAAAGGATTATGTTTCAAACTGTGTTCATCTCTGAAAGTTACGGACAGACAGTTTATTTCATTACTGCAAAAATTTATGAAAACACCTGCAGCTACGACCTGCAGGAACTGCTGAACACAAAATACTGATATGTATTCATAAACTGTTCTCATATATCTAGAATTCAGAAATTTTTTAATTGTTTTTTTTACACAGCGTGTGTTTCATATTTTTCCTAAACGTATACATGGACAAATTATCTGTAGAGTTTTGTAATATGCATGACCATGACAAATGAAGCCAATATTTGAAGATTTATTTAACTGTGAGGCAGATGGAATAAAATTAATTAGTTATTCTTACCAGTTCTGTAATCCACAACAGTTAGAAAGCTAAAGTGAAGCCTTGATAGTTGCAGTTCTCTGCAGTCGTCTGAAGGCTGCAGGTATTTGTTCCACCTGCAGTCTCAAACTGCTGTGATGTTGCTGTTAAACCACAGTTACATTAGATCATCCGATTGATATTTTTGGCACTCTGCTGTAAAATAACCACAGAAACCTCAGTGTGTGATGTAGCTCAGTACATCAACCATTTTCCCACACTAAAAACACTTTAATTTGAACCATGCAAATGTGCAGCTTACCTAAAGCTTCTTTCTAAACCAAGTCCTTCGGGAGCATCTGTTTCTCTTTCTTCTCTCCCAGTGCCAAACAGGAAACTAGTTTTCCCCAACAATATATTCACAAATAAAACATTTGAATGTAACCTACAAAGAAAAGTCTGTTTCGATCATTGCGAAGCATGCACAGATGTTGAACATGTTAAAAACATGTTAAAAAAATGTTTAACAACGCTGTTTGTCTCGCGCTCAAGCTGTGGCCTTCACATGTTTCCTGCACTCTGCTTTCTGAAACACCTGCAATCAAACTCCACTTACCTCCTGTTTATAATCTCTGCCTCCGATTGTTCTGTCTGCTTATGTGTTAGTGACACTCAGTCTCTTAGTTATCTCAGTGATTTAAAGTTCATGTTGATGCCATTCCTCCTCAGTGTATCAGTCAGTGTCTCAGTACTATCCAGGGGCTCGTGCCTATCATCCTCAATCAATATTGGATATTAATCTTTGCGAAATCTACCAGAGATTAGCAGAAGGGAGATCAGCCCACTTTAAATCAGGTATGGTTTGATTTCTATGAGTCAAGTCCTTGTAAACTTTCCAAAGTGTCAGTGGTGAGGACAGCTCAGTGTTTCATTGTATTAAAAATAATGAATGCATTAACAACTAACAACAACCTCAACTTATGACCATATCCCAGTATATTTTACTGTGATCCGCATTCAGCTGCAGAATATTCTTAAAACAGTGACAATATTAATATTGACATGTAAAAATACTATATTTTTTACTTTGTTTTTCAAGACTGGTGAGAAGAAATCCAAAACTCAGCAAAATCTGTATCAACAGAAATAAAGAGATGAGAGACTATGAGGGTAAAGCACATGAAGGGAAAGTACACATTTCATACCAGTGGTATGAATATGTAAAAACTGAGGTTTTAACCACTCAGAGTTTGTTCCACTCTCCGTAATACTTGTTTGTGACAGCTTAAAAATAAGTGTCTGAAACCAGTCTTATCAAATATCTACTCAAATGTTGCAACCCTACTAATGCGCATATATGTGTATATATATATATATATATATATATATATATATATATATATATATATATATATATATATATATATATATATATATGCTGGGGTAATAGGCTGGCCAAAGGAGGAGATAGAAGCCACTGACATAAAGACAAGAAAGCTCCTTACCATGCATGGAGGGTTTCACCCCAAGTCCAGCACTGGTGAGTGTCAGCACCACAGTCCAGGATGAGACAACGAACATCCAAGAATACATTGGGAAGATGGCCCCAACTGACCGAGTGCTCAGTGAATACCTCAGGCAGCAGAAACCCAAGAAAGATGAAGGCTGGGTGTTTTTTTATATATATATATATATATATATATATATATAAAAACACCCAGCACGCCCCTGCGGGCGGTTTATCCTTCAAGCTCGGGTCCTCTACCAGAGGCCTGGGAGCTTGAGGGTCCTGCGCAGTATCTTAGCTGTTCCCAGGACTGCGCTCTTCTGGACAGAGATTTCCGATGTTGTTCCCGGGATCTGCTGGAGCCACTCGCCTAGCTTGGGAGTCACCGCACCTAGTGCTCCGATTACCACGGGGACCACCGTTACCTTCGCCCTTGGTATTTCTCCAGCTTCTCGTGTTCCTTCTTCCTGATATTGCTGTCATTCGGAACCGCTACATCGATCACTACGGCCGTCTTCTTCTGTTTGTCTACCACCACTATGTCCGGTTGGTTAGCCACCACCATTTTGTCCGTCTGTATCTGGAAGTCCCACAGGATCTTAGCTCAGTCATTCTCCACCACCCTTGGGGGCATCTCCCATTTTGACCTCGGGACTTCTAGGTTATACTCGGCACAGATGTTCCTGTACACTATGCCGGCCACTTGGTTATGGCGTTCCATGTATGCCTTGCCTGCTAGCATCTTGCACCCTGCTGTTATGTGCTGGATTGTCTCTGGGGCATCTTTACACAGCCTGCACCTGGGGTCTTGCCTGGTGTGATAGACCCCAGCCTCTATGGATCTTGTACTCAGAGCTTGTTCTTGTGCTGCCATGATTAGTGCCTCTGTGCTGTCTTTCAGTCCAGCTTTGTCCAGCCACTGGTAGGATTTCTGGATATCAGCCACCTCCTCTATCTGCCGGTGGTACATACCGTGCAGGGGCCTGTCCTTCCATGATGGTTCCTCGTCTCCCTCCTCTTTCTTGGGTTTCTGCTGCCTGAGGTATTCACTGAGCACTCGGTCAGTTGGGGCCATCTTCCCAATGTATTCTTGGATGTTCCTTGTCTCATCCTGGACTGTGGTGCTGACACTCACCAGTCCCCGGCCCCCTTCCTTCCGCTTAGCGTACAGCCTCAGGGTGCTGGACTTGGGGTGAAACCCTCCATGCATGGTCAGGAGCTTTCTTGTCTTTATGTCAGTGGCTTCTATCTCCTCCTTTGGCCAGCTTATTACCCCAGCAGGGTACCTGATCACGGGCAGGGCGTATGTGTTATATATATATATATATATATATATATATATATGTATATACACACACATATATATAAATATATGTATATACACACACGTATATATATATATGTATATACACACATATATATATATGTATATACATATATATATATATACACTCAACAAAAATATAAACGCAACACCTTTGTTACTGCTCCCATTCCCCATGGGATGAACGTAGAGACCTAAAATTCATTCCAGATACACAATATAACACAATATAACCATCCCTCCCAAACAGTGGTCACAAATCAGTCCAAATGTGTGGTAGTGGGTACATCTGCTATATTGAGATAATCCATCCCACCTCACAGGTGTGCCACATCAGGATGCTGATCTGACATCATGAGTAGTGCACAGGTGTACCTCAGACTGCCCACAACAAAAGGCCACCCTGGAATGTGCAGTTTTTTGCGCTATTGGGGGTCTGGGGACCCAGAACCGGTCAGTATCTGGTGTGACCACCATTTGCCTCATGCAGTGCAACACATCGTCGCATGGAGTCTATCAGATTGTCAATTGTGGCCTGTGGAATGTTGGTCCACTCCACTTCAATGGCTGTGCGAGGTTGTTGGATATTCGTGGGAACTGGTACACGCTGTCGTATACGCCGGTCAAGCACATCCCGAACATGCTCAATGGGTGACATGTCCGGTGAGTATGCTGGCCATGCAAGAACTATGTATATATATATATATATACATATATATATATGTATATACATATATATATATATGTATATACATGTGTGTATGTGTGTATATACATATATATATATATATATATATATACGTGTGTGTATATACACATATTTATATATACATGTGTGTATGTGTGTATATACATATATATATATATATATATATATATATATATATACGTGTGTGTATATACACATATTTATATATACGTGTGTGTATATACATATATATATATATATATATATATATATATATATATATATATATATATATATATATATATATATATATATATATATATATATACATATATATATATATATATATATCCGTTAGTCCGTTAGTCGAACCTCAGATACAGGAGGAACAATGTGGTTTTCGTCCTGGTTGTGGAGCAGCTCATTATCCTCTCAAGGATACCTGAGGGTGCATGGGAGTTTGCCCAACCAGTCTTCATGTGTTTTGTGGACTTGGCGAAGGCATTCAACCATGTCCCTCAGAGTGTCCTGTGGGACGTGCATTAGGAGTATGGGGTATCTGGACCATAGCTACAGGCCATTCAATCCTTATACAGCAAGAACTTGGTCCACATAGCGAGGAATAAGTCTGAGTCATTCCCGATGGGTGATGGGCTCCACCAGGGCTGCCCTTTGTCACCAATTCTGCTCGTAATTTTTATGGACAGAATTTCTAGGCGCAGCCTAGATGTCATGTTTCTGTCACCCGTTTTAACTGAGTAGTCAAAATCAGTCAAATCCACAGTAATCTGTCATCCAAAGTCAAGTAAAATAAAATATATGAGAATCTCCTCTTGTTGGGTTCAGTTAGGATCGTAGGGAGACTGGCAGTGGTAACTCAATTTAAAGAAGGAAAAACCCTCCACTCAGAATGAGACACTGACAACAACTTAAAGGAAAAAAGTGATTTGAGTGTATTCAACATTTAAATGGTCCAAAAACATAGACATGAACAACATTTAAATCATTTCAACATGTAATCTTCAACGATGTCCAATATATCACTTCAAGTGTCCATAAATATATTAGGTAGGCTGTCCATTTCAGTTCAGTGCACTTCGCATTCAGTATTTGGTAAGTGTTCAAGTTATCTGAATTGTCTTTAGTCACAGTTTTGCTTTTAGATGCATCAGTTTTTGTGTTAAGTGGAATCAGATCTGACCCAAAAAGGAAAAAAAAGTAGCAACATAAAGTGTCCTGAGATCTCAGTAAAAACGTTAATCCTTAAAAAAAATTGCAAATCGTTGTATTCTACCATCCTCCAAGGAAACAGGTGGCCTTCAGATTGAGAGTGTCCTTTCTAGGCACGTCCAGTGGCATTCAGTCCTTAGATGGCACCGCTTGGTCCTCGCAGCAGACTTCTACCACATAAAAAAAAAAAGCAGCCTCACTTGTAAAATAAAACACGTATTTCTCTAGTGAAATAGTGGAATACCTAGTTCACAACATAAAGTCAACCACTGACTGCATGGCCAGGAGGCTATCTACAGATCTGGCTATGGCTCAACTACAAAGGAAACTGCACCACATGCAACCACTAGGTGGAAGGAAACACCAGGAGTTCATCCTTCATCCATTTGCCAGTTCATAGGATACCCGATGAGTTTATTTTTTGTGTTGTTTTAAACAGAAAAAAGAGAGATCACTTCAGTCTCAGAGTAAAACCTTCAAATCTTACCTGTGAGTTAAATAAAACTGAATAAATAAAAGAAAAAACTAAAACATCAGCAAAAATTTATGTGGATGAATAACGTTTATATTCTCACTAGTTCCCAAAATGTGTTCAAATATGACTGTAAGACACCGTGTGATCCCATAGTGAAGCCATCATTAATGATACAGTACAATGTCTCTCTTATGAGATGGAGCAATAAATGTAAACTTGATCTTTTCACAATGCTATGTGTTACTGAACACCCTGGTATTGCTTCTATTATTTCACTTTCTTCCCAAGAAGGATGCACACCAACATGGAAAAGGAGGCACATCTAATCTGTGTCAGGTCATATTGTTTTTCAGGACAAAACCTGTCTTTAGTTCAAATCAACTTTTGTCCTTTTCCTTATTGTGCTCATCTGACAGTGTTACTGCCCATTGCTGCTGGCTTGTAGGTGCTACAGAAACTGTCTCTTGTTACTTGTAGTTTCTATTAGACAGCTTTGTGCTTCTTTTCCTGTCACTGCTACAGCCCGCTGGTGCCAGACTGTGCTCAGTTTTTGTTGTTTTGAGATATTGAATTTCGTTGTTGTTCTGGACGTAATTATAGAAAAAGAAGTGTCCAAGCAACATTCCTGAACTGTTGTTCCCAAAGTAGGTGAAGTTGGCTGTGGTGTAGACAGACCACTGGTTACCAAACTATGGGGCAAGCTTTCCTGGTGGGCTGCAGAGGTGGGGCATAAGTGTTCAAATTGAATATAAGGAGAGAAACTAAGTTGAATGTTTATAATCAGAAGTTTGCAACACTCCATAAGACTTAAAATTTGGGACTCTCCACCAATTACTCTTAGAACTGAAGAAGCTTTTCAGATGAGAGTTGAAACATCTTCAAGGAAACTTAAAGAAGTCCAGACGCTTTTCTTTCCATGCTCCATAGACAAGTTTGCAAATACTTATCATGGGCATGAATTTCATGGCAATCTTAGGCTTTTAATGATTTTATTGAACCCATCTTTATTGACTTTAACAAGAATTTGTTGTACATTTGAATATATTTTGGATTTTCTCTAAACTGCACAAGGTCAAAAGTATCCTTACAGGTTGAAATACATACACTCGATGTTAATAGTGGCTCTGAAGGTTAAATGGTGTCTTTTAACTTGACAAGGCCTAGGCCTGTTAAGTTTTTTATAAGTAATCATGGTTTACTAGGACTGTTAGTTTCTTTTTGCCAGCATAAAATTATTTGTTTGACGGTACTTAGTGAATTGACCAGTTGCTCTGAACAATGGGAAAACCCAAATGAATTAAGTGTCGATTTAAGGAGAATTGAAGATTGAGTTTGGAAGATCTCTCTTGGAGCCATTTTTAAACAACTGCAGATTCCAGGCTCATTACCTCAAATAATTTTTCTTAAGCATAAGTTAATCAGATGTGTCACCACTTTGCTAAGGCCTGCAATGACCCAAACTGCCACCCTCAGACGAGACGTATTTGGTTCAGATGGAACAACTCAGGAACCACCAAAGCCCTGATCTGGAACGGGCGGAAAAATTGTGAACTGCTTTTAAAACTCAACTCCACTCTGCCAAAAAGAGTGGTTGAATATCTGGCCAGAATTATGCCAGAAGTTTTTTTATGGCAACCAAAATCATCGGGTCGAAGTGCAACTTGCAAGGGACGTTTAACAAAATATCAGTGGGGGTGGATGTATGTATTTAAGCCTAAATTTGCACTTTTGACCCTGCGGGAATCAGAGAAATTCAAATCAAGTATGTATGCTTTACAATCATTCCAGCTGGCAAAATGAACAGTTCAAAGAAATTCAAGTCCAAGGGAGTGTTTTTTGTATCATAATGATGATTTAGGTTCCATTAAGTAGTCATGAGTTTATTCTTTCCATACTCTGCAGTTCCCTTTTATCCCCAGATTAGTTTCTTGTCTATTATGTTCCTCTTATGTCTCGCCAGTATGTATCTGTTGTGTCATCTGTGTTTACATCTTCCCCTCTCCCCATCTTCCTTGTTCCCCGGATCCCAATCATGCAGTTCCGTCCTTGTGTTTCCCCGTCTGTCATATGCATTCACGTATGTTCTCCCTAGCCCCAGACATGTCTCTCAGCAGATATGCTGATCACATTTGGAGTAGAGTTTTTATGTGCTTTTTATTCAGGTCAGAAATGGTCTTTTAAATTGACGGGTTGAGGTAGAGAAAGTGGAGTTTTGTTGCGAGCACTTTTATATTGGGTGGACTGTATATCAATTTTTTTTTACCTTAACAAATAAGTTGACCAAAAATGTTACTAAATAAGAAAAGAAAAATGTGGATGCAAATCATATCAGATTATGCATTCAATTGTACTCGGAATCAATGATAAGACATGTTGTCCTAAATTAAAAGTTTGAGGTCAGTTCCCACAAAAGAGCACGCCACGCCTCAGTGGAATATGATATAGTGTAACCTTCTTTTGTCCTCACAGGGAAAAGTAAGATCTTCAGTAATACAGGAAAGTATTGTGCTTATTTTTTTAATTCACGTCATAAAGACTAGAAAAGATGAACATTCATTTGTTATACAAGTGTTATCATCAACATTGTCATCTAACAAAGGTGAGCTTCCTTGTCTAGGTCTGATAGGTAAGAGACAGACAGACACCCCTGAGGGGAGGAGTTAAAGCCTGTGGGCTCTTTGGTATTTGCTGAAACAATAACACACCTGTCATTTCATGTTGGAGAGAGAGGAAGGTAGAAGAAAGAGAAGAAAGTAAAAAATTTAAGACCAAGTTGCTTCCCTAAAATCAGTTTGAGAAACAGCATCTCACCTCGAGGCAGTGGATAGCAGAAAAAAACTGAGGGCATGGGGACGTTGCAGTTAAAGATGCTGAAGCTTTTGTTTTTATTGACCTTCAGTGGGGTAAGATGTTCTTATTTTCTCATTCAGCGTTAATTTAAACCAAAGTAATTTACAGTGTTTTCCACATCAAAGGTAAAATGTTTTGATATTGTGCATGCTGCATAAATCCAGATAGAGAGCAGGGAGTAGAGGACGTTTGAGACATATGAACACAGGCCCTTTTGAGTATCACGGCTTTCAACAAGTGCGAGCGGCATGCCCAGCCGTACCTCAATAGACAAATTCATTCCGACCTGAAAGAAATACCTGCACTGACCAGTCCTGAAATCTGTGTTGAGTGAAGGTAATGTGCAGCCTGCTGCCTCTCATGCTCTGAGAATGTGATACAGGGCATAATTTGCCTCAGGATATAATGTGGAATAGCAGAAGCTTACTATCTTTGGAAGGATACCCTTGTCTTTAATTGACTGTATTTCCTGACTTTCATTAACAAGATCATTCATTGTTTCATTCATTAAACTGACTTTTTTTCTCACTTTCAGATATGCATGGCTCAAAATGGTAACAGAGCTTCTTTCATATTTGAGATACTTATTGGTTAAGATACTTTAAGATGTAAATTAATCACATTCCCCTTTAATCACACTTTCTGCTTTATCTTCTTCAGACATCAGGTTGTCAGTGTTTACAGTGACATCCAAGAGCATGACAGTGCAGTGGAGCGGCCACACTGGTGCCAGCTCCTACAAGATCACAGCAACCCCCAAGAACTCCCCGGAAAGACCCGTCTTTGCTCAGTTCGGTGGCAACACAGTCATGGGCTCAGTTAACTCCCTGTCACCAAACACGGTGTACACCATGCAGTTAGAAGCTATGGACAATAATCTCAGGGTGCTCAGCAGTGCAAAGACTGAGGAGACGACAGGTTGGTAACATCAGAAAAAACAGAAAGGGGCAAACCTTTATTGATAAATAAACACGAAGCAATAATTTTGAGTAACGTAAAACTTAAAATATAGAAAATCAAAGGTTTATTTATTCATATAGTGAGAAATTAAGAAAAATGTTCTTGTCATCAACTGATTACACACCAACAATAAAGTACATTTCATTTGACTACAATGAAATGTATCAGTCAATGTAACATTTTACAGTGTATCTGTGTAAAAGAAAATACATGGAAAATTTAAATGTAATTTTAATTTTTTTTGCATTATGAATTAACAAAAGTATCTATTTATTTTAGTGCATATATTAATGAGATAGTTTGGGCAAACATTTTACTTGTACTGTGTTGTTGTTAAATAGCTCTATTTAATAGTTATGAAATACCCAAAATACTTTGTCAAACATGGTTTAATTAAAAGTGAAAATGTTCTTGTTACATTTTTTCTGCTGTTTTTCTCTTTTTTTATATCATCACTCTTTGTTACATCGAACAGCCAGAAAAACATTTCAGACAACTCTTTCAGCCGTTTCAAATTATGCTGCACATTTTCCAATATTTCCATAGACAACACAATCGTTTTTGTTATCCTCCTGAGACGCCGTGTTCTCATTTGAAGACATTACATTTTGGCTTTTAGTATAGAAACAAGTTTTATATTTATTGGACTCAACTAACCTTGAATATCAAAGAGATATTTGAAACCCACTCCAACCAAGCGCTCAGGCCTCAAGAGGCTTTTCTGAAAATGTGAGGAAATAATAAACTGTAGGCCTATGCAGTCATTTCAGAATTTTCAAATAAAATCTTAGTGTGCAAATTGTCAGTAACATGTGAATAAATATGTATAAATGTAAGAATGTAAATGTTTATTTGTTTTACATGTAGTAAACTATAATGTAAAAAGGAGACTTTATTGAGAACTGCACTTAAATTTGGTAGTGGTGGTCAACTGCTGCATCTATAACATTGTAGATGGCATTCTTACAGGAGTTGTTATGGAAAATTGTTTTTGCTTCTGAAAAAGAAAAACATGTCGTCATCAATAAATCTATAGTTTGGATTATTGTCTCAAAATTCTTATTTGGAACTTGAAATTTGAAGTTAGTTTCTCAAATTTGAGTTATTTTTTAAGAAATATATGTTAGTAGGTAGAAATTCTGAGATAATAACCCAAAAGATGTTTTTTGTTTGTTTGTTTGTTTGTTTGTTTTGTATTTTAGTGATACATTGTACTTCTCTTATAAATAGAAAAGCTTTTATTTTGGAATCTATCTGACTGACATCTACCATCTGCTCCTTAGCCCCTGATGTACCCAGCATTGGGCAAGCCTACTCCAAAAACAGCGACAGCATCACTGTTGAGTTCACAGAGGTATCTGGGGCGACCAGCTACATCCTGAGGGCAGAGTCAAAGACAGGTGATTTCTTCAAGGAGAGCACTGTGAGCAGCTCTCCAGGTACCATGGTGGAGCTCCAGCCATACACAGACTACGTCCTCAGCGTCATGTCCGTCAACTTAGGCGGGAGAAGCCAGCCATCCTACCCCACAGAGGCCAGGACAGGTACGTCAATATCTGAAACGAGCTAAATTAGAAGAAATAATCGGGCCATTCCATGTAAAATAAAAGCATAAGTTAAATATAATTTTCAGCAGTGAAATGTTGTACCTTGAGGTCATGTAACTCAGAAATTTTAATAATATGAAAGTAAAAATTTGGATGCCGTCTGTACAAAAGCATCAGCTGATTCTGAGAGGGCCAAGTCGGGTGTGACTGACAGTGCACTTATAACTATCTTCTAGTTCCACTTTACCGTAAAGATGGTAATCAGCCTATAAAGAGTGAAACACAGGTTTCTGTTCCTCCTTAGAACAATAACTTGTTATCTCACTCCACTGGCAATAGTGGCTTACCATTTCACCGCCCATTGTCATGGGTGCCCAAGTCGTTGCAACTAGCACGAGGGTGGAAACTGTATCCACTCACTGCTCCATGGTGGTTTCATAAGTGAAAAGAGAAACCATGAGAACTAGGTTGTCTCGCATCCTGAAGGGTAACTGAATGTAACAGGATCACAGGAAAGTAGTTTCTATTTCATATCTTATAAAGAAATGGGAACAAGGAGAGGAGAAGTAAGGTCTCTTTGTTGGTTTGTTTGTTTTTATGCCCCATTAATCCCATTAACTCTTCATTCTCCCCCTGATCACATCTGCAGTTGTAATGGCTCCCAACTTGAACACATCCTCTCCTACCAATGGCACCATCCTTGTGAACTGGGACCCAGTGAAGGACGCCGTCCTCTACACACTGGTCATCATCAGAGAGGGATCCAACACCCGCCTCAAACTCAACACCACTGACACCACGGTGAAGTTTGATAACCTTGAACCAGGAACTACATACTGTATTAAGGGCACGGCATGGGACTCTGAGGGTCGCACTGGTGATGATGTCACTGTCTGTCAAATTACACGTAAGAAACCTTCTCAAAAATTAGGCTGATAAACATTTGAACCCGTACCAGAGGACCAGTCATGACTGCTGTTATTGATTTCATTGTGGTTTCATTTCCAGGTCCTCAGAGCCCAGATGTGACTCACGTTCAGGTGACTCCAGGACGGGCTCTTGGGATTGCTGTATTCTGGTCACAAGTGAGGGGTGCTAATCTCTACTTAGTCTGGACCTCTAATGGCCAAAACTGTTCCACAGAAAACAGTTACTGTTACATTAATCCTGCAGATTGTGGACAAAACCACTCAGTCTATGTCATAGCCTATAACGATGCTGGACCCAGCAGCCCCTCTGAACCGGCTAACTACATAACATGTGGGTATATCATTCGTAATGTATGGTTGTTTGTCTTATACTATTATTCATTTAAAGCACTCTCAAAACTTTTGAAATTAGCTCTCAGTAGCATTGAAGTAAAATACTAGAATTTCAATATTGAGAAATCCTGCTCTTGGTTGTAATTAGCTCAAGTGAAGCCCATTGTTCTCAAATGAACTACACTATCTGTGAATGCAAATTTATACCTTAAAAGAAGATCTATTAATGTCACGAAGAACTAAATTAGCTGTTTTTTTAGATTTGTTGTTGTTGTTCTTCTTTTAAGCACCCTGTGCTCTGCTGTAAAACTAAACATTTTATCATGGGAGTCCATGGGGATTGGCTCAGTTTTTGAACCAGCTTCAAGCTGACTAAAAGGAATTGCAACTGGAACTTTTTTGTGACAAAGGAAAACACAATCATTTCTGTTGCTCCAGATTTAGTGTTCAGGCTGTGATCAGCTGACCTGTGCTAAATCTTTGTGAATTTAGTGAAAAAAAGAATAATCTTGAATTCATTTAGCTGTTAGCCACAAGCCTTTTACAGATGTGACCAGATCATCAAGCTCTCCTAATGAAAACCAATAAGCATATTTGACAAATTATCACATGGAGTCTTTGACATGTGAAGTCCATTACTGTTATTACTCAAGGACCATTGAGGACCATTGTCTCTCTCTGACAGACCCATGTCCGCCAGAGAACATCTGGGTGGAGGAGCCCAGAGCAGGTAACTGCTCCGTGATGTGGGACGGAGTGCCACTGGTGGAGTACTACATGGCGTTCATAAAGCGGGATGATGGAATGGAGACGTTCTGTAACACCAGTTTAACCACCTGCCCATTTTCCTGCATGTGTGGCTACACCTACCTCACTACCGTATTCCCTTACAACCAGGCCGGCTCCAGCCCTTATGGACATGTCCGCAACTACACTACCAGTATGACTTTCACACAAAAGCACCCACATATACAGCAGCACCACTATTAACACAGTCTACTCCAACCCAGCACTATCCATCCAATCACATCCTATAGGATCAGGCCAGTGCTTTTGTTTATGCTTGTTTCTTATGGGATTTTTTCCTCATTTCAAAAGTCCTTTGTCGGAACTAAAGGTAAACATCTCTGAAGTAACTACTATGCTGCTATTGTTTAAGAAAAAAGTCATTTTCATGATTAAGCCTGAGTTGTCATGACAGGAAAAGCCCACTTTTAGACAGACAAAATGTATAACCCAACTTTAAAGCTACAGCAGTTTTATGACCAAACTAAGAGAAACTCACAGTTGGCTGTGTGTGGTTATTTGCCTGTTTTTTTTAATTATTTTTAATTAGTTTCTTCTCTCCGCCTCCTCCTCAGTCCCTTGTTGCCCACTGGATGTTATGATAAAGCTGGTTTCTACGGAGACCCTGGAAGTCATGTGGACACCAGTCAAAGGAGCTGAACTGTATGAGACGACAGCAGCACAGACTAAAGACGTCATCCACTGCAACGACACAGCACCGGTGTGTGCGCTCTCAGATTTGAGTTGCAACACAGCTTATTCTGTGACTGTGACACCTTGCAGCGATTTACGAGGATGCAACCGCACCTGCAAGCCGCAAACGCATGAGACAGGTAATTTAAACACTGAAGAGTGACTGTTTTTATGAAACACACACAAATTGTGTGCAAATTCATCTGAAGCTCAGACTGTGCATCGCTCAGTGAAGCTAAAAAAATCCAAAGCATGTTAAAAGTTACACGTTATCACAGCACAATTTGAAAAAGACTGAACAAGTATGGTTTGTGTAGAAGGGTCACCAGGAGAAAGCCTCTCTCTTCTCTTCTCTTCTCTTCTCTTCTCTTCTCTTCTCTTCTCTTCTCTTCTCTTCTCTTCTCTTCTCTTCTCTTCTCTTCTCTTCTCTTCTCTTCTCTTCTCTTCTCTTCTCTTCTCTTCTCTTCTCTTGATATGGGGCAAGTTTTCTTCCTATGCTTCTGGTTTTTATTTAGCTAAGCTACTAGAAAATACCAGTTGCTTCACATTTTGTCTACAAATGTGAACAGAATTACAAGTATGAATCAGTACATTTTCCAAACTTTCTATTTCTTCTTTTGCAGTAATGTTTCACTCTGTATTTGTATCTCTGTAATTTTGAAGTGACCAACTCTTTTATGTGTGTCTTGCTGCAGCTCCCTGCACTCCAGAGATCCTGAATATGACTCAGACCAACAGTTCCACATACAGAATCCTCTTCACCACACCCAACACCCCCAACACGAATTATACCATCACTGCCACTGGACGCTATGACAGACAAAGCTGCCAGTCGACGAACAGCTCCTGTGTGCTCACGCAACTGCCCTGCGGCTCTGTCTACGAGGTTACAGCAGTGGCCACAACAGCTGTGGGGAAAAGTCTACCAGGATTCAGTAAAACTTTGGAAACAGGTATGACAGTCTGATTGGTTACGCTGTTAAACCCCACAACAAAATGTACAATTGGTCCACCAAACAGCAACTTTAATTTGAGCCATATGCTAAAGTTGCATCGAGCTAAAGCTGATCTCTGCTTTTAAGGTTATCAACAGTTAGACATCTGCCAAAAGCTTTTGTCATTCATTAAATGAAATGAATTAGTTCTCAAGTTTATACGCAAAACACCAATGTGGATGCTTCTCATGAGGAAGCATGACATGTACTGAATCTAGGAATCTAAAAATCCTCCCATACTTAAGTCTGTTCTGTATTCTTCCCTTAAGGCCCTTGCTGCCCCATGTCTGTGAACGTGACCCAGGTCACCCAGGCTATGACCAATGTGACCTGGTCACCTAGCACTGGAGCTCGCTCATTCATTACCTCCCTGACATCACCACGAGGGTATGCCAAATGCCACACTCTAGACACCCACTGCCTGATGGGGTGCATCACCTGTGGAACCAACTACAGCGTCAACCTGGAAGCAATCAGCAGCACAGGACAGAAGTCAGAGTGCAAATATCGTGGATTCTCTTCCAGTGAGGATCGATAAATACAAACACATTTGTAATATTTTTACATCTAATGGAGGGAAAAGTAGAAATCTTCACACTGTCAAAAAAGATTTTTTTTACAAAAGCACAACTCTACACTCACTCTTTTACAGGTGCCTGCTGTCCAACGGGGGTCAAGCTCTATCGCAGGACCAACAACACCCTGAGGGTATACTGGCGTTCGCTCGGCCCTCAGATCTATAATCACACAGTGGAGCTGTATGGCACCGGAGCAAACTACACCTGTATGGCAGCTGCAGGCAGCATGTACTGTGACATCCAGGAAGAAACATGTGGGGATGTCTACACAGTGGTGGCGGCACCTGTGGAAAAGTACGGGAGCAAAGTCACCTTCTGCCAGCCCAGGACGTACTCAGGTGGGAACAAAATTCAAGGAGCGCATTTACTCTGATTTTTAAATTTGTATAACGAGTCGATTCTAACAGCTGCTTTTACACTTTTCATTTATCCTTAGTTCCCTGCCCTGGAAGTAACACTGGCATGGGTACGTATCATCTTATACCTAAAACAATGATAGTTACACACTGATTATATCTTTTAGTTTGTTTCTACCACTCAAAAAGAATTTCATTGGCTAAAGCCGGAAGTCTCGTAGTTTAGCATAAAGACAGAAAAAAGAGAGAAACATCTACTGACTCCATCCTTAGGTAGAATCCAACTATGTCATTTAAAAGTTTGTTTCTATATTAATATATTTTGTTCATGAGGTGTTACTTCTGAATATCATTGTTTAAAAACACAACCATAAAAAACTATTTACATTTTGCTAGCTGTTTCCTCTTAAGCTTTGAGCTATTGTTAAAATGCCGTCTCTTTCTTTCCTCAGTAATTTCTCGTGTGAGACGAAGTGTGAATTAACTGTGGTGAGTTTGTTGTTTCTCATTCAACGTTGTTCACATCACATCTTGGAAACCTGGAGATGATGACACGCCCATGTTATTGTGTCTGTTACAAGTGGCTGTAAAATAGCCTCAGACTCTGTACGCTATCGCTGTAGTGTGATTTCTAGAGTATAATGTTCCACAAAGGATTCTTGTTTTTACTAAGATGAACTTCTCCTGCCTTTTTCTCCCAGTGTGAACACCCCGACCACCAACACAGCAACAAGGACAGAGGCCGATGTTTACACCAGTGATAACTGTGAAGACTCTGTATACCACGATGACACTGAGTCTGATAATAATTAATATCCAATAAAATGAATATCTGTTAACTAATAAGCTTAAAAATAAATATTAAATCCAAAGATAAACGAACTTGAAAAACAGGGAAAAAAAATTATGTGAGCATTTACTGAGCGCTATTAAGATATATTATTTTAAAATTTTGCTGCATTTAAAAAAAAAAAGAATAAGTGTTTTACTATTGGCTCCTCGACTCCTCATGTTTCACGCGTCCTGTTTCAGTTAGAAGTTACACTGTGAAAAAAAACAAGAAATGACGACTATAAAATATGGAAAAGAAACAAAGCTTGAAACATTATGCTGAGGCCCGACTTAAAAGTGTCATAGCAGTAATCATTCAAATTTTAAAACAGTATATTAGGACTTCTCCAAGTAGAGGACCTCCATATGGCTTCAGTTTGATGTCTCCCGGTTGTGAAGCTTGAACGTGGGGCAACAGGGATCCGTCTCATGGAGTCTGTGGATGACTCATCTGATCATATTGCCAGAGAAATATTGAATGTCACACCTGCTTTCATTGGATTTGTTTTCTCCCAGATGACAGATGATAAAAAAAATAAAGCAAATTGTTCTGCATCACAACGCTGTGTAAAGTCAGTCTGTCAGTATTTAAATTATTTGTTTGATTTGTCTGATTGTTGGAGTTACCTCACAATATAAGGCACCTCGAGGCAACTGCTGTTGTGATTTGTTACGGATAAAACTGAAATTAAATTGAAATTACACCCAAGATTTTCCTGAAAATGATCACGGTAAGATCCTGAAATTGATCTTCCACTAAGATATTACTTAAAAGTTGTATATCTGTCTGTCTGTGGTCTCATTGTGACTGCATTTTAGCTGACTAAAGATCCTGCTGGGACGATATGAAATAACACAAAGGAAGAATATAAGTTTTCACTGTAACACAAACACTGACAAATTTGGATTAGAACATCTTTTGTTACATCTAATATCCCCTCTTATCCTCCTGATTTTCCACCTTTCTCTACGTCAGCATCTTTTAAATTGAAGCAATGAATGCCAAAACACAGTTAAAGCTTTGTGTTGGAAAGAAAAGAAGTAGAGAAACACAACTAGAGCAACGGAGAACTGACCAACTGGCAATAATCATATAAACAGATGTCCAGTGGTAGTCAACTGGCACATCTGGTGTTCTACAAACTGATTTCATTCTGAAATAACTAATCTCAAAGATGTTAATATTTGTAGTAAAACATTAAATAATTATTTTTACCAGTCAGCAGGGGTGTCTCCATATGGAGGCCCCTGAATATTGGGGTGGCACACAGAAAATATAATTTCCTGTTTTATTATGCTGTTGTTGAATATAGGTTACTTGAGTTGGAGTTTAAATGTGACATGATATTTTACATCTGTATTTGGTGGTTTCCAGTGTTGGGAAGGTTACTTTTAAAATGTATTCCATTACAGAATACAGAATACATGCCCCAAAATGTATTCTGTAACGTATTCCGTTACGTTACTCAATGACAGTAACGTATTCTGAATACTTTGGATTAGTTAATATATTATCATGCTTTTTACAACAACGTGAATGTACTATTGCTGTGTGATTTATTACTATTACTGAAGGTCCGCGACTCCGAACTGTAGTAAAGGGACCTCTGACTAATACGGCGGGGTCCCTGTCGGCTCGTAGCCGAAAAATAGCTTTACTTTGTTGTCTGGGTCAACTTTTCTTGCGAGAGACAGAGAGAGGCGTTGAAAGGCTGCTCCAACGGAACTTATTGTTTTCGGAGGAAAACACGAACACGGTGTACAGTCGAGTCTTAATAGCTTACTTACAACTGGGCTCGTCAGGCACTCTTCTTGGCTGCAGTGGTTATTATTATATTTACATGCTTCCAGCTCCCGTTTTTCCTCGATGACAACTCGTACCTTTCCACTTCCCTTTTTCTCCCTCCTCGCGCTCACATAATATGGAACGCCAGGACTGCCATAATGAATTAATTAAATACACCATTAAATAATTAATTAAATGTGTCAATAATTAATTAAAATGTGAAATACATAAATAATTAATTAAATGTGGCAATAATTAATTAAAATTGGAATTAATTAATTAAATAAATAGTTATGACACATGTAATTAATTAATTATTGACACATTTAATTAATTATTTATGTATTTCACATTTTAATTAATTATTGACACATTTAATTAATTATTGACACATTTAATTAATTATTTAATGATATATTTATTTATTTCATTTTGGCAGTCCTGGCGCCTGGCTCTCGTCATGAAATAATTTTATCTGTCAGCCTCACCCATCAAACTCAGGGGGCGGGGTTAACGCTGCCCATGCAGCTTCTCTAACATTTGATTGGTTGCCGTGCAAAGTAAGTCAAAACAGGTCGATCCTAGATAATCGATTGCTTGTGTAGACTTGGGGCAGCCAGTTATCCCAGAATGCAGATCAAATCACAGGCAGCAATGGTGGTGGTGTAGTTTTAAAATACCCCGTTTTTCTGTCACCAGCTACACTTTTAACAGTGTTTTAGCCGCGAATGTCGCGCCGTATGTCTGGTCAGGTTGTCAACATAGAACATGTTTGCAAAAGTGCTCAGATGTTTTCAGAGATTTCACTAGCTCTGCTAACAGTTAGCATGCAGAGCGCACCGAGGGGGTACATTAACCGGTTTGTTTACATATTCCACTCTCCGTGTTCCACATGTTGCATTCGCAGATTCTCATTTTCACCGAACGATCGTCTCTTTCCGCCTGGTCTTGTGTCTCTGTGCTTCTGTAACATAAAGAACGAGCTGACATTTTTCTCACGAAACCAGCGATCAGCTCAGCAGACCCTCAGTTTACCTGCATGCATTCTCCTCCTCATCTGTCAGCTGTTTAACACCTGCTGCTAATTCAAGAAACACGCCTACGTTACCTGGTGATAGTCACAGTTTAACTGGGCAGCCGGTGCTCGATATAACGCAATGTCAGCGCATTTTTCTGCACAAGATAAGTAAATATAGTGTTTTCCCCGAGCGCAGAGCTGCTGGAGCTCGTTTCCTTACAGAGCACTTTATAGGCGAGCCAGCTTTATCAGCGGCTGATGTCCAATCACCAGCACACAGCTTTCAAACCTCAGCTGAGTTTTAGCTCTCAGTGGTTAAACGCTGGACTTCATTCACTCAGGTTCTGTCTGTCGGGTCACGTTTACTTCGCTGTTTTATTTACAACTGAGCAAATCGGTTTGGCTGAGGTTAAAGTTACGTTTCATAACTGCATAGTTTCACAGACGTTTAATGGTTCACTGGCACATGTGTTAGACTGAACTATCATCTAAATATCATCTGTTTTTTAATAGTTATTCAACTGTATTCTAAGCACCAGCTGTCTGTTAGAATGTGATTTTTTTTCTCTCTCTGTTGGCAGAGGTATAAAAATGCGCAGGAAAATCTGACGTGCATGGCAAACTTCACCGACGATATTTAGGGAGGAATAAACACACATCAAACATAAATGAACCATTTGCCTGTCTCCATAATTGAGAGCATTTTCTCTTCTTATGTCAACACTCTCTCTCTCTCTTTTTTTTTTTTTTTTTTTTTTTTTTTGCTTTTTCGGTCATGTTATGTTTACCTGTCAAAGGCTTGTTACAAACTATGAAACACATTGTGCAGACTTCTGGATGTTAGAAGAAAACGAATACTGCTCATGAATGAGACTAAAGGCAGGAAGGTGTCCTTTAAAACTAAACATGTTAATAGGACCTCCCTATTTATATCATAGTTTATGATATAGCATGTGTATTTCAGTAATAGCCTGCTGAGGCCACTATACGTGCTGGCCTCATATCAAATGTGAAGGCAGACTGAGTCTATGTTTGACGTTTGTTTATATCTAATCTTCCTTTTCAAACATTTAAACAGCAGCGAGTCTGCAGCTGAGGGAATACAAATTCAAATTGTCGGAACAGGTTTGCTCGTTTCTTGGATTCATTTGGTGATTTATTAAATGTATAACTGTTATTCTAATCTGCTGCTGAGTCTCTTACACTTTTCTTTATGCTGTATATTTTCACGTCTCTGGAATAGTTGGCAGTTAGATAGTCAGCTGGGAAACTTTGTGTTAACTCATGGAGCTGAGGATATCGTGGATATGCTGACCTCGCTGCGTGGTGTACAGAGCGAGGTCAGCATGATTAATATTCACAATAAAAATATTAGCCGAACATCATGAAGTCTGTATGTGTTTCATAGTGTCGAACAACCTTTGTACAGTTAAAGCCAGCAGTTACTACATGACGGAAACACCAACGTTATCTCTTTTATGTGTTTATACACAGGTCACGCTGATTACTGAACAAAAACCCAAAGATCAGATGTTAAACAGATTTATTTGCTCTCTCTCCTCCTTAAACATGTTTTTAATGTTAGTTATAATTCAGAATTGGCGACTGAAACACGTAGGACACATAAGAACATCAGGAAATAAAACACCGATAAATATAACCTCAGTAAAAGAAGTCAGCGGGGGTTACTACAGCTGTGTACCGGGGCCTGCGCTTTGTCGGTGGGATTGCTTGCGAGGCGAGCGGGTCTATCCCACGCTTTGCCGTGAGACTGGGACGACATCTCCGAAATCATCGAAGCACTTTTGCAAAGAGGCTGTATCATGACAAACCGACCAGACACATGAAGATTAAACCACTACATTCTCGGCTAAAAAAATATTAAAACGGTATTTGGTAACACACAAACAGGGTTTTTCAAAGCTCAGTTCTGTTAGCTTCCACATGCCGGTTGTTGTGTGCTAGAAACAATGGCCACCAGGCCAAAGCAATGTTTTGACTCGATCAGCGTTAACCCCGCCCCCTGAGTTTGATGGGTGAGGCTGACAGATAAAATTATTTCATGATGAGAGCCAGGCGCCAAGACTGCCAAAATGAAATAAATAAATATATCATTAAATAATTAATTAAATGTGTCAATAATTAATTAAATGTGTCAATAATTAATTAAAATGTGAAATACATAAATAATTAATTAAATATGTCAATAATTAATTAATTAAATGTGTCAATAATTAATTAAAACGTGAAATACATAAATAATTAATTAAATGTGTCAATAATTAATTAATTACATATATCATAACTATTTATTTAATTAATTAATTCCAATTTTAATTAATTATTGCCACATTTAATTAATTATTTAATGGTGTATTTAATTAATTCATTATGGCAGTCCTGGCGTTCCATACTCACAGACCCATAACGTGTATGGCAGTCCATTCTCCCTGCAACACGGACTACACTGCGCATGATGCTACATTCTTTAGAGCTATGCTTGTAGCATTCTGCCTGTTAGCTTAGCACAACAACAACAACGAAAAGGCGCTCTCTCACCCAGGAAGCACACAGTCGCAGAGAGAGAGAGAGAGAGCGTCGCCCTGTAACCATGGCAACCGTAACGCTGCCGCCTGGAACAACAGAACGTAGCTGTCAAACAAAACCCAAACAGTCCTGACCCGCGACAAAATGAAACAGGAAAGTACCGCCGTGTAATCCATTTATTTCAACAAAGTAACTGTATTCTGAATACCACCTTTTTAAACGGTAACTGTAACGGAATACAGTTACTCATATTTTGTATTTTAAATACGTAACGGCGGTACATGTATTCCGTTACTCCCCAACACTGGTGGTTTCTACATGTTGACAATATACAACACATTTGTAAGAGCCATGGTTTCGACTTTTTCTCAGGTTTTGATCAATAAGTCATTTAGTCAAACTTGAAGACTTTGATGGATGTACGCCAAATTTATATGAGTGTCATGGTCGGCTGTGTGGCAGGCAGGATGAGGACCCAATCGCAAAACTCACGGACTCAAGGGATGAACTCAAAAGGCAGCTTTATTGCTGACAAGATGACAGGAAAATACAAAACTTAAACTGGGCACAATAAACTAATACTTGGAGAGAGACACAGGGAAATCCACGCAGCATGAGGGAGACTACGACACAGAACTGAGGGAGACGCAGACATAAATACACAGAGGGTTAACGAGGGAAGTGGGAGCACACGGGGAACACAGCTGACACAGATAATCATAACGAGACAGGGCAGGAGTGAACACAACATGACGCATACTGACGAGAGACTGTCAAAGTAAAACAGGAAGTACAGAGGTTCAGACAGGAGGAGAGAGCACGGGGAGAACACAGACATAACAGGCTGGGGAAAACATGGAATAAAACACGAAAGGGGACAAGGGCTCATGAATACATAGAGGGGCACACAGGGGGTGAGAGTCACAAAGGGAAAGCACACAGGGAACCACATAACAGGGCAACTCAGGAAACAGAACCTAAACAGGGAACTGAATACAAAAATACAAGAGAACTAAGAATACTGGGCCAACACGGCCCAGGACCATGACATCACCCCCCCCCCTTAAGGGCTGGCTCCAGACAGCCCAAACAGGAAAACAAAAAACCAAACAGAAAACGACCCAGGGCGGGCGGCGGGGGCCCAGGACGGAGGGCACGGAACAGAAAACAAAGGAGCACAGCAAACACCGGAGCCCAAGAAAAACAACCCAAAACACAGTGCAGTTCAGGGGGCCGACCATGCGGACGGGAACGGTGGAGACGTGGAAACAGTTCAGGGGGCCGGCCGCGCGGAAGGCAGCGGCGGCGGCGAAGGAGACGACGGAGCAGTTCAGGAGGCCGGCCGCGCGGAAGGCAGCGGCGGCGGCGAAGGAGACGACGGAGCAGTTCAGGAGGCCGGCCGCGCGGAAGGCAGCGGCGGCGGCGAAGGAGACGGAGCCGTTCAGGGGGCCGGCTGCATGGAATGCAGCGGCGGCTCTCCAGTGTTAGGCATGCTGGCCATGGCCTGGTGGGCACAGGACCAGACGAGGCAGGACCAGACGGTGGCGATGCGGGGGCCGGACCAGGCGTCGCTGCAGAGGCTGAGGCTGGACCAGGCGACGGCGAAGCAGGAGCTGAGGCTGAGGCCGGACTGGGCGAAGCACAGGCCGAAGCTGGACCGGGCGACGTTGAAAGCGATGCAGAGGCCGGACCGGGTGTGGGTGATGCGGGGGCCGGACCAGACGGAGATGGAGCTGCAGCAGGCGAAGCGGAGGCTGGGCCAGACGAGGACGAAGTCTCGGACGAGGCTGGGCCAGAAGCAGATGGCGGCTGGACGGGCCCTCCAACGGAGACAGGAGGCTGAACGGGCCCCTCGGACCCTCCAGCGGAGACGAGGAGAGGCTGGAGAGGTTCCCCTGAACCCCCAGCGGAGACGAGCAGCGGCTGGAGAGGTTCCCCTGAACCCCCAGCGGAGACGAGCAGCGGCTGGAGAGGTTCCCCTGAACCCCCAGCGGAGACGAGCAGCGGCTGGAGAGGTTCCCCTGAACCCCCAGCGGAGACGAGCAGCGGCTGGAGAGGTTCCCCTGAACCCCCAGCGGAGACGAGCAGCGGCTGGAGAGGTTCCCCTGAACCCCCAGCGGAGACGAGCAGCGGCTGGAGAGGTTCCCTTGAAGCCCCAGCGGAGATGAGGAGCGGCTGGAGAGGTTCCCTTGAAGCCCCAGCGGAGACGAGGAGGTGCTGGCCGGGCTGGGCAGAGCCGCCAGCGGAGACGAGGAGCTGCTGGAGGGGTCCTCCTGAACCCCCAGCGGAGACGGATGCAGAGCCAGCGGGTGCGGGGTCCTCTGGCACCGCGGGCGCTGACTGTAGCGGCACAGGGCACGCAGCCGGCTTAGGATGCGACGGCTGGGGAGTGGTGGAAAAGTCATGAAGTCCGGGTCCAGAAAACTTGGGCTGAGAGTGTGACGCACAGTCACTCTCACCCAGGGATGAAAACTGCTCCGCTGCTCGGGAACGCCGGCGACGTGAACGCCGTTTTCTCCGGGAAGGGGGAGGAGACGAGCCGGACCGCGAATCCTCCAGCGGACCGGGCTGAACGTCCTCCGACTCTTCACACTGGAGAGGCAGCTTCGGGCGGATGCCTACGGTGGAAACGAGGAAGTCCCGGATGTGGGGGTGCAGCGCGCCGAACAGCCACGGGAGTCCGGACACCATCCGCTGTAGACGGACGGCTACGACCTCCCGGTGTTCGTCTCCTGGCAGCACTTCCCACTCCTGACAGTGATATTCCACCGTGTAGATTAAATCCTCCCGGAGCTCAGCGGAGGGGTTGTGAGTTGCTGGGTCCATGTCGTGGTCGTAGTCTTCTGTCATGGTCGGCTGTGTGGCAGGCAGGATGAGGACCCAATCGCAAAACTCACGGACTCAAGGGATGAACTCAAAAGGCAGCTTTATTGCTGACAAGATGACAGGAAAATACAAAACTTAAACTGGGCACAATAAACTAATACTTGGAGAGAGACACAGGGAAATCCACGCAGCATGAGGGAGACTACGACACAGAACTGAGGGAGACGCAGACATAAATACACAGAGGGTTAACGAGGGAAGTGGGAGCACACGGGGAACACAGCTGACACAGATAATCATAACGAGACAGGGCAGGAGTGAACACAACATGACGCATACTGACGAGAGACTGTCAAAGTAAAACAGGAAGTACAGAGGTTCAGACAGGAGGAGAGAGCACGGGGAGAACACAGACATAACAGGCTGGGGAAAACATGGAATAAAACACGAAAGGGGACAAGGGCTCATGAATACATAGAGGGGCACACAGGGGGTGAGAGTCACAAAGGGAAAGCACACAGGGAACCACATAACAGGGCAACTCAGGAAACAGAACCTAAACAGGGAACTGAATACAAAAATACAAGAGAACTAAGAATACTGGGCCAACACGGCCCAGGACCATGACATCACCCCCCCCCCCTTAAGGGCTGGCTCCAGACAGCCCAAACAGGAAAACAAAAAACCAAACAGAAAACGACCCAGGGCGGGCGGCGGGGGCCCAGGACGGAGGGCACGGAACAGAAAACAAAGGAGCACAGCAAACACCGGAGCCCAAGAAAAACAACCCAAAACACAGTGCAGTTCAGGGGGCCGACCATGCGGACGGGAACGGTGGAGACGTGGAAACAGTTCAGGGGGCCGGCCGCGCGGAAGGCAGCGGCGGCGGCGAAGGAGACGACGGAGCAGTTCAGGAGGCCGGCCGCGCGGAAGGCAGCGGCGGCGGCGAAGGAGACGACGGAGCAGTTCAGGAGGCCGGCCGCGCGGAAGGCAGCGGCGGCGGCGAAGGAGACGGAGCCGTTCAGGGGGCCGGCTGCATGGAATGCAGCGGCGGCTCTCCAGTGTTAGGCATGCTGGCCATGGCCTGGTGGGCACAGGACCAGACGAGGCAGGACCAGACGGTGGCGATGCGGGGGCCGGACCAGGCGTCGCTGCAGAGGCTGAGGCTGGACCAGGCGACGGCGAAGCAGGAGCTGAGGCTGAGGCCGGACTGGGCGAAGCACAGGCCGAAGCTGGACCGGGCGACGTTGAAAGCGATGCAGAGGCCGGACCGGGTGTGGGTGATGCGGGGGCCGGACCAGACGGAGATGGAGCTGCAGCAGGCGAAGCGGAGGCTGGGCCAGACGAGGACGAAGTCTCGGACGAGGCTGGGCCAGAAGCAGATGGCGGCTGGACGGGCCCTCCAACGGAGACAGGAGGCTGAACGGGCCCCTCGGACCCTCCAGCGGAGACGAGGAGAGGCTGGAGAGGTTCCCCTGAACCCCCAGCGGAGACGAGCAGCGGCTGGAGAGGTTCCCCTGAACCCCCAGCGGAGACGAGCAGCGGCTGGAGAGGTTCCCCTGAACCCCCAGCGGAGACGAGCAGCGGCTGGAGAGGTTCCCCTGAACCCCCAGCGGAGACGAGCAGCGGCTGGAGAGGTTCCCCTGAACCCCCAGCGGAGACGAGCAGCGGCTGGAGAGGTTCCCTTGAAGCCCCAGCGGAGATGAGGAGCGGCTGGAGAGGTTCCCTTGAAGCCCCAGCGGAGACGAGGAGGTGCTGGCCGGGCTGGGCAGAGCCGCCAGCGGAGACGAGGAGCTGCTGGAGGGGTCCTCCTGAACCCCCAGCGGAGACGGATGCAGAGCCAGCGGGTGCGGGGTCCTCTGGCACCGCGGGCGCTGACTGTAGCGGCACAGGGCACGCAGCCGGCTTAGGATGCGACGGCTGGGGAGTGGTGGAAAAGTCATGAAGTCCGGGTCCAGAAAACTTGGGCTGAGAGTGTGACGCACAGTCACTCTCACCCAGGGATGAAAACTGCTCCGCTGCTCGGGAACGCCGGCGACGTGAACGCCGTTTTCTCCGGGAAGGGGGAGGAGACGAGCCGGACCGCGAATCCTCCAGCGGACCGGGCTGAACGTCCTCCGACTCTTCACACTGGAGAGGCAGCTTCGGGCGGATGCCTACGGTGGAAACGAGGAAGTCCCGGATGTGGGGGTGCAGCGCGCCGAACAGCCACGGGAGTCCGGACACCATCCGCTGTAGACGGACGGCTACGACCTCCCGGTGTTCGTCTCCTGGCAGCACTTCCCACTCCTGACAGTGATATTCCACCGTGTAGATTAAATCCTCCCGGAGCTCAGCGGAGGGGTTGTGAGTTGCTGGGTCCATGTCGTGGTCGTAGTCTTCTGTCATGGTCGGCTGTGTGGCAGGCAGGATGAGGACCCAATCGCAAAACTCACGGACTCAAGGGATGAACTCAAAAGGCAGCTTTATTGCTGACAAGATGACAGGAAAATACAAAACTTAAACTGGGCACAATAAACTAATACTTGGAGAGAGACACAGGGAAATCCACGCAGCATGAGGGAGACTACGACACAGAACTGAGGGAGACGCAGACATAAATACACAGAGGGTTAACGAGGGAAGTGGGAGCACACGGGGAACACAGCTGACACAGATAATCATAACGAGACAGGGCAGGAGTGAACACAACATGACGCATACTGACGAGAGACTGTCAAAGTAAAACAGGAAGTACAGAGGTTCAGACAGGAGGAGAGAGCACGGGGAGAACACAGACATAACAGGCTGGGGAAAACATGGAATAAAACACGAAAGGGGACAAGGGCTCATGAATACATAGAGGGGCACACAGGGGGTGAGAGTCACAAAGGGAAAGCACACAGGGAACCACATAACAGGGCAACTCAGGAAACAGAACCTAAACAGGGAACTGAATACAAAAATACAAGAGAACTAAGAATACTGGGCCAACACGGCCCAGGACCATGACAATGAGACTATGCACAGTAAAGAAGAAACATGAGGTCAAGGCTCGCTGTGTCTCAGGCAGAATGGGACCCAAATTGCAGGACTCGAAAGACAAGGTCTAAAACTCAACAACAGCTTTATTGCTGTTGAAGTTAATATAACAAAGACCGGGGACAACGTGAGGACTAACTAGGAACATGCAGAACAAACGCACACAGACTGACAGACAATTCAACAAAGGACATAGACGCAGACGATATAAACACGCCAGGCTGAAAGGGAGCAGACAAACGAAGCAAAACTAAACACAACATACAGGACAAACGACTATCAAAATAACAAACACTGAGACCAAACTAAGACGGGGATTTTGTACAAGGACAGGAGATAAACAAACACAACTGACTGGGGAGATAGAAAAGGAACACAAAAGAGGATAACTCAAGGTTACATATACTAATGACAAACACAGACTGCAAACAACGGAAAACTAAGAAGCACAAGGAAACAATATTATACTGAAAGGACTGGATACAGAGCTAGAACATAAACCTCATCTCAAAATCCAAAAGAACAACTCATGAGTTGAAACTTGAAACATCCCAAAACTCAAAATGCTGGGTCGTTCACCCAGGAGCATGACACTTGATGTGTTTGTGCAGCTGTACCCATGCTCACACCAGCCCACGGCAGGTATTAGATATATCTAATACTATCATTTGTTTGGAGGATGTGTTCCCTGACCAATTAAACGCTGCGTAACCCATGAAATGAATAATGGTGCCCATAAAGTAGAGAGGTGGAGTTTCAAGAAGAGTTACTTGGCTGAAATGACACATGTGCTGAAGAATGTCTCAAGTATGTGGCAAACAAAAGCTACCCGACTCTAAATCAGATACTTTTCAGCATGAGGTTTAGGATTCATCCAGCCGGGGATTTTACACACAAAAAAAACACAAGCGCTAAGGAAGGAGACAGAGATGCCAACCTACGCTAAAACGCACAACAGGCTATCACATGCATTTATATAACACAACAGACTAAACTACGCCTCCATATTATGAACAGAAAAGCCCTGTAGGGATGCACTGATGGTAACCAAGTCATGACTTCCTCATGAGGCGCAGTTATCTTTACACTGTTATCTTTGTAAAATATTTTTATTTATAAGTTCAAACTTTATTGGCTGATACAATTCAATTTCTTTAGCTTTGTTTCTATTACAGTAAGCATATGTTTGCAATCACTAGTAGGATACATGTTTGAAAGTGAGGCTTTCACACAAATTTCTAAATGTTGGGATATGCTCAAATGTCTGTACAGCTGATATTACACAATATAATCTTATGGGTCCCTCTGATAATTGTGACAGTAATAATGTCATTAATATTTTGTTTTAATGTTTTAATGTGGGAACATTAAAACTACTTGGATATTTCCTGTAATGTGGAATTTTGCTTTTAAATAGACCAAAAACAGCATAATAATTAGAATGGATGTGGAGGGCCACCAGGATTTCAAATTAAAAATATATATATATATTTTTTTTTAAAAAGGACAAGAGAAAAGATACGCCTACTGTGAAATTGTTTGTTTTTAACAGGACATATAAAACAGTTTTTGATTCAAACTCATTATGGCCTACTATAAACTGCTGTCACTCAGCCTTTACACTTCCTTGTTGGCAATTCCAGCATATTTTCAATTTGTTTTTTCAACTTTCAACCTTTTTTCAGTAGAAATCTGAGTTTCTGATGGATGGCCAACAATAAACAACTGCCTTCTTTCTCTTTGGCATGAAACTGTTTGTTGTGGATGTGGAGAGAAGAACAGAGATGGAAGTGAAGTGTGACAACAGGCTGTTGAGGAGATGACATTTTTAGATGGTACCATTCATGGTGCCATCATTCATGAATGCCTGTGGCCACAGGTCTCATGATGAAAACCCAAAACATGCCACCAAACTTACACAAAGGTTTCCAAAGAAAAAGCAGGCTTGTACTTTTAGATGACACAGAGACTATTACTTGAATGGAACAGAACACCTTTGCTACAAGAGAGAAGGTGAAACACAACCTCCTCTGGCAAAAAGCATCCGAAGATTGATACAACGTCTCTCCAGACGTTTTGTGGAATATTTGCCTCCTTGTTGAGGAGGACTGAACCCACTAAAACAACAACAAAAAGAAATGAACTGGTTATACAATGTATATACAATCTGTTTATTTGTTTGTCTTTGGTCACATGGAGTTCCTACTGTAGAACCTGCTGTATTTTTTAAAAAGTATTTGCAGTCTAAACATTTAGTGTTTCATTTTACAAATGAGCTAAAATATTACTTTAAATCATCAATTTACATGTGACGTATATTTACACCATTTTGAATCTTTTTACATTTTAATGATGCTACACAGGAATGTACTTCCAATTATCTTTATAATGACCTCCTTATCTGTTTACCACTTTCCTCACCAGCAGTTTGAGATCATTTTGATTTAAAAGTTTCTTTTTCATATAAAAAAGGTTGATTTTCTCTGCCACACGGAGGGAAGTTTCCCTGCTTAACCAGCAGCACTGGCTACTGTACTTTGTATCATGATGACAGGTAGCCTAGGGGCTTCACTTGTCCTCGTTTAGGATCTCCTGATTGGTTCCCATGGGGTTAATCTACAGTGTGCAGCCTGTAAAGATCTCAGAGGATGTTTGGAGGATCTTTGTGCACTTCTCAGATGTAACATACCGTGATCCTGACCTTTACTATGAATAAGATGAGGCTCCTTTATTTTTCTGTTGCCATATTGTCCCTCATGCAGGTAATTATGCAGTTTGAATTTTCTATTGTCAATTAGGTTTTCAGGTAATTACAGAATTTTGAGTTAGCTTCTTAACAGTTTTTTCTTTTTTTTAAGATACCCCATGTTAAGGCTGCAGGTAGGTCTTCTGTCCTTTTTCCTTTGTCAAGTGGTTAATATTGATATTAATATGGATGTTTATATTTGTTGTTTTTCCCACTTCTTTTTTTCGTATAACATATATGGAATTTTTCCTTGAGAATATCCCTTCAACACCACACTGAATATGCCAGCGGAACAGAATGACTTCTTATGGAATGTTTTATTGTCGTTTTGGTGATTTGTGAATGACATTGAAGAAGAGGTTCTTAATGAAAATGACCTGGGGGGGGCGGGGGGGGGGGGGGGGGGGGGGGATTGTTTTGTTTTGTTTGGGGTTTTTTTTTTTTCATCATTTGGCAGTGTGATTGTTAATAGTCTATTATTACTTTCTTTATTGGGGGTCACCCCAAAAATGATACTGGAGATGGTCTACAATTTGGAAGGTTGGTTATTCACTATACCTATATGTCAAAGAATCCTTGGGCAAGATGCTGAACCCTGAGTTACCTCCATTAGGAGTTTGACCTTGTGAATGTCATATTAAAAGTGCTTAGACATAGGAAAAACATGAGGCTTGAAGAAAGCTGTCGAAGTGTTCAAACTGAGTAACAAAAAGAACTAATTAAGTATTCTTTTAAGGACTTTCCATCTGTTTTATTCTGCGCCACAAAGAAACTTAATAAATAAATGTTCTTACTTTTCTCAGGATGTAATATCCTGTCAGTTACATCTCCTTCAGCATCATCCCTTAATGTGGTATGGAGCACCTACAGCAATGCTTCAGTTTATGTGTTGGACTTGAGAGCTGTGAACTCCACCACTATTTCCCCGCTGATGGTGATGATACCACCAACCAGCACAGAGATGGTGGTACAGGGGGTAAGATCTGGATATGTCTATGACATCACCCTGAAGGTCCTTGTGTTTTGGGATCTTGTGTGCACGGACACTAAAACAGCCATGACAGGTAGGGACACGTTTTAAACCATCTGAATAAACAAAGCAATTTTATTTGAAGAGTAAAGTAAATAAAGTAATGCTGAACATCTTCTACATCCCCCCAGTGCCGGCTACACCTCAGATCACACTTTCTGAAGCTGTGTCAAGTACTTCCATAAGGTTTGAATGGACCAGTGTGATGGGGGCAGTTAACTATACTATAATTGTGGAAGAGTTCATTAAATCTCCAGCACAGAGCTTCACTAAGACCTTCACAGTTTCAAGGGGACAAATTGATGATTTGAATAACTTTACAACATACAGCTGCAAAGTTTACGCCTCCAACAGTGCTGGAAGAAGTGCCCTAAGTAGCACAAAGATAATAACAACGTGTAAGTGCATACAAACAGCTGGTTTTGATGGTTTTTCAGATGATGCACGTACACATAAAATATACATAATTACTTCTAAATCACTGATTAACGCCTGTATTTTCTGTTGGAAGTGGTGCAGCCACCCACTAATGTGAAAGTAGTAGCAACAGGAAGAAGTACAGCCCGAGTGACTTGGAACTCAGTGGATAAAGTCCTGCTGTACCGAGTGGCTGTGAGTGACAATAAAAACCCCAGCAACATGCTATTCATTAGAAACACCACCAGCACAACCTTTGATATAAGTAATCTGGAGCCCTGCTCCACCTACACAGTGGGAGTATCATCATTCAACTTCTTCTTGGTGCCTGGGGAGGCTGCTAATGTTACACACACTACCTCTAGTGAGTATCTGTGCAACATCAATTATTTGTCTATTTCCCTTCTCTTCTCTTGTTTAAAAATATAAAATCAACATCAGATAAAGCGTAGAAAAGTATTTACTACCAGAACCACTGAAGCATAGGCCTGATTCCCTGTTTTTATAGATGAGGACAACTATTACCTGCATCGTGATGATATTTGTGAATGAGCTCCGTCAGAGTGTTTTGTTTGACCTGTTAGGGATAACCGAGAATATGTTTATGTACCTACATTTACCATTTTTGCTGACTTCTGAAACATAATTATGCCATCTGTTTACAATTTGTACATTTTTTTCTTTACTTTATTCAGCTATTAATTCGGTGACGACAGTCTCAGTGGACTACAGCTGCTCCAGTGGCAGTGTGACAGCAACTTGGGATGTGGTCTTTGGGGCCAGCTTGTACAGAGCCACAGCTGTAGATGGAACCGGCGCTTCTAGTAACTGCACATCAGCTTCGACTAGCTGCCAGATCTCCATGTTAAAATGTGGTGAGAAGTATGAGGTCCGTGTTACAGCCCTCTTTGGCGACTGCAGCAGCACCTCCAACAAATCTTCAATGTTTGAGACAGGTGAGGGCAGCGGCTGTGAAAACAAATATGACCTCTCTGAGGCTCATCCCCTGTCGCCTTTATACTGCATGTTTTCAATCATACTTCCACCTCCTCTTTTTTCCTTACATTGCACAGTGCAATCTATTCAGAACAAACTGTACCCTTAGGTCAGACTTTTTAGGTTCTTTCCATGGTGTCCTTTGTTCTTTGTTCCTTGAGCAGCAAGTCACAAGTTCATGTTATCTAATAAGACCTGCCATCTAACACCAGCTAAAAAAGCCTTCAAAAGCTCTTTACAGTCTATTGAAGTTAGGGAGTTATCAAAAGTCATATATAGGATGGGTCTGAAACATGAACAGGTGAAGGAGATACACAATCGTGTACTGTACACCAAGTCTTCAAGCTGTTTTGATGATGTGATTAATTTAATGTAAATGAAAAACAGAATTTGGTAGCCTGCGTGATGTTAAAGATGAAATCGATAATTTTTTCTAGGTTGTTTAAACCAAAAAAGGATATATATGCATAATTAATGTGTAATTACATCTCTCGACAAACTGATACATTCTCATAAACTTTGAATGAATCCATTAAAAATACATAAGAGCAGGCACCAGTTTCTGGAAGTGTCCTAAAAATCACACTTTCCCCATTGATAAACAGTTTGATTACATTCTCACATTGTATTAAAGTTTATGCACTAAGACGTCAACAATGTTACATGCATTTCAACAAATGTATCACTAATGCCAACTAACAGCAGCTAACAGAGGCTAACAGCAGCAACAACATCAGAAAACGTTAAGATATCCTCGACAACTCACTTCGGTATAGCTAGCATTGGTTTTAAAAAAGTTTTCACAGAGTCAAGAGTCATGTTCCACTCTGAGTACACTCACTGCAGACGAACAGTGGCCAGAGTTGAGGTGATCAGAGAAAGTAGGCAACATTTTGGTCGCTTATGAAGAAGTGCACGATGTGGACTTACATTCAATACGCTTTTGTTAGTGGTTGCTCTAGTGCGTAAAGAATGGTGCATAGAAAATAAATAAATTAATGTTAATGGTTCTACAAGCATGAACCTAGCTCTTCAAGGGCCGTCACTACTGGCTTTGTTGGCCACCAACACCCTTGGCCATCAGTGACCTCAGCTATGTATGCATTCCCTTGCAAATACATAGAAGTAACTGTTCATTAGCCATATTTCTTTTAACATGTCTACAAAATTTAAGCTTTTTTCTGTGTCATTTTCGATTACTAAACGATATATGGACGAGTTAGGGTCACGATGAGGGTGTCATTTATGTCATGAAATTACAGTGAAAGGGGGAAAAAATGCATTATGTAAATGTGCAAAATGACTCATTGTGTCATTTCTACAATTTGATGCCAGGATGGAAGTGAGAGGTGCACTTATCTTATCCTCCCATCCTTAATTCGTTCTTTTCCCCCAGTCCCCTGCGCCCCAGCAAATCCTCAGGCTTCATACACTTGCAACAGCAATGTAGTCGTCTTCAGCTGGCAGCCCACCAACAACGCCCTCTATTATGTGGCGACGTCTGTGGATAGCAATGGCATGTCAACGGAGTGTCGAACAACAGACATCATGTGTTACTTCACTGATGCGGAGTGCGCTCAGAACTACACGTACCGTGTGTATGCTGTCACCTTACAGTGTAACACCGACATCACCGAACCTGTGATTGTTCAAACCTGTGAGTATTTCTTACAGTCTTTGTTGTGACTTTTCTAAAATGTGATTACAGAAGCTTTTTGTGGTTGGTTGCGCTAACAACTGGTAAAGTTTAGTTATTTTTTAAACACTTTGAATTAAAGGAAAGGAACAAAATACACATTCTTCTCCATTTTCTTTCTTTAGCTCCTTGTCTTCCAACTAACTTGAGAAGGAAAGCTGAGTGTGACCCTAACAGGCTGGTCATAAACTGGGACTCTGCTGCTGGAGCTCTTTCCTATTTTGTAGAAGCAAAGGGAAACACTAAAGAAAGCTACAACTGCACAACTTCCTCCAGCAGCTGTGAAATTACCAATGTGCCATGTGGTGAACACCTCAGCGTGTGGATTGTTGCCTCCAATAGCAAGTGCTCCTCTCCCCAAGTTTTGGGGGAGGTTGCACAGACTGGTATGTATTGAGTCACTGTTTGAAATTTTCATAGTTCCCGAGATGTCATACTGCTAAACCAGGTGGCAGAGACTCGTAGACACTAACATCCTCTCTTTTCAGTTCCCTGCACCCCAAACAATGTCACAGTATCAGTGGACTGCAGCCAAAACTCTGCAACACTTGATTGGATAGAAAGCAGTGGCGTTATATTGTACGTCATTGTCGCCCAAGATGCACACGGCAATTCATACAGGTACATGTCAATGGACAGCACCCGTATGATTGATGGCCTGAGATGTGGACAGAACTACACTGCCAGTGTTTTTGGCACGGATTTCATTTGCAACAGCACCACCAGTCAGGAGGTTTCTTTTATGACAGGTAGGTCAGAAGATTGATAACACTGTTGTGTTGTGTCACCTATGTATAGACTATACACTATATATATTATACCTAAAAAAAATTAAACCAGCAATTACTTAAAAAAAATTTAAATCACCAAAAATCAGAATTAGTCTTAAAAAGGATGTAATAGTTAGTCTCCAACAATGTTTCTGTGAGATCCACCCTCATTTGTTATGTTCAGTTTCATGTGCAGATTTATGATGAAGACACTTAACACCTGTTAAGTTACTATGAACTGAATCATCTTTCTCCTCTCCAGCACCGTGTCCACCGACAAACATCGAAGCGTTTAGAGACTGTGATGCCAATCGTGCTGTGATAGTCTGGCAGAACCATCAGTCCACAGGCCTCTACACCGCCACTATAGCAGATCAGAGTGCTGATCAGCTAAACTGCACCAGCAACACAGGGAACAACTGTACAATAACTTCTCTGCCTTGTGGAAAGAAATACAACGTCTCGGTCACTTACAATGATGGAAACTGTCCGTCAGCCTCGAGTGTGGTCAGCATGGACTCAGGTACTACTGCTTTAAATTAAATCTGTTCATCAGAGCACCATATTTGATCCTGCAGAAGAAATGATTACAAAAAAATGGAAATATCCTAAATAAACCAGATGAGTTGAATAAAATGTGTTGAAACTTTAATTTAAAAATAATAAATAATATCTAAAATCTGATATCTGATATCTACTTTTAACCTAAGGAAGTGAGTGGAGCGCCATTTCTGGTATAGAAATGGTATACCATTTCTATTGATTTTAAATGGCAGATGATGTTGTGTGTCTTTTTTCAGTGCCATGTGGTCCTGAAGGAGTCGGAGCCCATGTGAACTGCACAACTGGTGAGCTGACAGTCTTCTGGAACATCTCCACTACTGCTGAGAGCTACACCACTGTGATATCCAGAGGATCGGGCCAGCCTCTGTACTGTAACTCCACAGAGACACAGTGCAGTACAGGAGGGCTGGAGTGTGGAAGCTCCTACTCAGTGACGGTCTTTTCTATCACTGGGACGTGCAAGAGCCTGCCGAGCACAGAGGTCACAGTGGACACATGTGAGACCTGCAGATTTTTCATGATCATATATGTAGATAGAGCCACAAGACTTTGTTAGATAAATCCTCCAAATTGTGTTTCTTATTCGTTTCCTTTCAGTGCCGTGTCCTCCCACCAACGTCACAGTGACACGCACATGTGCTCCACACCCTGTTCCTGTGTCATGGCTCGCCAGTGATGGTGCCAAATACTACACTGCTGTTGCTTTGAGCAGTGAAGGTCACAGGTCCTCGTGCACAACCAATAAAACCTCCTGTAGCCTCACTGGGCTCCACTGTGGGGAGGTTTACACAATAGGTGTTTCAGGAGTTGATGACAAGTGTGAAATTCAACAGAGCAACACTGTCTCTGTGAACACAGGTAACACGACCTTGACCTAAACCACCGATGTCAGTAATGTGGGTCTTATTTGGGGAATCTGGAAGCGTTACTGATATTTTATTTCATTCCAACTCCAGGACCATGTGCTCCCTTTAATGTGTCGAGCCAGCTGATCTGTAGTGCTAGAGCCGCTCACGTGTCCTGGGACCCCAGTCCGAATGCACTGAGCTATGCAGTGGAAGCCATAAGTGATGGGCAGACCCTCACCTGCAACAGCTCCAGCCCCAACTGCGCACTGAGTAACCTGCTCTGTGGCCAAGCATATGAAATTGTTGTGACTGCCACGGATGGCACCTGTGTCAGCAACTACAGTGCCCCCTTCAGGCAAGACCAAGGTACTGACTTTGACTGGCAATTGCTCCGGTGAGGAGAAGCCTCTCAGTCTCAGTATATTGAGATTAATCTTCTTCTACTTGGACTGTTTTTTTTTACAGCAGTGATTCCTATAATATTATATCCTATAATATTGTCACCAGTAATTTCTTAAATATGCCCCCACTGGACTTGAGATTTAATATGTAAATTTATGTTTTTCACTGATCTCTTGCAAAAGAAACTTGACCTAACAAGACCTGCCTTTTTCCAGCCTCATCGCACATTACTGGTTTAAACACTTTAGCAGTGAAGATAGAAAACTCAAACTAAACAAGGCATCATAGTTGTCCTTCTTTTACATTCTTTTCAATCAAACTGATAAGCAATTAGTTTTTTTTAGATTAGATTAGATTAGATTAGATTAGATTAGATTAGATTAGATTAGATTAGATAGAACTTTATTAATCCCTCGGGTGGGTTCCTCTGGGAAATTCGATTTCCAAAAAGCACAGCACCGACAGAAGTTTCAGAGTTACAGAATATTATATATATATATATATATATACAGTGGGGCAAAAAAGTATTTAGTCAGCCACCGATTGTGCAAGTTCCCCCACTTAAAATGATGACAGAGGTCAGTAATTTGCACCAGAGGTACACTTCAACTGTGAGAGACAGAATGTGAAAAAAAAAATCCATGAATCCACATGGTAGGATTTGTAAAGAATTTATTCGTAAATCAGGGTGGAAAATAAGTATTTGGTCAATAACAAAAATACAACTCAATACTTTGTAACATAACCTTTGTTGGCAATAACAGAGGTCAAACGTTTACTATAGGTCTTTACCAGGTTTGCACACACAGTAGCTGGTATTTTGGCCCATTCCTCCATGCAGATCTTCTCAAGAGCAGTGATGTTTTGGGGCTGTCGCCGAGCAACACGGACTTTCAACTCCTGCCACAGATTTTCTATGGGGTTGAGGTCTGGAGACTGGCTAGGCCACTCCAGGACTTTCAAATGCTTCTTACGGAGCCACTCCTTTGTTGCCCGGGCGGTGTGTTTTGGATCATTGTCATGTTGGAAGACCCAGCCTCGTTTCATCTTCAAAGTTCTCACTGATGGAAGGAGGTTTTGGCTCAAAATCTCACGATACATGGCCCCATTCATTCTGTCCTTAACACGGATCAGTCGTCCTGTCCCCTTGGCAGAAAAACAGCCCCATAGCATGATGTTTCCACCCCCATGCTTCACAGTAGGTATGGTGTTCTTGGGATGCAACTCAGTATTCTTCTTCCTCCAAACACGACGAGTTGAGTTTATACCAAAAAGTTCTACTTTGGTTTCATCTGACCACATGACATTCTCCCAATCCTCTGCTGTATCATCCATGTGCTCTCTGGCAAACTTCAGACGGGCCTGGACATGCACTGGCTTCAGCAGCGGAACACGTCTGGCACTGCGGGATTTGATTCCCTGCCGTTGTAGTGTGTTACTGATGGTGACCTTTGTTACTTTGGTCCCAGCTCTCTGCAGGTCATTCACCAGGTCCCCCCGTGTGGTTCTGGGATCTTTGCTCTCCGTTCTCATGATCATTTTGACCCCACGGGATGAGATCTTGCGTGGAGCCCCAGATCGAGGGAGATTATCAGTGGTCTTGTATGTCTTTCATTTTCTGATGATTGCTCCCACAGTTGATTTTTTCACACCAAGCTGCTTGCCTATTGTAGATTCACTCTTCCCAGTCTGGTGCAGGTCTACAATACTTTTCCTGGTGTCCTTCGAAAGCTCTTTGGTCTTGGCCATGGTGGAGTTTGGAGTCTGACTGTTTGAGGCTGTGGACAGGTGTCTTTTATACAGATGATGAGTTCAAACAGGTGCCATTCATACAGGTAACGAGTGGGGGACAGTAAAGCTTCTTACAGAAGACGTTACAGGTCTGTGAGAGCCAGAGATTTTCCTTGTTTGAGGTGACCAAATACTTATTTTCCACCCTAATTTACGAATAAATTCTTTACAAATCCTACCATGTGGATTCATGGATTGTTTTTTTCACATTCTGTCTCTCACAGTTGAAGTGTACCTCTGGTGCAAATTACTGACCTCTGTCATCATTTTAAGTGGGGGAACTTGCACAATCGGTGGCTGACTAAATACTTTTTTGCCCCACTGTATATATATATATATACACACACACACACACACACACACACACACATATATAAATACAGAGACAATATAAATAAAATATACGAAGGGGATAAATAGAATAAATAGGAATAAAAAATAAAAATACAAGTGAATGAATTGCACATTTCGAGTATTGAGGTCTATTGCACTGTTGACTATTTACAAAAGTATTGCACAAAAGGTATTGCACAGTGAGGTGAAGAGGCACTACAGCTTAGTTGTTCCCCCCTCCTTTGTCCTCCTGTCTCCCCTCCCTCTCCCCTCCAGAGAGGAGTTAAACAGTCTGATGGCGTGTGGGACAAAGGAGTTTTTAAGTCTGTTAGTTCTTGTCTTGGGGAGAAGCAACCTGTCACTGAACAGACTCTTCTGGTTGTTTATGGCCGTGTGCAGAGGATGCCCAGCATTGTCCATAATGTCCATCAGTTTCTTTAATGTCCTTTTCTCTGCCACTGTCACCAGAGTGTCCAGCTTCATGCCGACCACAGAGCTAGCCTTCCTGATCAGTTTTTCCAGCCTGGATGAGTCCTTCTTTGCTGTGCTGCTCCCCCAGCACACCACAGCATAGAACAGTACTCCAGCAACCACTGACTGGTAAAACATCCTCAGGAGCTTCCTGCAGATGTTAAAAGACCTCAGCCTCCTGAGGAAGTACAGTTGGCTTTGGGCTTTTTTATACAGGTGCTCTGTGTTGCATGACCAGTCCAGTTTATTGTCCACCCACAGCCCGAGGTACTTGTACTTGTTGACCACCTCTACCTCCTCCCCCTCTATCTGAACCGGCAGTGGACCTTCTCTGGACCTCCCGAAGTCCACAACCAGTTCCTTAGTCTTTGAGGTGTTGAGTTGCAGGTGGTTTGTGTGACTCCATGCGACAAAGTTCCTCACCAGACTTCTGTACTCCTCTTCCTGATTATCCCAGATACACCCCATGATGGCTGTGTCGTCTGCAAACTTCTGAATGTGGCATAATTCAGAGTTGTAGCAGAAGTCAGAGGTGTACAGGGTGAAGAGAAGAGGGGACAGCACAGTTCCCTGTGGTGCTCCTGTGCTGCTGACCACAGTGTCAGACGTGATGTCCTTCAGCCTGACGTACTGTGGTCTGTCAGTGAGGTAGTCGGAGATCCAAGCGACCAGGCAGGGGTCCACCTCCATCCTGTTCAGTTTTTCCTGAAGCATACAGGGCCGGATGGTATTAAAGGCACTGGAAAAGTCAAGAAACAGGATCCTGACCGTGCCTTTTAAACTCTACTCAATCCCAGATCAGTTATTTTTCTTGGTTTTAATACACTATACTGGTCATGGCTTTCTTCATCGAACTCAGTACACAGTTCAGCTGAGAAAAGTCTTTGTGATTAACTCCCACTGTGTTCTGTTTCTCTCAGTGCCATGCGCTCCAGGGAACATCAGTACAGACTTGTCCTGCAGCACCAATGACTTAACGGTCAGCTGGATCTCTTCTTCTGCATACCTCCAATACAGTGTCACTGCTGTGCCATTAACTGGAAATGTAACTTCGGTCATCTGCCACACTGATGGTGCCAGCTGTGTTCTGAGCAGCCTTCAGTGTGGACAGACGTTTAATGTCTCAGTGGAAGCGTCCTCTGGCAGCTGCAAAGGACCGCACAGCCCTCCACAGACTGTTCAGACAGGTAACAATGACGGTTATTGTAAATCTATAATTTCATCTATCTGCTAATGCTTCCTTAATGTTTTTTTAAGTAGATAAAGTCCAAAATCAATTGTTTTAGAATCGGAATATTTAGCAAGAAAGGAAAGAGATCATTCTATACCAACTATGTGACAAAACAATCAACATAACTGTCCTGTAAATGTTAATTAGTACAGCATTTTAAATTTCATGCCCTCACATGCTGATGGAGGTGTGGTCCCACTCCTGAAATTCATATAAATTACCTCCAATAGATGAGGATTTACTTTGGGTCAGCTGGGATAGGCTGTCACATGATTCCCTCAGTGCTGCACTTCTCCTGTCCTAATACTCACACTCATTAATGCTCATATTAAAACAAAATGATAACACATTATTCTTGTCTTGTTTAAAAGTCAGGGAATCATGATTCGGTGCTTTGCTTAATGCTGGAGCTCAATAAAACAAAACCTGAGCAACATACTGGAAGAAAAACAGAAAGGCTTTGATAAAGCAAGCATGCATGATATGTTAGCTTGCACCAGTAATTTGTTACTTTAAACCTTTGACATGCCAACTCTGGAAACTGCCATGTTAATTAATGAACAAGTGCAGCCTGTATTAAACCTGACAAAAGCGATATGAACTCTGAAATTGTATTCTTAAAAGGGTTACATTTAAAACACAAAATCATTTAAGATAAGTTTTTTATATAGATACTACTTGAGCAGTTGGATTTACAGTGTGTCATATCTATTTCCAGCACCCTGCTCCCCTCAGAGCTTGGCAGCAGTGACAGACTGTGGATCAAACTCGCTGCTGGTCTCCTGGAATTCCTCTTTCGGTGCTTCCAGCTACACAGCTAAAGTTATGGGCCCACATGGCTTCTCTGAGACGTGCTCCTCATCAGATCTTAGTTGCTCTTTTTTCAACCTGCAGTGCGCCACTCAGTACAGCATCACAGTAGCATCCAAGAACAACCGCTGCACCAGTGCTCCCATTCAAACTACTATCACAACAGGTGTCATTTACATATATTTGTACATTTCATGAGTTTCCAAATCATATTTGGACTTTTGGGACACATCATGTATCATGTAATGTATGTTCCTCCAGGACCATGTGACTCAGTTAACGTGACCAGCTTCCTGCACTGTGGCTCGGACGTGGCCACGGTGTCCTGGATTGCATCTCCCGGAGCTCTGACCCACACTGTGCTCGCTCAGGATGGCACATCTCATGATTATATTTCCTGCAGGACTAACACGACTTCCTGTCAGCTGAAGCAGCTGCAGTGTGGGAAAGTTTACAACCTCACAGTCATGTCTGAGGACGCCACCTGTAACAGCACTGGAGCAAGCCATGTTATAATGACAGGTAGGGAAACCACACACAGCAAAAACAAAGATGTTTTACAATCTTTAGAATCAACGAACACATTTATTAAACGTGTTTCTTTTTGTCTCCTTCGCAGCTCCATGTCCTCCCACTTTCATGAATAACACTCTGATCTGTGGCGCCAGTTCCTCTTTTCTGTCATGGACCCCGGTGGCTGATGCTACAGGTTACACAGTTAACTCCACAGCTTCAAACGGCCACAAATTGTCGTGTAGCTCAGCCACAGCTTCATGCACACTGACTGATCTTCAGTGTAGTGAGACCTACACAGCTACAGTGACTGCACACGGTAACGAGTGCGACAGTGCGCCTGGAACCAGCACCAGCATTACCACAGGTGAGCATGCTTCAAATGGCACATACATGTGATCTTGCTTCATCCCCCTGCTAAACCAATGTACTGCTCTTTCTCCAGCTCCCTGTTCTCCAGTTATCATTTCTAAGCAGTATACCTGTGGCACCAACACAGCAGTGTTCAGGTGGACTGACCCTGCGGGAAGCCTCAGTTTCCTGGCTCAGGTAGAAGGAAAAGGGCATCAGGACGACTGCCACACGACAAATACCAGCTGCGTGTTTGAAAATCTCCCCTGTGGCTTGGATTTGAATGTAACACTCCAGGCTCAGGGGGCGCAGTGCAACAGCAGCCCAAGTGTCAACGAATCATTAGAAACAGGTAAATAACAGACATTTTTCCTGTCATAGAGTAAGATGAAAAGAAATCACCACTGGACCTCATATCTGCCCCGTATATTATTGATTTTTTAATTTCAGGTTCAATTATATAGCACCAAATCACAGTAACAGTTGCTTCAAGATTATTGGGACTTGAATACTGAAGGTATTCTTCAGTGTTCAAGAGAAAACTCTATCAAGCAACCCGCTATGAACAAGTACTTTGTAACAGTGGAAAGGAAAAACTCCTTTTTAACAGGAAGAAACTTCCAGCAGAACCAGGCTCAGGAAGAGGCAGACATCTACTGCAACTGGTTGGGGAGTGAGGAAAGAAAAAAGGGGAAAGAACAAGAGCGTACGGAGACAGGACAGATATAGCACTGTCCAGCCTGCTAAATCAGTTTAGCACAATTAATAAAAATAAGGGGAAATAGCCAGACAGCCAACCCTCACTAACTTACCCCCAATCTATTATTAGTTTCTATTTTCTAGTGAATGTGGCTTATATTCCATATGTTTCTACATCTTTCAAATCGTTATAAACATTAAGGGAAAATATGATGTCATCAATTTCCTCATGTGTATTTCCTCTAAATGTCAACCTCATAACATGTCAGTTTAAACTTCGTGTGTTTGTAACCTGATTGGTCGTTGAATGTTTTTCTCTTTTCTCTCCAAAGTCGCGTGCGCCCCACAGAACGTGAGCGCCGCCCTGCTGTGTTTGAATCATTCAGCCCTGGTGACGTGGGTGGGAAGCCCCAGTGCTACAGGATACAATGTGACAGCAACAGCACAGGATGGACACGCACACCACTGCCACACCAATTCTACCAGCTGTCAAGTCCATGACATCCACTGTGGTGAAACCTATAGCATTACCGTTACACCTTACTCTCAGACATGCACAAGAAATCCAAGTGCAGCCTACAGCTTTCCAGCAGGTACTTGAAGTCATATATTGTCCATGAGGAGAGCTCTCCCTACTTTTCAGAAAGACAACAGGAAACCATTTTTCTTATGTTCTCTGCAGGCCGTTGTGCTCCTGGTAACATCGCCGTGTCTCCAGCTTGTGAGGGCAACAGCACAGTCTCCTGGTCTCCTGTAATGGGAGCTGATATGTACATAGCAACAGCAATGGCAGATGATGAACACACTCATACCTGCAGCTCAAACTATTTAGACTCATGCAATTTCACTGACCTCCACTGTGGGGAAACCTACGCTGTCACTGTTGTCAGTGTAGACAGGGGCTGCTGGAGTGAACCAAGCTCAGCAGTGCAGCTCAGGACAGGTGAGAGAAAGCTGGAAGGAGCATCTCTGTGTTTTGGGGTCTGTAGGCTGATTTACTAAAAAGTAACAACAACAATACTGAAACATTAATCCTTTTTGATTTGCTCACCTCCTGTATCTTCCTAGCTTTGTGTCCACCCACTAACTTGACGGGTCATGTCAGCTGTGATGCCAACGCACTGACCCTCACTTGGGATCCGGTGACTGGAGCTATCTATGTCTTACAGTATGAGCAGATAGGCAGCGCACTCCCTCATTCAGCCAACGTCACCTCTAACTCTTCCCACACTCTGGCTAATCTGCTGTGTGGGCAAAGGTACGCTTTCCGCATTGCAGCCCAGGATGGAAACTGCCGCAGCAGTTACAGTCCACCCATAGAAATAAGTACAGGTAATGAGTGTTTCCATAGCAACGGCAGCAAAAGTTGTTGTGGGGCATGCATAACCCATCAGCTCTCCTTTTCTTTCAGCCCCCTGTCAGCCCACAAACTTAACGGTCCAAGTGGACTGTGGGACAAACAATGGGAATTTTTCCTGGGATGAAAGCAGCAGTGCAGGTTTCTACACTGTGCAGGTGACAGGGGAGCACGGCCACGTAGCATCCTGCTCCTCTAATGACACCTCCTGCGCTGTGAAACTTCACTGTGGCCGCTCGTACTCTGCAACACTGGTGGCCTCCACAGAAAGCTGCAACAGCAGCAAACACACTGATATTTCTTTTGACTCGGGTAAGACAAAACATTTATACTACAAGAGCAAGTCTTAGACCTGCTTAGATCTGGAAAAAGCATGTGATCTGGTGCAAAGGGAGGAACTGTGGTCCTCTGTGAGGAAGACAGGAGTGGCATTGGAGTATGTGAGAGTGGCGCAGGAAATGAATGACAGTAAGACACCGGTGGGGTGAGATTACATCAGGGATCAGCTCTGAGCCTGTTGTTTGCAATGATGAAAGTGGAAGTGGTGAAAGTCAGGCAGGGTCTGCATAGACAATGATATTTGAAGCCTAACTGTGATCTGTAGTGAGAGTATGGATCAGGGGGCGGTGCCTGGAGAGAAGAGGTTTCAATGAGATTTTCATTAGAAGTGGGATGTTGGAGGACAGGATTGGAAATATAATAGAAGAGGAGCAGCTCAGCTTCAGTTTTTGAGACATAAAGTTGGAGAGGCAATGTTGACATGGTTGGACATGTGCAGAGGAGCGGTGGTGGATATATTTGACCGAGGATGTTAGGTATGGAGCTGTCAGGCATAAGTATAATTAAGTATAAGTATTTATTTACTCATTTATGCGCTGCTCGGATCAGCTGGTTGTGTTTGTGGCATTTAAAACACTTATTGCCAACATGGATACTATGGAGTGCCCCCTGGTGGACAAAATATCCACTGTAAACGCAACGTGTTTGAAGAATGTTTCTCTGATCTCTTCTTTTACTTTAATTTTCATGTATTGATCATTATAAATTCTGAAAATAGCTCAGATCAGTTGATAAGCATCCCAGTCGGACTTTAAACCTGACAGTGTAATTCTTCTTCTTCTTCTTCTTTTTTTTTACAGAGGTTTATGAGAACAAATTAAGTTGGTGATACAAAAAATTCCGTTTATAAAACCTTGAAAGGACTTGGGACCGTTTTTGGTCCCGAGAACCACGAAAATATGGATTTTTGAGGTCCTTTCAAGGATTAACATTTAATTTTATTTATTTCCCAGCCTATCAAATCACCTTGGCAGCTTGTCTGTTGTATGTAGAGTATAGTATCATTATGTTTTTGACGCTCCCCTGTAGCTCCCTGCCTACCAAAAGATGTTGTGGCAGAGTTGGACTGTAACACCAACATGATGACTGTGAGCTGGTCTCAGACTCCGGGCTCAGATAACTACACCGCCTGGGCCATCAGCAGCACAGATGATCACAGAGCTTCCTGTAACTCGACATCCGACTCCTGCTCCATCCGTGACCTGCAGTGTGGAAAAGTCTACCAGGTGGTTGTCACCTCCTCTTCTGTTCACTGCAACGTCATTGCTGGCTCTGACTACAAGGTTCAGTCAGGTGAGTGCAGGTCTTTTAAATCCAAGACATTTAGCAAAACATAATTTGTTATATGTTGAGTAAACCTGCTTCTTCTCCCCCCCCCCCCCAAACCACTTTTAGCTCCATGTAAACCTGAGAACACGACTACTGACCAAAACTGCAGCTCGAGCGTCATTACAGTAAAGTGGAACCAAGGTGACACAAAACAGAATTACACTGTTAAGGCTACGTCTGCCTCAGGTGTGAACTCCACCTGTGACTCCACCCAGAGCAGCTGTTCCTTCCTGGACCTGAGCTGTGGTCAACTCTACACTTTCACAGTGATGGGACACACAAATGTTTGTATAAGCGAGTGGAGCACTCCTATAGAGAAGCTCACAGGTACACACGCTATGTACATCTTTCAAAAATCAGTTACATTTAGGGAAATATACTTGGTCTCTTCTTAATTGCACTACAATAAGAAGATATTTGTGTTTATTTTATTAATTTGAAGCTAAATGCTAACAGCACATTCATTTAGCTTGTTACTAACATCATAGACTGGCACATAGTGCAGGTGTTACTGCAAGAGACAGTCTATAAACCCATGATGTTACATTAAAGCCCTGCAGATTGTATATGGATTAAATAGCACATAAACCTGTGGTTTAATCTCAAACTATCACTTAAATTTTACCATTCATTTCCTCATTTTCTATATCTGCTTCCAAGTTGTGCTTCTCTCTATTTCTAGGCCCATGCCCTCCTACCAATGTGTCAGCTGAGCTAAATTGTACTACCTTTAAAGCTCTGGTCACTTGGAGTAATACTGCAGCAAACACGGGATACATGGTCCAGGCCACGTCTGCTAACGGACACAGCTCCAACTGCAGTGACTTGGGCACATCGTGTCATCTTAACAGCCTGGTTTGTGGACAGGAATACTCTGTTGTTGTGGAAGCAGTGGACCCCGGATGTACTGGTCCTTCCAGTGTCCCCACCACCATCACAACAGGTGAGTATACAGTAGCTTTTAACACAGGGGGAGTTTTTTACTTTCAAAAATTCTAACTTTTATAATGTTTCCTCCCTCCAGAGCCCTGTGTTCCTATGAATGTCAACTTTCACTATAACGTGAGTGCTGCCAAGGTGCAGTGGAATGCAGGGAGCGGTGCAAGCTCATACTCTGTCCGAGCTGTGACACAGCAAGGCCTGAGTTTAACCTGTAACACCATAAACACTGACTGTGTTCTGACTGGTTTACAATGCAGTCAGACCTACAGCATCACTGTGACGGCTAAAAACCAGGCCTGTGACAGTCAGATCTCTGACGCCTCCCTCCTTATGACAGGTTAGTAGTCAAATCAGGAAGGAACATGTGTACACGTATGTACATGTGTGCATTTTAATAACTAAATGTGTTTGTTTTCCCTTAATTCAGAACCCTGCCCACCCACAAACATTCAAGCCAATGTGTCTTGTGGGCAACCCACTGCAACGGTGTCCTGGCAGCAGAGTGGCCTTGCTGCAGGTTATGTTGCCTACTTCGACAGCCAGCGTGGACACGACACTTTCTGTGTTGGCACAGACACGGATACAAGTTGTGTCGTCTCAGGGCTGATGTGTGGCACGGTGTACAACGTCTGGGTCAAAGCCCTGGGACATCAGTACAACAGCTCTGACAGCATAGTGGTCCCTCTAACATCAGGTAATGAAAACCCCACACAACGTGGCATCAAACTACTCGTTACTGATCAATTCAATATTAGCTACTCTTTCTGTGTTGCCACAAGTAGTGAAGCATCTTACTAAGTGGTCTCTTAATAGTGAAGTTCCTCATTACCTATGGATTATTTTAATTTCAATATTATTAATATAGCCTCAAATCACAACAGCAGCCTTAAGGTACATGCTTTATACTGTGATGTAAAGACCCCACAATAATACAGCGCAAATAACAACAAGCAAATAAAACCCTATAAGTTAGCACTTTGGTGACAGTGGGAAGGAAAAATCCCTTTTAGTAGGAAGAAACCTCCGGCAGAACCAGGCTCATCATCGGGGGCCATCTGCCACAACTTTGGTAGGTGTGGGGAGGAAGACAGAACAAAGACATGCCGGGAAGAGAGCCAAAAATCAATAATAGCTATATAAACAGATAGATTCTTTATGTCTTTAGTGAATAATTATCTTGTATAAATTATTAGGGAAGCTATTAAGAAACTGCTGATGAAAATCTCATTAACTACCAGCTCGTTCATGACTCATCACTTGTTCTTTAGTAACCAAGTTTTTGTGTCCCTTGTTGTAAAGAGTTACCATACTTGATATTATTCTTGATCCCACAGGACCTTGTGAGCCAAGCAATATTGAAGTGATTTACGACTGTGGGGGCAGCTCTGCCAACATATCGTGGCAGCCCAGCGATGGAGCTGTGCTCTACATTACTGTGCTCACAGCTTCTTCAGGACACACAGCCAGCTGCGCCACCAACCAAACCAGCTGTCAGCCGAGGCCTCTGCGATGCGGAGAGGAATACAACGTCACTGTGAAGGCTGTTGGAGAGACTTGTAACAGCAGTTCTCAGATGACAGGATACCTCACCACAGGTGCTCGTTTCAGCCAAACCTTTTGTCTCATTTACATCACAGTTCAGACCGTTTAACTTGTTCTCCCTCCAGAGCCCTGCGTTCCTACAAATGTGTCCATCCACTACAACTTGAGTACTGCCCGGGTGATGTGGAACACAGCGAGAGGTGCTGCGTCGTACTCTGTTCAGGCTGTGAGTGACCGAAACTTGACAGTCGCCTGTAACACCAGCAACACACACTGCTCCCTGACTGCTCTGCAGTGCAGCCACACCTACAGCATCACTGTGATGACACAAAGCCTGGCATGCAACAACACTGTGAGCTCTGCACCCTACCGCCTCGTGACAGGTTTGTCAATCCATCAGAAGTGATGCACAGGTTGTGTTTCCAGAGTGAGCGTTTAAATGTGACCCTTTTCTCTTCATTCAGAGCCGTGTCCACCTACTAATGTTCAAGCCAGCATGTCATGCAGACAGCTTACTTCAACTGCATCCTGGCAGCAGAGTGACCTCGCTTTGGGTTATGTTGCCTACTTTGACAACCAAAATGGCCACTACACCTCCTGTATGAGCACAAACACCTCCTGTGTGGTCTCAGGGCTGATGTGTGGTACAGTGTACAGTGTCTGGGTCAAGGCGTTAGGACAGCAGTACAACAGCTCTGACAGCTCAGTGGTCTCGCTTACATCAGGTAAAGAAACACTCAGCATATATATCTGATGGGTTTTTTTTCATTTGGGAACCTTGATTTATTTATATTTTTATATATATATATTTATATATATTTATATTTCCTCAGCCCCATGCCTGCCCAGAGACATGACAGTGGAAGTCAACTGCACCTCTGACAATGCAGTCCTGGTGTCCTGGAACGGCACTTATGGCACAACTAACATTTCCCTGATGGCTGTCGTTGGTGGAAGTCTTCAAACTCTGTGCACAACTCAGCAGGAAAGCTGTAACATGACAAGTTTAAGCTGTGGGGAAACCTACAGTCTCAGCATCAACGCCAGCAACGACCAGTGCAGCCTCAGCACACAGACACTGTCTAACTTTACCACACGTGAGTGAGCTTTTACAGGTAATGTGCATGCATGGCTGCTGCTGATTTCATTTGCTCACAATAAAACAAACATAAACATCTTCCTCAGGTCCTTGTCCTCCTCAGAGAGTAGCTGTCAATCTGCAGTGCAGCTCCCGTACTGCTGTCCTATCCTGGGAAGAGAGGTCTAATGTTGAACTGTACACAGCGAGCGCCATCAAGGCGTCAGGAGGGGAAGAGAAAACGTGTGACTCAGTGACCTCCAGCTGTCAGTTCTCGGGTCTGGACTGTGGAGAGATGTATAACTTTACTGTTACAGGCCACAACAGAGGCTGCTGTAGCCAACCCAGCAGTGCCGTGTTCATCCACACAGGTACTCCTGAGACCAAACTGTAAAGTACAGAAAATCCCTTGTTTCAGCTACACAACAGTGGAGATTCTCACTGAAACTGTTCCCATTGTAAATATATGATATATTTTATTTTACATTTGAATATATATTTTAAATATAAAACAAGTAATGATCTTATAAAACCGCATGCATAGCAGACTCAATAATCTAGCAATAAGTAGGAAAGAAGAAATGGGATTTCCTCCAAACATGTCAATCTTAAGGCATCAACAGCAGTAAAACAGTCATAGAACATTTTTACATAATAAGACTCTAAAGGGTCGATTTTGATACTTAAAGTTCATTTTAGAGTTGAAGATATTCATTACTCTAATCACGTAAAAATAAGTTCGGGAATAAAAACTGTATTTTTATATCGTACAACCCTCTTTACAAAAAGTTTAGAGGCTTACATGTAAAAACAGGATGCAGGGATACACAGTCCCTTTAAATCAGACGCTGAAGTTTAAAGTAAGAAATATTTATCGATTAATCGGACATCTTTACTGGCAGAGTTATTATTTTTGCATTCGTTTTTTGTCTAATTATTTTTTATTTTAATTTCATTTTGACCTTCAGATGAGTTTCAGTTATTTTCCAGAGTGGGTTTGCTTGTTTGCGTATTTATATCTGTGTTGATCTTTTTAAACATTTAGATGGAGGACATATGTGAGAGGCAAGATTTGGCACATGTATTACAATAAAAACACAGAATGTTTTAAAGGCAGTTGACTCACAGTCTTGGGAGTCAACCAAAGTGCCAGTAAACATGTCCATCAAAGCCTCATTGGGCAAGTTGCCATAACAGCTTTTACTAAATTAACAAAGCCTAAAGCTAAGAATTTCCTCTATATTTTTAATGTTTTTTCTTTCTAAAGTCTAGCTTTTATTTTGTTTTAATTAACTAAACCTAGTTTTCATCAACTATGATGTAAAAAATGAAGATTTGAACTCTTTTCTCTCTTTTTACAGAGCCATGTCCACCTACAAATGTTTCTGCTGAGGTGCTCTGTGAGTCCGATGAGATGAAGATCTCCTGGCAAGAGGCGAGTGGTGCTGAGAGTTTCTTAGTTACAGTGAGCGGCAGCGACGGATTCATGAAGATTTACAGCACAAACCAAACGCTTCTAAGAGCCTCTTTGCCTTGTGGACAGGACTTTAATGTCACTGTTCGAGGACAGGGCAGCATGTGTAATGGCATCCCCAGCAGTCCCACCTTCTTCAAAACTGGTGGGACTTTTTCTACATCATATGCAAATTATTTTAACGTTTATGTTTTGACTGTTTTGTTTTGTTTTCCTTTTTGGGACACAGCTCCATGTATACCAAGGGGTTTGGCAACTGACGCAGAGTGTGGGTTTGACGTGGGCTCCGTCAGCTGGCAGCCAACTGATGGAGCTGAAACATACATTGCTGTAGCCACTGGCCTCGACGGCCACACTCACCGCTGCATAAGCAATACCGCCTCCTGCACCTGGAGCGACCTGCACTGTGGGGAGGAGTACAGTGTTGTAGTGAGAGCAAAGAGCAACAACTGCACCAGTCTGCCGAGCAACAGCTCAATCATCCACATGGGTATGATATTGACAAATGAAAACAAAGTGAAATGAAGTCAGAATACATCATCTCATGTCTGTAATTGTTCAGCAGTTTCTACAGTTTTTCTTAGAAATTTGCACAAGTAAAAGAAACATTATCAGATCATTGTTTCTTTCCAGACCCCTGTGCTCCCCAGAATTTGTCTGCCACTGTGAACTGTGATATGAAAGTGGTGTCTCTGAGCTGGGATGCCAGCAGTGGGGCAAAGATGTACACGGTTTACGCTGAGGCGGGAAACAAGTCAGTCAGTCTCAACACTAACATGACCACAGCCAGCTTCACTGGATTTACCTGCGGACAAAAATACAGCATCAAAATCACACCTCACAGTTGGTACTGTCCTGGAAACTCGAGCGCTTCAGTCTCTGTGCAGACCTGTGCGTACTGTTCAGATACACAGTTTTGACCAACCACACATAATGGAGAAGTGAGCTCTAATCTGAGTTTATATGTTTTTATACCAGGGCCATGCAAACCCATCGGAGTCTCCGCCAGCCAGGACTGTCTTACTAGTATTGCTGTGGTAACCTGGCAGCCTAGTAATGGGTCAGATGTCTACACAGCCACCATGCAGACTGACACCGGCGTGTCAAAAATGTGCATGTCAGACACTAATAAGTGCAGCTTCCTTGACCTGATGTGTGGACAGAACTTCTCTGTCTCCGTCACAGCTTCCAACCAGCAGTGTGACGTCACCTCCGGTCCAGCCACAAGTCTGCAATCAGGTGATGATTGCATGGCTACTAGAGCAGGAAACGCAGGCTTTCATTGCTATATTTAAACTTCATTTCTTAATTCTGTTTTCATATTTGAAAGGATTTTTTTTTCTCTGTTAGAATTTAAAGGTGAGGAAAGTGACATGTTTTTGTGGTCACTGGGCAAACAAACCTTTCTGAGACTCCCACTTTTCCTCTGCTGGTCTCCAAGCATCTAGTCAGTGCTGGGAGGCTGTCCAATCATAGGAAGCCTGAACAAGGAAAAAGTGTGACAATGTCTAGTTATGGTGTGAGGGGATGGACACAAGCTTTATTATTTCTACAGTCTGTGCTTTTAAATATGTAAAGTCAGCATAGTTAAGGTGTTGTGTAGCAGTAGTAATCATTTTGCTGTATACTGAGGTTTTTGCTCATGATGCTCTCCACACTGAGTGACTGATCCTGTTTGTTGTGTCTGCTTTATCTTCAGTACCTTGTGTTCCCACTGACGTCTCAGTGGTGATGGATTGTGCTAACAACACTGCTGTTGTGTCCTGGGCTTCCAGTCAGGGTGCTGTAAAGTACTCAGTCATGGCCCACAGTGGCCATGTTAATAATGACAGCTGTCAGACCGCTGGCCTTAGCTGTAGCCTCAACAACCTCACCTGTGGCAGCCTCTACACCGTTCACGTTGTAGCTATGGGTGACAGCTGCTCTAGCGTCCCCAGCTGGCCTCTGAAATTCAACTCAAGTAAGAGAAACAACACCAGTGACCAGAGCCTAAAGCACTTTTAAAATATGAATTTTGTGCAGGCGATCAAATGTTTGCAATTTAAAGCATTCAGCTGTGTATTCAAACTGTTGTCATGTTTTCAGTCCCCTGCCCGCCTCAGAACGTGAGCACCCAGGTCGACTGTTCGTCAAACGATCTGACAGTTTCTTGGGAAGCCATCGGAGATGCTGACCACTTCTTGGTTTCACTAGCTGCTGAGAATGGCGAAAGCGAGTTATGCAACACCACAAACACTGTATGTTTCAGCAGCAATGCCACATGTGGAAAAACCTTCACAGTCCAGGTGACCTCTGTCAGAGAACACTGCCGCAGCGTGCACAGTCAGACCCAGAGCATCCAGTCAGGTTAGACAACTTCAGTTCAGTTCAATATTTCTAAAGCGCCAAATGACAATAGTCACCTCGAGGCACTTTATATATATAGTGGCCCCCCAGCAGCTTAGGTGTAATAACTAAGGGAGGATTCAGGGCCACCTGATCCAGCCCTAACTATATGCTTTACCAGAAAGGAAAGTTTTAAGCCTAATATTAAACAGACAGGGTGTCTGTCTCCTAAATCCAGGCTCTGCCTCTCATTTTACTTCTAAATACTCTAGGAACCTGCAGTCTGAGAGCGAAGTGCTCTGTGGAACTATAAGGTCTTCAAAATAAGATGGAGCCTAATTATTCAAGATCTTGTATAAGAGGAGAAGGATTTTAAATTCAAGCTTCAAAGAAAAAAAAACACTTGACAAACTACGCTGGCTTGCATGGATCCTTCCAACCAATCACCAAATCAACTTTATGTGTTTTAGCTCCCTGCCAGCCCCAGGGGATCATGGGCAGCGTTGACTGTGTGACCAACTCTGCCTGGATATCATGGCTTGATGCTCCCGGGGCAGACAGCTACACTGTGTCCGGTGTAGCTGTAGGTAGAAATGACTACAGAGCCAACTGCACCACCTTTACCAACATGACGTGTGAGATGAAAGACCTGGCCTGTGGTGTGCTTTACAACTTCAGCGTATTGGCCAAAAACAGCGAGTGTGAGAGTCAGCCCAGTGCCCCCATCAGTTTGGAAACAGGTACTTCAGTAAGAGCTGTGTTTTCTCATTTCAGTTAATTACTCGTGCCACAGTCTGAACTTATCAACATCTGCTTCATTCTCAGCCCCCTGCTCCCTCTCTGCTATCACTGCTGTCCCCCAGTGTCACAACTCCTCCATCCTTGTTATGTGGGATCTCATGGAGGGTAGTGAGAGAAACACTGTGTACACTGCTGCAGCAGAAGCCAGTGATTACACGTTGTTGACCTGCAATAACACCGGCACCAGCTGCTCCCTCCTGGAAGCACAGTGTGGCCTTCAGTACACCATCAGCGTAGCTGCTTCATCGGACGCCTGCAGCAGTATGAGAAGTCCTCCCTCCAAAGTTAGCATGGGTACGTCTTCATGTTTATTTTCTGTCAAAAAGTGCATCAAGTTTGGAAGTTCTAAGTTAACAGATATGCAGCTTACCTCAGCTTAAAGACTGGAAGTAGACAAGTATTTTTTAAATAAATTAGCAAGAAACCCCCCCCCCCCCAACAAAGTGGTTTAGTAATACAGCCAAAATCATAGCTTAAATACAGCAGATACAGATAATTAAAAGCTACTAAATCTAAGTAACTAAAAACCCATCACCTGGCCTTTGTGTATTTATGTTGACTCGTCTTTTTCCACAGAGCCCTGTCCACCCACAGACGTGAGTGTGAACGCTGCCTGTGAGCATCACATGGCGGTGGTGTCCTGGACTCCGTCTCCAGGTGCTGAAACCTACCACGTTGTCGCTGAGGCTGCAGATGGACACACGCATACCTGCAACACAAGCTCCACAAACTGCAGCTTATCAGAGCTCCACTGTGATGAGCAGTACACTGTGTTTGTGACAGCTGGCCATGAGAACTGCTCCAGCAAAGCCAGTCAGAATGTAACACTGAACACAGGTATTTGTTTTCGGACTTGTATGATATTAGTACCAAAAATGACTGAAGAATATAACTAATATTAGCACTCTAAGACTTACACCATCTTAATTGCTCCTTTTACCCAGGTCCTTGCCAGCCAAGTGGACTCTCAGTTACGTACCAGTGTAGCAATCAGTCCGCGACGCTGACGTGGACTCCCAGTGGACCAGCTAAAGACTACTACGGCTGTGCTCAGGCTGGAAATGAAGACATGCTTTACTGTCACAGCACAAACCCCAGCTGTGTTATCAATGGCCTCGACTGCGGAACTGTTTACAATTTCTCTGTCCAGGCCTCAGACGGGACATGCAACAGCTCCTTCAGTGATCCTGTGCAGATTGAAGCAGGTAAAAAAGGAGCTTCATATTCGTCAAACCCTGAGTAACTTTTCACATTACTGTTACTGACTCCTCCTCTCTTAGTTCCCTGTCCACCAGCTATTGCTGAGGTGCAGCTTTTCCCAATGCAGGACGAGATCGAGGTGATGCGTTTCAGCTGGAAACAGATTACCTGTGGCGACACCGGTTACATGCTCACTTTGAAAGGAAGTCTGCTGGGAGACAGCCAGGCCCTGTTCGAGCTTTCTTCCTATTGGACAAATGTGACATACTTTGAGTTTCCTCTCGTCTGCAGTTCGAATTACAGCGCCACAATGAAGAGCAGGAATGCTGCAGGCATGAGCGACACATCCATGCCTGTTTATGGAACAACAGGTAGATTACACCCCAGATTTGAGCTGTTGTTCACTGCAGTTACACAGGTGCTTCATGTGTCCTCACAAAATCTGGTGTAACTAGTAATCATATGAGCTATTTGTATTTTTTTTTCTTTCTTTCTTTCTTTTTAAATAAAAAAAATGAATGAACTTCTTTAAATCCCATTTCTCTCTCTCAGCTCCTTGTCCACCATCGGGTGTGGTGTACACTGGAAACAGCTCCTTTGCCACAGTTTCGTGGAACGCCTCAGTGTTTGCCGTCAACTACACGGTGTATGACAACAGCATAACGCCAAAGGTCCAGCTGTGCAGCACTGCACAGCTGTCCTGCTCTCTGTCCAACATCGCTTCCAGCGATCTCGCGATCACCGCCAGCAATGCCGCTGGAGAAAGTGAAGCAATAAATGTCACAAAAAGTACGGTTCAGTAGCTTTGTGGTGACAATTAAGACAAGTTTAAAAATGAATAATTAAGATCTAAACTGATCTTCTGTCTTTAGTGGTGACGCACGCACGCAGGAGAAGAGATCTCCAAGAACAGATGTCACTGAATGGTGAGTTTACATTCATTGGATTTTATTCTATTTAGTTTTGATTTTAGAGCTTTATAAGAATTAACTTCCACGTCTACCAGCTTCATCACACTCTGAAGTTCTAAGTCCTCCGGGACTCTGTTCAGAACTTTTTTTTCCCTCTCTCCATCAGGAAGCATCTCAGCTCCCGTGTTGGATGTCACACACATAACATCAACAGTCATTTCCATCACATGGTCTAAGGTGGAGGGTGCTTCTTATTACAGCCTGCTGGTTATAAAGCAAAGCAGGTCCCACGAGCACCAGCAGCTGACGGTGTACGGGGAGAGCATCATGCTCACTGATATGAGACCAAACGCCACCTACTGCATCTCTGTGCTGGCCATTTACGCAGACGCTAGTGGGCCAGAGTCTGAGCCCGTATGTGTGCGGACAGAGAGCAGGCTTCCACAGTAAACAGAAAAGGCACTTCTGAGGCCTCCACACCTCTCCTTTTAAAAATGGTTCCACTTTTAGATGCCAAATCCTTAACACACAATACACAAGCACATTAGATTGTGGGAATTAATGTGGGTTGCTCTGCTCGTGTACCATGAGATGCATTCAGCATTAGCTTCCCCACTGATAATAAAGTAGTTGTCTTTAGAATAAAAGGCTCTGTCCTCCAGTTCATGCTTATATTAAAAACTCTTTATAAAGATGGGTTTATGTCTACTGCTGGTTGAAGTTGCATGTTCCTCCTGCTTTTTTAATTCTCATTTTGTAAATTATCATCATTGCTAAATGTGTATTTAACATGCAAATAATTTTCAGACTACATTCTAATAAAATAATGAAAATATTTTCTTTCAGCTTCTTTATGTGTACGTGTGAGTTGTACAAACGACCCGTTGCTTTTTTCTTCTTCTTTTTTTTTTTTTAAAGTGTTTTATTAGAAAACAAAATGCAACAGAGCAATAACTGAAACACAACACAAGCAGGGCTCAAGTGTGTTTTGTAAAAATTACCCTTTGCGGACCGCATTTGAGAGGATTAAAACGCTCTCAGGACGTCTACACGTGATCACGGACAGAACTGTTCTGCTTTAGCTGAGCCACATGGCCTTCATGTTAAGTGTTGAACTTCAACCATTTGTGTACAGAGGCATATCAGACAAATTTTAAGAGTAACCACATGTGGTCTTTTGCACAGGCTGAAAGTAATTACAGTCATTTTTCATGAATCGTGTAATCTACATGGCGATAGTATAGCACTGAAGGCATCCGGCCCAGCAGGAAGTCCAACTCTGCCCATGTGCAGCGTGTAGACAGCCTTGGAAATTATGTACAAACCCCCATCTTTCTGGGACAACAAAACAAATCAAAACAAAAAATTAAAAATTAAAATGCCTTTTTTCCACTTTCCAGAATTCAAGTGAAGACTAACGATGGTCTAATGGGGAGTGAAATAGCGGAAAAACATAAAGCAACATCAGCCATAGACGACAAATCCAAATGTCCGATGTGCAACTGTTCCTTCTTTTTAGCACAAGTGACAGAGCAGACAGCCGAATATAGAAAAAGAGGAGGAAAAACACAAGTAATATTGCTGCAAGGCAGCATTTACTCGATGCTCGGACTGCTTCTATGTCTACTATGGTCATTGCTGGACTCTCGCTGATGGTGGCTCCTCTCTTTGCTGCGACTGCGTTTGTGAGAGCGCTGTTCTCCATCTCTCTCCCTGTCCCTCTCCCTGCTGTGGCTGCGCTCCCGTTTCCTGCTCTTCTCCTCTGCCCCACTTTTGTGTCTCCTCTCTCTGCTTCGACTCCGGCTGGACCTTTTGGCCTTCCTCTCGTCCCTGTGCCTTTCCCTATCGTCCTTGTGCCTGCGGTCGTCAGTCTCTCCCCTGCTCTTCTTATCCCTGGACCTCTCCCTCTCAGTGCCTCTGTCTTTATGGTGATCCCTGTCCTTCCTCCTGCTCCTGTCATCCCCGCCGTCCCTTTCCTTCTCCTTGCGCTCGCTCCTACGGTCCCGGCTACCGCTGTGGCTTCTCTTGCGCTCTCGGTTTCTGTCCGCGCTACGGGAGCGTCGCCTTTCCCTGTCCCCTCTGTCCCCCCTCTCCCTGTCTCGGTCCCTGCCTTCCCTCTCCTTCCTCTGCCGGTCACGCTCTCTCTCCAGCTCTCGATCAAAGCTGGGCCCGTGGCGCTCTCTCTCGCGATGGTGGCTCCTGCTCCTGGACCGTTTGGGCGACCTACGGGGGCTCGGTGTCCGCCTGGGTGTCCTGGAAACAGCGACAGAATCATCTTAGAACCATTTACTTCAAAAACAAAACCACACGAGCACAATTCCAAACTCTTACGTTTTAACATTTAACTGACACACAACTTTTTTTTAAAAAGACTGTGGTATTTTTAGTCATGGCAGAGTTCAGATATTTGAAACTGATATACAGATGAGGATGTTTCATATGCAGAATACGTAGCCTTATTTATAGTGCAGTGTCTGTTTCCATGGGCATGTCAGCATTAGCAAAGGCTGATGTCACCGACAGTAGTGGTAAACAAAGTTATCTGAGATGGTGAGATCATTATGGGGTGTCAGAGGAGACCTCCCCATTTCCCAGTACACATATATTGCTTGGACCCCAGCAAAATACCCTCCACATACCGTATACATATTCTTAAGATTTAAATAATATGACCTATTCTAACTTTATTGTGCATATCGGATTTTTTTTTTTGGCAACATGGATTCTTTAAAACACACAACACACACTGTTCTGGCAAGTCAGACACACACAAGGACAGACTAATGAAATCTAAATGCCCCACTAAATATCAAAGGAGCTCCTTCAGTCCTGTGGCAGTTCAGTTATGCAATCCTTCTTTCTTCTAAATCCGCAATTTTTTTATATCTGATGTGTCCATTCAGACTACAAATATACCATGAACATCTTTAATACCTATCCCTTGGTTTTTTCATAACCCAATAATGTCCCTTTATTGTTGATTATGCACATGCATGACTGGTCTATACAAAGTTAAAGGTAAGAGACTGTTCTACCTGTTTAACAGAGGTTTGCATGTTTTCTGTTACTTTTAGCCATTTAATTAACAAACGTGTCTCGTGTATTTTGAGCTTATATAACATTTCATGATCAAAGTCCTTGTGGAAAGCAAAAACCTCCTTTGTGAACATTACAATTTTTATATGTAGTTAATTTTGACAATTTATACTGTTAAAATGCTTTTATTAGTAATTGGCATTAAAGAGAGAAATAATAAGAAAGACGTTTTCTTTTTCTTTAGTTATAAAAAAAAAAAAAACAACCTAAGGGGCAGAAAAATAAGTTAACATGAAAACAAGTCAACAGCTCACACACTGCAGGACTTAAATCTGTCCCGTTTATTGCTCCATGAAAGCTATAACCTGCCGAGAAGTCTACAGCTCAGTAGAAACACTTAGTTTGAATCACTGCCGTTACCTGGAGCGCCGGCGTTCTCCTTGCCTTCCCGACTCTGCAAACCCGTCCTCGTCCTCTTGCGTCTCCTTCTGAGGTACCTTCCGTGGCCTTGCCTTTATTTGCTGGTCAATAACTTTTTGCACAGGCACTGGGATACGGGGGAACAGTGTGGAAAACCACTCCAGTTTGGTCAGGAAGGAGCGCAGCATCTCTCCAATGGTCATCACACAACCACCTCCTGCTTTTACGTCGAGCTCCTAAAACCAAATGGTGGGGGGAAATAAAGCAAGAAAAAGAAAAAAAACTCAGTTAGCACACAAATTTAGTACATTGACAAATATATATTTTTTTTTCCAATCTTGCCTCACATCGAAAAGCAATTTGTGATGACCAAGCACTGAACCTTCACCTCTGTTCATCTAGCTTAATCTCTCATCAAAGACCAAAAACCAATCAAATGTGCCTGGCCTTACTTATTAATAGTGGACACACAGCTCTGAATATCTTAAAAGTCTGGTCTCACCTAACCTGTCTGTTATTTCCTTGTGTCTGTATTTGCAGAGTGAGCTTTAATTATGCAGCAAAAGTCAGTACATTTATACGACGCAATGCCCATCCTTCATATCCTTGACAGCATCTTCAAAAAAGTGCTAATGTTTAACTATAAACTATAACTTTAACTTAAATATGAAGGAAAGAAAGAGTGAAACATTGGGGCACACTGTCATTGTGCTAAAGGGAAAAAAGAGAAAGAAGCTTTAGCTTCCTTCTTCAATCTCCCAAAAGCATAATGAACGCTCAAAGAGAATAAAAATTGCCCACAGTGTAAGCACAGATTGGAGCAGGTAGGTAAGTGCACACCATTTGAATAGTTATCAATTTTATATGGTAGAGAACAGCCACTTTGCACTCACGCAAACCAACAGTGCTGAGATACAATATCCAATTCACCTGCTGCACAATGGGCATCTAAAGAAAAAAACAGGGGAATTAACCAGTTGGGTAGAATTTCAGAATTATTCAATTCAAATATAATGCAAAAGAACATCAGAGGAGGCCTGGTTGCACAGCCTGGGATAAAATTAGATTTCACCTAAATATGAAAATAATTAACGTAAGCAAATATTTTACATGCATTAAATAACACAGTGTTTATTTCTTGCCAGTGTTCCAATTGCGGTTTATCCCAAATGTAGTTTTGTGCAACAAGTCCTTACAAAAGCTTGTCAGAAAACAGAGGGCATGCCTTAAAATTACAGTGACTAAAAGATTTACTCGGCATCACGTGTGGTACTTACCCCGATAAAAATCAGCAGCAGAGCAGTGAGCAAAAGTAACCTAGCTACTCAGGTTTAGAGGACAAAAACTGGGGACAATTAAGCCAAATGAAGGCAAAGGTGAAAAATCAGCTATGAGCATCACAAGGGGGTGGGTGGGGGAGTACAGCTTTTTATGAGTGACGTTCAACTGTGCATTTCAAGGAGAAGGAGAAAGAAACATGAAATTATTACCCGAGGTGACATACCTCCTCATCATCCAGGAAGCCGTCATACCATTCAAACAAATCTGTTGGGGGCTGAGTGTATCTGAGACAGGAAAGGGAGCACAAGCACAGAAGTTTAGCGTTTTGAGCTAATCTTTTACAGGAGCAACATGCTTTACACATTTGAGGTAATTATTTAAACAAAACATTGCCTAGTCATATTGCTTCACTAACTTATTTAAAAATTTTATTAAGATTTTAATTACTAATGCTCATGATGGTCTAAAACAAAAACAAAACAAAAACTTTACATCACTCCATCTCAAACCATCACAGCCATTCTGCTCGATCATCTCCGATTTGCATATAAAGTAACCTTTGTTAGCTTTATTCGTGTAAACAAGCACATCTTTATTTTTATTAATAGTCTATAATCCCACTTCCAACATGTTTTGTGTACTTGTGAACATGTAAACCTCAAAAACTGTTACAGTTAAAAGCATTATATTTTTACAAATAAATTGTAACTACATGGAAACATATCTGAATAATGTCCAGTTTACCTATGAGAAAAATTCAAAATAGATTGTCCATATTTCAGCAAACACTAATAAATAAATTCACACTGCAAAATACAATTTTTGAGTATTATATACTTGTAGTTCACAATAATGCAAAAGAAACTTGCAGAATACTTTATAACATCAAATTCTTAAAATGTACTTTCCTTTTTAGGACTCTTGTTATTACAAGTTGTACCAAAAAATTACTGGAATATTGTTATTCTAATTATAACTTAAATGTGTATAATATAGTTTTCATTTAATTATACATTTCCATATTTTGGATTATACTATTTTTAGGCAAACTGGAGATGGTCAAAGAAAACTTTTCTAAACAATATGATGATTTAAATTGCAATGATGTATCTACGGATCATTAGGGCCATGTTAAGGAAAAAAAGTTCTGATATTAAAGCCGAAATACTATTGTTGAGATTAAAGTCTAATGTTGATGAGTTAGTGAAATGGTTTTAGTTACAAGGAAAAATATTATCTTTTGGCACATAAACAGTGTGTTGATAAGTTTAAGAATGCTGAGGAGAAGGTGCAGGCAACAACACACACAAACTTGGAAAAGTTGGTCAGATTTGTGCAAAGATGCAAGGATATCCATGGTTATGTTATATCACAAGACACAATAAGACAGCTGATCAAGTTGTCTCACTAACTCATCCAAACAAAAGGCATGGGAGCTGGGGCAGTTGTTTGGCTTGAAACCACAACTGTAATGTCTACATTTCGACTTTAATCTCAAAATGAGCTCGATTTTTTATGTCGTCCTAAATCTCAGTCATACTCATCTGTCCTCTGAAATAAGAAAAAAAATTGTAGTGAGTTATAACACATACCTTATATACATGAAACCAAGGGCTCGGATGTACGGAGAGTCTGTGTGTGTAATCAGGCCCATGAGCTGTTTGCGAGTCAGCTTGAGAGTAAACAGTTTGTATAGAAGACAGAAAGCAGTAGAAACAATCCCACCCGTGCCTACTCCGCGTACCTAGCGAAAGAAGACAAGTTTAAATGAAAACTTTAATTTGCAACATTGCCACAAAACTATTAAACTCACCAGTGGAAGTGCAGTGAATTATAGCTTATGTAATGGTGCACAACTGATTTCACCAGTTTACAGATCAGATTAAGTGACTTTATCAAGCAGCCATCCTTCATCCTGGCACAGAAAAAGGGGAAAGGTGGGGAGTACAAAAAGCACGTACTTCTCACTTACCCCTCCGCACATTCCAGTCTGGCCTGCAGTCTTTCTGCTTCCTTTTTCCCAGGGCTCAATGTGAGTCACCTGCAGGCACACAGACAAACACAAACCGCTTGAAAAAAAAAACCCCACACACACCAATCAACTCTATGACTTCAAGGGATTATCAAAACAACGACAGAGATTTACTTTCCTAATATTTCTTTAACATATGCCCAATCAACGGGTCTCAAACTCAAGTGGAGTAGTTCTAACGTTAACGACGGAAGGCAATTAAGGTCACTTTAATTGATATAATAATGTTAATAATCTCTTTAACTAACAGTAATTCAAAGTTATACGCATACTGTGCTGTACAACACGACAACACCAGCTTCCCTCGCCTGCATTGGGAATTATTATATAAACCCTGCCCTCCCCGCTGCGCTTATTACTTTACGACAGTTGTACACTGCTACAACCCTGCTAGCTAAACTGGACGTGGTTACCTAACCTAGCATGCGGGTTAGCATCAGCAGATGTTATTGTTATCGTTACCTTGAAATAGATTTCGTCCACAACTTCATGGTAGGTCTTTAGCTCATAAAGCTGTACTTTGAAATACGGCGAAGACAGCACGTTGGTAAGAATCATTGGGTTAAGGTTCATAGTCTTTTCGTTGCCCCACAGGGGCAGTACGTTTCCATGTTTTCCAGATGTAGGCTTGCTAACGGCCTGCGTTGGTAGCTGGTTTCCGACGGTAGCCATGTTAGCTGAATCCACCACCGCTATGCTTTCTTTAATTTTTGCGTATATCCGGCTACAGATCCATCAACATTAGGTAGTGAACTGTCGACCGTTAATAAATTTGCCTGTTTAATCCTCGGTGAAATGTAGTTAAATTGATGATAATAACTTCCCGCCGTCGGTGTAGCTAAAGTACTGCGAGGTGGAACCGGAAGTGTGACGATTGTGGTGCACTGCTGCTGTCCTGAGACGTTGATACGTCAGCGCGTTTAACTTTTAAAATAAAAGCATGCAAGCTCGCAGGAATGGTTTAAGTTATATTTGACAGGTCAAACAAATGCGGTTTTAAAAGATGTGGTTTTACAATTATATCCAGGTATAACTAATTCAAAACACGTAAGCTTTCTGTTGGTATTCGTGTGAATGTCGTTAGCGAATTCTTATTTTGAAAAGGCTTTCCCCAAACCGGAAGTAGCATCGTCAATTTTTTTTTTATATTTTTCTTTTTTAAAATATCTATGGTTTTGGCGTGCACATTTCAAGAATTTAGACACAAAATCCAGTTATTCCAAACATCGAGGTTTCTCTTTCAGTGTTTACTTTCATTTTTAATTATTTTGTTGAAATGTGGCTGTCTTTCACACTCTTCTGCACTAGGATTTAGAAATGAAGCACAAATACTAGATAGAAACTTTCCAGAATTAAAATTTTTATTTAAAAAAAAAAAAAGTTGACAATAAATGCAGGAAAATGTCAACAAACTGACTGAGTGTATATACAGTTAATCTCTATAAACTGATATGTGCATGTGATGATAACCAGCGGGTTGTCAGAATGACATACTGATACAGATGCTGTAAAAAGATGTATATTTGGCAGCAAAATATACATTAAGCATTGTACATCTTTAATTTGGTAAAACAAATTTGTGACTAAAAAAATATTACTAGTATTATTATTGTTATTATTATGATTCTGATTAACTTAACATCCACACACAATTAACTGTATTAATGTCAATATTTTCAATGCTGTAACCCTTCATCACAACCAGATGAAGAAAGGTGTTCATTTGTATTGAGCATGAATTATTAAAATAAAATCTTACTATAACCACAATAAATAACCAACCAACCAACCAACTATAACCATTGTCAGTTTTATAATACTTAGATTTTACATAGGTAGAGGTGTGCAATTGTCTGGAATCTACATTTAGATAAAATCCTTTTCACAGATGTCAAAAGTTTACCTTTCTTGCAGAAAACACCTGTTAAAAAAATGAGAGAGAGGAAAAAAACCCTCTTTAACCCACAGTCATATGCCATATTTCTTCCACAACCCTCTTTTGTTTTTGCAGCTTAAATACCAAAACCAAAACAAACTCACTGACAGACATTTTGGCTTGTCACTTCAAGTGAATTAAAAAAAAAAAAAAAAAAAAAAAAAAAAAATCACAGCTGTACCAAAGACATCTAACGGACATGTGGAATTATTTTAAGCATTTTTTTAAATGAAAACCCCAGCATGAAAATGCCACTAAGTGGGGTAAGCAGAAGACTTACAGTATGTCTTACTTTTTCCAAAGAGGACAAGAAGATCAGTGCACCAATTATCTCAGTCTGCAAAACGTTTCAATAACGTGGCCTTCAGCTCCACTTCCTGAACACTAGGGGGCTGTCCTGGCTAAGCTGCACATCAGCTGGAGAGTGATTGCATAAGAGAAATTAGATCTCCCTTGGAATGAGATGGTGCAAGTTCTGATGGTAAAGCCACTGTTCAATCCTTTGGCCTCTGCATCAGAATAATACAGCACCCTTTGTGGGGACACGTGCTTTCCAAAGCCTAGCGCTTGATGACCACCTGCTCAAAGGCTCCAATTGCGACCCTGAAAGAGAATGCCGCAGTTTGTTACAGGACAGGAAAACACACACAATATAAGGATCGCCATCTGATCTGGCAGATCTGATTTTTATCATGAAAATGTGCCCCTTAAGTATAGAACATGAAGACCAGTTACACAGAGTATAAAGCAGATACACAGAGTCCTTATCAGAACCCTTATTTAGCCTTCTTCTAATTGCCCATATTTATAGTAAATGTTTGGTGTCTGGTGTCTTGCACCCCCAACCCATGGTTACATAATCAAACCCACCTCATGTGCTGGCTTCCCAAAGCTGTACTTCCTCCAGGACCAACAAACAAGCTGAGCCCCTCCTCTGCAGCAACACAAACACAAATACACATTAGAAATAAGAAAAATGAAAATCAGCTCCTATAGTCAGGGCTTAAAAAAATGCCCCACTTGTTTTAAGGTTAAATCAACCAATAAATGAGTTTTAGGCAAGCAAGATCTTTTCAGGAACAGAGGTAGGTAGTTTATACTTGAGGATGCATTTCCACACAAAAATGTGTGCAACATTTGTCTCAATAAACAGGGAGACTCATCCTTTCTTAATCTCAACACAACAAACAACTCTTCTCTCTCTAAGACTTTGTAACAGGGTAGCTATCCAGATGTGAGTTTAAACCACACCTCATGGAATTACTGTGATAAGTTATGCAATTCTTCATGAAAGATGAATCATCTTTGGCAAGATTGGTTTAAGGACTTGGATTAACCCCTAGAGACATTACACTGTTGCGACACCTCAAAGTAACTTGATCCCATCTGCAACATGGTGGGAAATGTTCCACACCAAGATCAGGAGTACACACCCTCTGCACTGGAGTCCAAGAATCCGTGGCTGAAATCCTGGCTCTGGAGGATTTTCTCAATTATATCATCTGCATCCACTCTGGTCGCATCGACTCTTTTCAGCTGATTCTCCACAGAGTTCTGCTTGACTGGGTGTCTAACAAGGGAAGAGAAACATGGGTCAGTATTGCAAATACAGGGTTCAAACACCAAGAAAAAAAATGTCATTTATAAATTAGGAAATACTATACATTGTCATCAGGTTAAATAGAGCATGGAAATAATGTAATAGTGGTCAAAAGACCACCATCTTATCAATAGCATACTATTCCAAGGTCAGAGTAACTGTCTGTATCACCTTTGAGCCTTTAAATGTATTGCAGGGCTGTCAAACGTATGATGATAAGTTGCTGGGACTGGGGGAGTAGTCTTATTCTCCTTCTCTCCTCTCTCCACCTGCTGATCACTGTGTTCAAGGATGCTGCCGATGCCCGTAGAGGCAGAACCTCCTGACCCGCTCCGCCGATGGCTCAGATCTGTTAAACTGGAGTTGTTTGAGCTGTAACCTACAGCATGTGAGGGGGAAAAACCCATATAGTAAATAAATATGAGAACATTTCCAATGATTAAAGTGAATAAATGTGTGTCACAGTATTTCTACCTGAAATTTTTGACAGCTGACTTGCATAGCTGGGTGTTCGAGAGTGACCAAACGTTACCAGCTCCTCTGGCACTGATACAGACTTTCCTGGAGTCCCTGTTAAAAAAAAAGTGATGTATTCAGTAAATTATAATAAATTGCAGTAAATTAAATAGAAATCAGACATTTTTTATAGCTTTGCTATCATAATTGACAAAACATAACAAAACATGATAAAACATGATAAAACGTAAATGCAGCTACTGCTATCCAGTGTCATGATTAAGGAATATTGATTTCATATTCGACCCCATTACAGTCTCCCAAAAAATATCTGTGTTTCTGTAAGAAACTGACCAGTAATATTAAAGGGTATTTGCCATAAGCTACATATACGTACCAGAGACTGAGTGTGATATGTGCATGTCTCCTCCTTTCCTCCCCTCAAGTAGACCCTCTGCATTTGCCTGTGGGATCCCCAGAGTCATGGCTGTAGATGGGGGACTAAAGGGAACACAGGTTTTGGTTAACTTCATTAAAACTTATGTAAACAAAGCTTCCCTACATCAGACCTTTTGGCTTATTGTGGCATGGAAACCACAGCTGGTTACTGAATTGATAATTCACGACTAGGTGAGCTTGCCGGGTTGCTCACTGATTCAACTGTGACACCTTTTGCTACAGCTGGAACAGCTGTCGCTGGTGTTGTGCTATCATAGACACCTACTATAGCTGGAAATAACACATAAGTGGTTTCTGAATACTTTTGGGTAAGCGTTTCTATGCAAGTGTGTCTGTGGTGGGCAGATATTCTGCCACAACTGTATAAAGTGCATGTTTTACGTATGTAGATGACATTAAAATGAAGGGCAAATTCAAAAACACATGCAGCCAGAAAGCATGTTGGCTTCACAGCTGGTGTGTCCCTACTGGAATCAGCTGGTGCTTTTACTGCCAAGTCAAAATATCAACCATCCATGTAAACACACTTTCTGTGTAGCTTTGACGATAATATTCAAACACATTTACTCATAAACAACTGGCTGTTTGATCACACTGGTTAGTATTAGTTATAAGCAAGTTATGAGCAACCTCTAGTTTGACAAACAACAAAAGGCACAGTAACGTGAGTTCTACAAAGTGTGAAAAAAAGAGCATCCTTTCTCCTCCGCTTTGTAAATCCTACACACACACACACACACACAATGAGTAACACTCTGTGGGTGGGTGACTAAGCTCTAGACATCTCCAGGGCAACAGCTTGTGTGTTATTACACTAAGCATGAGCTGAAACAGGAAAGAAATATCAAGAAAGGCAGCTTAATGTTTGCACATGGTACAGTCTTTGCCAGGAGTGCGACGTTACATCACATCATTTGCGACAAACCTGTTCTACATAAAGCTTCTGATCACATATCAGCCATTGGTCACTCTTAAGGTTGGGCAGCTCAATGTTTTGGGTGAGGCATCATTAGCTCTCAGATAAGACAACAATAAGGCCTTACCTACAAAGTACTTTGCCATTACTTCTCTGGATCTCATTACTGATAACATGTGTAAGGGTGTCACTTTAGGACAGACAGGAAGTCAAGAAAGCACTTCCTCTGAGGTTAGAAGCAGACGTTTATACCTCAGGAGCAGACTTTCGTTGCAACCACAAATGTAAAGCTTTGCAGTTAGGCATGCAAACCAAATTGAGTATTTATCAAAATTAAATAAATAAATATATATATATATATATATATTAAAAAAAAGATAATTTAAGAATTTCTTAGTTGCACGTGTGAGATGTTAGGTTGAAGAAGCACTCTTACGTTTTAAAACAGGGATCTCCAGACATAAGCTGTGTGGTGATGACAACCTGTGACAGAGACAAGAGCAACAGGATTGGCAGCTTTAGAAAGGAATACAAAGGCATACAGCTTTCTGCTTTCTAGTTTGGTTTCACACGGTATCTTTTAAGTGTGGTTAATATAATAAGATTTTCTGAGAAAGTTGATTGCATGTCTTTCTCTTTGCCCCTGGAGGAACACATATATTTTAACCTCATTCCCACAGTGCAGGTAGTTTACAAGTCACAAGCTCAGACATGTCTTGTCTCAGCTTTCAGGACACTCACTTTTTCCCCAATGTATGTCACACATTCAGCTTCCTCACATATATGTGTGTTCTTGTCTATTGAGAAATTCACTTAGTTTTCTTAATGTGAACAGACAAACAAGAGTGAACTACTGAGCTGTGACAACACATGACCAGTGTGATAGATACTCTTAAGGTCCCTTTCCATCTTATTTATTGTTGTTTTAAAGCTGTGTGTCTTGCATCATTGTCATACCTTGAGAATTGAGTTATCTTGTCTGGTGTTCTTTGTGTCATATCCCTCCAGGAGACAGCGTCGTACTGTGCTGCCAGACCCAGCAAACTCAGACAGGTTCAAGTCAGCAAAGCCCAGCTGTGCAGAGTGAAAAGTGACAACTCAACAAGTTTGAACTGATTAGAAGTCAGCTGACATACCTTAAATATAGATTTATTTATTTTATTTTTTACAAAGGATCACGAGATTTAAGTCCTACAAACACAGAAATTCGATGCAGGTCTAGTTATGGGAAACAATGTAACCTGCATGAGTTGGGATCTTGGAAACTTGAGAAATAAGATTGCTTAATTCTTTAACTCCTCATTGGAGTTATTGGTTAACATGTCAGTCTTTTTTTTCCCCCCAATCAGTGACCAAAGCCAGAAACTGCAAGCTATTAAAAAAAAAAAAAATTCTCAGGGCATCTGAAGGACGCCTCGTTATCATCGTTATCTTAGAAAGGTTTGATAAGACTTGTTATTAAGCAGATTTCTTTCCACCACAACAATTCTACACACTTTAGAAGAAAAGTGTTACCTTTGCGTATGTTTTTCCACCCTTCAATTCCTGAAATGACAAAAAAGTGATATCACATCATTTGCCTGTTTATTTACTATTCCTTGCCTCTATAAGTTTTTGCAGGACAACTAAAGTCCGTGAACAACAATGAACTGCTGTGTTGAAGTTACAACAGTTCTTCTAACCTTATGTAAATAGACACTCAAGTCTCTGTTCACTGCATGAACTATGGCTATGGAACAACTCACACTGTGCATTCTAAATTGTGTCAGCAAAACAGAAACAAAGGGTTTTGTACCTTGCGCACCGACACACGGCACACACAGGGGTCTAGCACACCCGTCCCAGCGTTGGCACTCATCTTACACATGAAAGAGAATTTCTTCTTCCAGCGCACACAGTTGGCTTGGACGGGCTCCCTGTAAGACAAGTGGATTTAATCACTAGTGGACATACAGATATATCACAGTATCTTAATAGCTTCCAAATGTGTGGAGAAGAAAGGATTAGCACTTATTCAAGCAGTAAACAAGCTCCTTTTATGCTTCCGCAATTCTCAAACTGGTGTGCTGCATATAAAGTTTATAGCTATTGCTAATTTCCAGCCCTTGTCCTTCGTTGTCTATCAGATGATGTCTTGAGATAACTCATCCTCAGCAAATATTTAACTGCAATAGTCTGATATTGAGTAACAAACATGCGTATCAATTTAGCACATTCTTTTATGTTAGGAAATGTCACAGTTTTATTTTTGTATGCAGGTTTTCAAGAAGTATAATGAGATGCTTCTAAATAGTTTTTATACTGTCCTTCTAAAAGCAGCTCTCAAAACCACAAAAGTAGCCAGGTAGTTTTTTGGGCAGTAGAATAAAACAGAACACATCTTTATTGTTGTTCCACATGTGCAATGAAACTGAATGCAATCCTATCATTGCAGACTCTCTATCTATCTATCTATCTATCTATCTATCTATCTATCTATCTATCTATCTATCTATCTATCTATCTTCCAAAAAGGAAAGTTATGGTTTGGACAAGTTATTATCGAGCAATTACATCTACAATCACTGAGACACAAAAGCTCCATGCACAGGATCACCAGTCAAAACCTGAAAAATCAGCCAAATAAATAAATGATAGCTAAAACTTTTACAAACTTTGGGAACAAAGTTGTTTTATTGTTGTTGTTTTTTTTAAGGTATGTATGGGTGGGTGGACGGACGGACGGACGGACGGACGGACAGACAGACAGACAGACAGACAGACAGACAGACAGACAGAGTGTTTGCAGGTTATTTGCAAAGGAAGCAGGAAATAAAAAGCAGTGGTTGAGGCAGGATAAACTTAAGAATACCGTGTTTACACAATAGTTTAGGGAGAGTTACCATAGCAAAGTAATGAGGGCCAGCGCTTCCGACTCCGTTTTTCCAGAGTGACTCATTAAAGTAACGTACAGTAAAAAACAGCGTCCCAGGAGACTATGACCTAGCATGCGCCTTTGAATTGAAAAAACAACAATCTGTTCTGGGGCTTCTCACTGCCATAAATTAGGGACACGTGATTACTGTAGATTTGTATTTTTTTTTTAATCATTAGAAAAACAATGTATGAAAGTGTAACTTTAAATATTTGTTTCAACCAGAGTCAGTGTTATATTAAACAAACAAACACCTCAATGTTAACCATTATTGTTAATATCCCAACCGGTGGTCTCACTGTTCCACTACACAATTAACAGCAGTTGTTGCTTAGCAATTGCTTAGATAAACTTTACAAATATGGGTTAGATTTTAAAAAAAGTATCTGTCTCTTGAAACGACGAACGAGAGTCTCTGTGTTCGTTTTAATGCGTTAAATCACTCTGCTGGTCTTTTCTGTTGCCTCCTTACATACAGGTCTTCAACTGTCGTTGAGGTAAGTTTAAGTTGTTTAAGTTAGCGAACAGCTGGTGTTGAGTTAGCTAAACGTCAGCTACGAATACAGCGGAATGCTGTAGGCACCGAAGAAGCAACCACGACGCAATAAATGCAAACAGATGTCAAAAATAAGCTGAATTTGGGCCTGACTGATGAAAGTCTTCCCAAACAACTAGTGACCTGTTGCTATAAATAGCTAAATTAAATTATAAGAAAAATCTTACCGGGAGGACTCTTCAGCAAAACCTCCATCCAGTAGTCTGACTTTACAAAATAAAACTCCGTTGACAATGGGAACCGACGACAATTCCTCCAAGTCGAAGTCCACCTTAAATTTAAATCTCTTTTTCTTCATAAGAATAAACGACATGATGTGAGACTGTGCAGCGCAAGTATCCGGGTGAAACTGTGGAGGTGGTAGACAGCCGAACACTTTCTCCGAGCTGTCTCTGCTGCTCACTCAGCTGTCGCTGCTCTGCAGACACGACTCAAAGTTCAAATCTCTTCCTTCCCACCCACTGAAACACAATATTAATGACGCCAGGGAAATTCCGCGGTGTGATTGGACAGCTAGGTTAAAGGGAAAAAAAAGAAATGCCGACAGCCCGAATTTAACGTGTGTAGGTGGGTATTGGTACAGTTGTTACAGTGTGGCTGAAACTCACTGGGGCAACACCAGCAACACCTCTTGTGGGGGGTCAGCACTGACCATAAAAGACAAAACAGAAGGTGGCATGTGACAAAAGGAGGAAATGCAAAACAAGATGGTTTAAAGTTGAGTTGTCCGCAGTTAGCACTATTAAAATGTAAACGTTGTTAATAAATGCATGGAACAATGTCATCTCAGACTGTATACGGTTTAACCTGACCTGACCTTTATCTTATCTTATCTTTCCATCAGTAGTGAGCAAAGTGATCATTACAGAAGTAATTGCTAGCTGAGGACAAAAATAATAATAAAAAATGATAACATTTACTTTCACAAAAAAGGTTTGGAAAACCTGAATAAAGTTATGCGAAAAGGTTTTTACAGATGTGGTGCTGTTCATTATGGCTATACATCCCCAATTTGTTCTCATCTGTCCAAAGGATATTAGTCCAGATATCGCGTGGTTTGCTCTGAGGCAGTTTTGCAAACCTAAACTGTGGTGTGATGTTCTTCTTATTTCTTTAAGCATCACATGTTGTGGCTTTGGGCTGAATTTGCTTGGGCATCCACTCCTGGGAAGACTGAACGCTTCAAATCAGCAAACTGCCAAAATCCCTGCTTTTAAAGAGGTGCTCATACTTCCTGATCAATTAATAAACCTGGTTGTTACTTAATCGCTTAATTACCCTGAAATAAGGAAGGATTTACTTTGTTTTTAGCATGACTACATGCAGTCCGGTGAAATCTTTGTTTTTCACATGACTTTACATTCTATAATAAAATCAGCTAAATAAAGTAGACTACCTTAACAAGATAAAATAGAACAACGTGCAAACAGGATGTGATATGAGAGATGAAAGAATTATCTTAATAAAATTTAAATTGAATGCGTTCAGTTGCTTTACTGAAAAATAAAAATATATAAAAACAACACATGGGAAAAGTACCAGATAGCACATTATGGCTGTGAGCAGCTTTAATCTTCTAGCTTATGGTGGAGATGTTTGAATCTACTAAAAGACTGATGGATAAAAGTTTTTTTTCTTTATCTAAAACATAGCCTCATTTGTCAGTAATGTAGACGTGCGGACACTTTTGGGTGTCATCCATGGGAATGGCAGGAAGTATCCAACTTGTGGTTAGACGTGACTTTTATACCGTTCACAAAATAAACCAGAAGTCGCTCAAATTTAAGCAATCCTGAGCTGATGCATAACCAGTCAACAGGCTGAAACCGCAGTTATCAGCACATATAGTATAGGCTACTCTACACTCGTAAAAATAAAGGTGTCAACTGGAACCAAAAGTGGTTCTTTAGACCGATACCATAGAAGAACCTTTTTAATGCCACAAAGAACCTTTCAAGCAATAGTTCTTTGAAGAACCATTTCTTTCAGTAGTTCACTGAAGAACCTTTAAAGGTGCCCCAAAGAACCATTAAGAAATGGTTTAAATGGTTTCTCAAAGAACCTTTTTTAAAATGGTTCTTTGAAGAACATTTAAAAACTATCATTATTATAGTTTTGCCTTTTTATTTACTTTTTAAAATGCTTTGGTTTTCAGTCCAATTTACTTTCAGTTATTTTCCAAAGTGGATTTGATTGTTCATATTTAAGCTTAGTTTGCCTGTCTTTTTGTTTGCTATAGTACAGAAACATTTATCAAGGGTACGATTTAAAAGTGTAGAACAAATATTACAACACAAAGGCTGTCGTGTCAGGGACTGCTTGATTGTTCAGTTCGTTTTTGCTTTTTTTTTTATAAAGTTGGGGGTTTCTTTTGTTTTTGTTTTGTTTTTTTGTTTTGTTTTGTTTTTTTTTGGGGGGGGGGGTAATTCAAGTTGACTGAAATCTGGTTTAGTTACCTATAATAACCTCAGTGTGTTATGCATACAGTTTAGTATTACCCCGTTGCTGTTTCTGTGCAGTGAAACGTCGCCCTCTGCTGGAGAGGAGCGGTGCTGCGCTGTACTCACACGTCCTGTTACATGAAAAGATTAAATGTCCTCTGTTATGCACTCTCACATGTCACATGGGCAAACGATGATTAACTTCGGTTTTAAAATCATAAGCCGGATTATGCATATGGTCCCTCCGTGAGTTTTTTTTTTTCTCCACCGCTTTCATATGCTGCCATGTTTCCCGCTTTTCCGTAAAAAACTCTGTGTAGTTACGTAGCCTACACTGCTCCGCCCACAGATCACTGCAGTTCCCCCGAAACGCTCCGGAGCGCACCTTTGCATAGGGCAGGCTGCAGAATAACCCGAGTAAAAGCCCGATTTGTCACTGCCTACGACGAGTTCGCATGTGGATTTTGCATTGGATTTATGGGTGATTTTCAGTATGGCTTGCTAATTTGACTCCGACTGCAGGACGGCTCAGGTCTGGACCCAGTTTGCACATTAGCTCTACAATGTATCAGACGTTACGGACGTTACTGTCAAATGCCCGGTGCTGGGATACCGACAGTGAGAGGTCGTACCAGGACCTGTTTGAAAGGCTCGACACCAACAAAGATGGGAAGGTGGATGTTGCTGAATTACGAGAGGGCCTCAAGGCAATGGGCATATTCCGCCAGGGTGCTGCACAGGTAAATATCAGTCTGCTGAGGGAGAGGACTCACACAGAGATATGAGTTTCAAGTCCTGGCCTGCTCGTTTTGCATGCATTTCCGTAGTAATATGACACTTAACAGCCTGTGTGTGTGTGTGTGTGTGTGTGTGTGTGTGTGTGTGTGTGTGTGTGTGTGTGTGTGTGTGTGTTTTAGAGACAGAGAGTGAGACACTGTGAATATAAATGAAGAGACACTTACACTATATCTCTACCTTACAGAAAATAGTGTCATCTGGTGACCAAAATAAAGACGGGTGCCTGGACTTCAACGAGTTTACCAAGTATCTGAAGGAGCACGAGAAGAAGCTGTGGCTGACGTTTAAGAGCCTGGACAAAAATGATGATGGTAGGGAGAGGAGGGAGGTTGCAAGAAATAAATGAACGCTCTGCTTTAGTCACATGGCTTTCCAGTGAATGTTTACACAGTCACATACTGCAGCTTGTTTCACTGGAGTGTTTATGTGTCAGGGCGCATCGATTCCTCAGAGATCCAGCAGTCTCTTGCAGAGCTGGGCATAGGTGTCAGCGGAGAGGATGCCCTAAAAATCTTACAGAGGTTTGACCTCCACTTTTTACGCACTGTGACATGTGTCTGGTTACAATGTGTCTGAAGAATAAAATTTAAGATTATGTGAAGTATATGTGATCGGATAGTGTACTTCCATACAATAATCATACATTTCATAGGATAAAAACTTGTGTTTCCTCAGTATGGATATAGATGGAACCATGATGGTTGACTGGAACGAGTGGAGGGAACACTTCCTGTTATGCCCTGCTCACAACCTGGAAGAGATTATACGCTACTGGAAACACTCCTCAGTATGTATCATATAAAATCACTCACATATACTGTCTGTATCACAGACAAGTGCTTTTAGTGGACGTACACACACAGAGGCAGTTGCTGTGAAGCGAATCACATGCTGTGTAGTCCTCTCGTGCTAGCTTTATAGATTTCCTCTGCAGTTCACACAAGGCAGCAGCTTTGGAAGTGGTGACCTGGGCAAGATAATTAGGTCATAGCAGCACACTCCCCCCCCCCCCCCCCCCCCCCAGCTCACTCCTCCACCTCTTGCTAGTGCTAAGAAAGACATCTTTGATTGCTCTAGTACTTGTTCAGCGCAAGATTTTAGCCACGAGCCAAACAGTGCCTGTCCTTCACAGAGCTTGTATCTGAAGTCTTTTTCAGGCAGAACTGCATTGTCATACAGGAAACGTGCCCTACAGATGACCGCAGCAAGTCCAAGAACCTTTGCCTTTCCCCTTAGCTTTGCATTAGACTGCCAGTAGAGTGTGTTTTTAACTAATGATGTGTTCCATTTATCTCAGAAGTCAGATATCAGAGCTGGGTGTCTCTACCGAACTGAGCGTGCTCCAGTATTAAAGTAGGAAAAGAGGGAAAACAGGATTTGTTGTGCTTCTTAGCAAGGTAGAGCCATGTATCCATCACTGGCAATACTTATAAACCGTGCTGCAGGACATTCATGGATGGAGTCTGGTCAGTGCTCTGTGAGTGGCTCATTTAGGGAGCTATACAACATTGATAGTACAGGTTAGAAGTTGTACAGCTTTACTGTGTTTTCGTATACTGCTGCCATGTTGGATTGTTAATTCAGGTTTGGTGGGGCTGCACTGACATCTTGAGTTGTAAGTCCAACTTGAGGCGGCGTTACAGTTGAAAATTCCCACTTGGCACTCTAAGTTTGACTTTCAGCTTCAAATAGAGCTCACAGTAGTGCTTTAAGCTTTGGGGAAAACGCTGCATATACTAGATAAGGGTTTATTCAGCTCGGTAGTTATTCTAGTGAAAGGACAAGGAGCTCAAATCATTCTTTGGCTCAAAGGGTTTCAGCTTTTCCTCACTGCATATCCTTTTTTACAACCCTTTTAAATGATTTACACATCTAAAATAGTGGTGGTTGTTGTTTTTTTATAATGTTTTCATCTTTTGGCTGACAGCTCGTGTTGAAGATTTTGTAAATGTTGCCTTCTGGTTACAATATAACTGCTTCTGCATCACTGACCTCAAAAAGGAGAAGTTGTTGTTTTTGACCTTGTACATTTGAAACCACACAAAGAAACCCTTAAGTGGCACAACCCTTCAGTGAAAGAGTCATTATCAAAGGCAAAGAAATTCACCTATAAGGCATTTTATAATGTGTATTACACATAAAGAGAAATACTAATAAGAGTCTGTGTTTGTATCTACAGTATTATCCCGTCTGCTCACAGACATGCAGTCAGAAGAAAAATAAGGGTTTCACAGGACTCTATGCAGTCTTGTGAAAACAATGTCATTGGACAGATGAGACCAAGCTGGAGATGTTTGGCCATAATGCACATCAATATATTTAAAGCTGTGAAAACCAAACTCAGCATATCAGCACAAATGCCTCATAACAGCTGCCAGCACAGAGGAGGAAGTACCATGCAGCCACTGAGTACGAACCCCTCTGTATAATTAAGTATTCTAGAGTCAAATATGAGGCCATCTGTCTTGCAGAATGAACAGAATGGCTGAAAAAGAAAAGAATCAAGGTTTCAACCTGAAATCCTGGGGTGGGACCTTAAGAGAGCTGTGCCTGCAAACCTCAATGAAGTGAAGCAATGTTTTAAATAAGAATTCATCCACATTGACGCAAAAGACTGATAAAAATGATCATACTTAACGTTATTGTTGCTAAAAATGGTTCTGGACTGCTTAGAGTCCTGTGAGAGCTTTCTTTTTCCCATGACTGTAAATCAGATGTGCCAGGGTTCATGAATTTGGTCTCGCTGAGTAAATCTGCTTATGTAATCACTAGGTTCTGGACATAGGTGACAGTCTTGCAATCCCAGATGAATTCACAGAGGAAGAGAAGAGCACAGGTGGCTGGTGGAAGCAGCTTGTTGCAGGTGCTGTGGCAGGGGCTGTTTCTCGTACCGGTACTGCCCCACTGGACCGAGTGAAAGTCTTCATGCAGGTGACAAATATGACAGAAGTGGAACAAATAGATGGATAAATAGATGTCTGTGACCGTGTTTTACTTAAAGCATATATTTGCACTGCAGGTTCATTCTTCAAAGGCCAACCGGATAAGTCTGCTAGGGGGCTTTAAGCAAATGATTGCAGAAGGAGGTGTGACTTCGCTGTGGAGGGGAAATGGAATAAATGTTTTAAAGATTGCACCCGAGACGGCGATTAAGTTCATGGCTTATGAACAAGTAAGGAACCATACTGCTGAAATGTGAATTTTTTTTTTTAAATACTTCTGTTTGCAGCTATTAAATGTAGTAACAAATATTGTGGCTTTTTACGTTTTCTGCTGCAGTATAAGAGGTTGTTATCATCAGAAGGAGCGAAGATTGAGACCCACCAGAGGTTTCTGGCTGGCTCTCTGGCTGGGGCCACAGCACAGACAACAATCTACCCAATGGAGGTAACAAGATCTGTGATGCTGCCTCACTGGATGTGGTAACACCTCCTCTCCACGCAAACCAACCGAATCTGACCTCTTTTGTATTTTTTATGCATTGCTTCTCTCTTAGGTATTAAAGACGCGGTTGACGCTTAGGAAAACTGGCCAGTATGCAGGAATGTTTGATTGTGCCAAGAAGATCCTGAGGAAGGAGGGCGTCAAAGCTTTCTACAAGGGCTACGTACCAAACTCACTGGGCATCCTTCCCTACGCTGGGATAGACCTGGCTGTTTATGAGGTATGCTGGCTTTGTGACGCATGGATATTTCACCATGGATTGCACTTCAGTTAATTAGATCATTTATATGCGCACTAAACCAATCCATCGTGCAGAGTTGCATTAAATTAAATGAGAGAAAGTTTTGTGTTATGCTGATTTTGCACATTAGCTGAATTCTCATTTCTCTTATCATAACTCTCTAGACTCTAAAGAACACTTGGTTGGCACATTACGCCACTGAGTCAGCCAACCCTGGAGTGCTGGTGTTGCTGGGCTGTGGAACCATCTCTAGTACCTGTGGCCAGCTGGCAAGCTATCCACTCGCACTTGTGCGCACTCGGATGCAAGCACAAGGTAAACACAGCCTGATATTTGAAAATAGTAATGACATAACTAGGTAGCCCCTTCGTAGCATAATAATAGCACAATATTTTTCAAGGTGGGCGGGTTGCATTTGATGGTGTAAAGGTTCTGTAAAAGTGATCCATGTTTTCTGTAAATATATACTTGTGTTACAGCCCACGTAATGTAAAGGGGCTCCATCTGAAAAAGGGCATTCCTCTTTAATGTTGTTCACTTTGAGATGAAAGTTGTTTTTTGAGTGTAACATTTAGACAGGGTCATGGTCTCACAAACTGACAAATCAGTGCTATATGAGTAAAGAAACGAATAGACAAAAATGTTGGCTGTTATTGGCCATTTTATTAGTTACATGTTGCTGTTATCAGGTTGGATTCTTCTTGGTATAGATTCAGCAAGGTGCTGGAAACATTCCCCAGAGACAATCCTTGGTTCATACTGGCATCCACAATGTGACTCTCCTCTTAGATTGAAATCTGGTGATTGTGGAGGCCATCTGAGGAACAGTGAACTCATTGTCATGTTCAAAATCTCAGTTTGAGATGGTTTGAGTTTTGTGATATGAGGTTTTATCCTGTTGGAATTAACCATCAGAAGATGGTACACTGTGGTCATAGAGGGATGGGCGTGATTAGCAACAATACTAAGGTAGGCTGCTGTGCTTGAACAATGCTCAGTTGGTACTAAGTAAGGTGCCAAATTGGTACTTTTGAAACGGTGCCGGTGCTCGAACCGGTGCTTAAGAATGGAGAACACAAACTTTGTCCAAAAACCTCTTACGTTTTTATTTTCAGCAGTCTCTTTTTTTCTGCAAAATGATAAGCACCGTCCAGCCCCATGCACGGGGCGATCCGCACTAACTCGCTAATGGAGATTTACCACATCCGCAGTAGATGTGCTCAGTGAAAGGTCTCGCAGCAAGCTATCAAATACGGTGCATTTCTCGGCTTTTAAAAAAACGCTATGCGTCACCAGGTGTTTCATTAGATTCGAGGTGTTACGTCCTTTGACAGTATCACAGGATCACCTTAAAGCACTTGTTGCAGGCTGCTGAGTTTGCATCTTTTGCTGTGAAGTACAGTCAGACTTTTGACCGCTTCGCCTTGGGCATTTTTAATCTGTAGCTCTGCTCTAAAAGAACGTACGTACCTGGGCCCGCCTACTATCCTTGGAAAGGTAAAATGATTGGCTGGAATCCAAAGTGTATGACATCTCAGGAAAAAAAAAAGCACCGAAATGTGCGCTGCTTTTCGGTCTGGTTACTACCGTTTATGTCAGAACCGGTGCCATAATGGCACAGGGTATCGGTACCCATCCCTAGTACTAAGGGACCCCACATGTGCTAAAAAAAAAAAGTATTTCTTCCACCATTACACTGCCAGCAGCCTGAACTGTTTGATACAAGACATGCTTACATGTTATCTAACATCAACAAGGCATTTTCACCAAGAGAACTGGCACTCGTTGGATGTTTTCTCTTTCTAACTATTCTCTATAAACCCTAGAGACGACTGTGTGGGAAAATCCCAGCAGATCAATAGTTTCTGAAATGGTCAGACCAGCCTGTCTGACAAAAACAACCAGCCACAATCAAAGTCACTTAAACGATTCTCAGTTTGAACTTTAGCAGGTCGTCCTGACCATGGCTACATGTCTAAATATGTTGAGTTGCTGTTATGTGACTGGCTAATTACATATTTGCATTAAGTCAGTTGGGCAGATGTACCTAACAAAGTGGCCAGTGAGTTTATTTTTTGCTTTTTAATTGGTTCTCTAACATAGCTAATATTTCTTTGCAGCATCTCTGGAACCATCAAACCAGCCTTCTATGAGTTCTCTGATGAAGAAGATTGTAGCCAAAGATGGTGTTTTTGGACTCTACCGGGGCATCCTGCCGAACTTCATGAAAGTCATTCCTGCAGTCAGCATTAGCTACGTGGTTTATGAGTATATGAAGAGTGGCTTAGGGATCTCCAAATGATACTGCAAAAAAAGGTTTACTTAATATGTCAGACTTGAAAATGCCTGAAATAATTCCAAAAAGACAGACGGCAATCAAGCATACAGTGCATGTTTTAAGAGCCGTCTGCCAGTAGTTAAAGCATTAATAATTTGTGGTATGCATGCTCAAATGTTTTTTTTCTTACTGTAAAACATACCATTCTTCCTGCATTTACTTGCGTTATTTACACACAAAAAGACAGTTCTGGAAAAACACTAAAACGTGTTAAGTATAATGGCTCATTTCATTTATGCCACGGATATTCCTTTAAACTGTGATGAAACAAATACGCGACATAGCGTTGTGCGTTTCCTTTGTTTGAAAAATGACGCTATGTCAGCTGAACCTTTCACATGTCTATGCACTGTATACATGATTTTGTAAACACCTGCCCTAAGTGACAGCGGTTCCAAACAAACTGTTCTCCAATCAGCAGCTGTCCACTAAAAATAGCTGGCTTGGACAAACGAATACTTGTTAACACTGGAACAGTGTGTGAATGAAGACACACATCTTGTGCAATGTGAAAACCACCGATCTCTCTGTTTGATAACGATTTAAATGTGCCTTATGTGTGTGTAAATCTGATGATAACATCAGAAGACGTGTTTTATAACTATACAAATTACTGTATATATGTTTCCAGTTATGCTTATTTATGGGATTTAACGATGAAAAATACTTGCAAGAAGCATATGTTTGTCATGTTTCAATCCTCATTTCAACCTAGTACATACGCACAACACATTCCTGCTACAGTTAACATTCATTCATTTGTTTCATACTCTTTCACACAGCCAAGTGGATGGAGTTTAGATGTAGCATGCATGATAACAATCTTCTGTGTTTAGTTTATGTGACATTTTCTGAGCTTGAAACTAGTCTTGATTTATTAGCTGTTGAAACTTGGTCCTTCCAGGGAGGCTTGAATGCTGATATTGCCTCCTCAGTAATGTAAGGATCACTGATTGGAAACTCGGTCTGATGTGTTGAAATCTTTGCCAAGTGGTCAATAAAGACAAAAACTGTGGATTTGTTTCCACACAGAACATAAACTTTGTGTTGGTGTCAGTAAGGAACTTCCATCCGGTTAGCATCTATGATGAAGGAGATGAAACAGAAATACAAAAACTGAGAATATTTTTGCATCAGCTTTGTATTTTTGATTGAAATTTCTGGGTGCATTTTTTTTCCATAACAAATTAAATCCTCCAAAATTAGGAGGGAAGGGAAAATGTGTACAGTTGAATTTTGGATTCTTGCTAAACAGCTAAACAATTCTTTCTAAACAATTGCAGGTCCAGAAATCTTGTTCCTTGAACAACTTGTTTGGATGTGTCATCCATTTGCCAAAGTTTAGAAGAAGACCCAAATTGTCACTGTCAGATGAGAGGAAAATGGTTAGGATGTTCAGGAACCATCAAGGCTCAATCCTGCCACGAACTTAAAACTCCTGGAACACAGTCAGAACACAGTCATGTCCACACTGAAGTGAGTTTACATCACCAAGGACTGAGAGAAGCCCCTGCTCCATAATCCGTATCTTCAAGCTCAAATGAAACTGCCCACATAGACAAGTTAAATACCCCAGGATTTTTGGAAGCTGGGGCCTCAGGGGGTATAGACATACTATACAAACCGCATTTTTAATTAAACGTTTGATAGTAGGCATCATAAATAATAATAATAAAAGTAATAATAATAATAAAACAATTTTTAAAAATTCCTTTGAAAAGATTGGACTGAAAATAAGTGAAAAAGCAGTCAATGTCAAAAACATAAAACTGACAGATCTTCAGAAATCCTGGAGAACTGCTGCTGAAGAACACTAAAAAAATTACAGTAAAGTCTGGCTCCTTAGAAGGGAAATATAAATAGGTGAGAGGTGATTTGCACAATGCTGTATATTCACTGGGATCACATTACTTGCTTATTACTTACTATGTGTTTTTTTAACTATGCAGTCAGTCGTAAAATACGATTTATTTTACTTAAGTTCCTTGTGGGTGTCTCTTAACCTTCTTCATTTTGTGGCGTTTTTGTGACAGGTGTTGCCTTCCTGGCGACCTTCAGCCCTTTTTTTCGGTTGTTTGAACAGTTTTTGTCCTAACCGCTCTCCGTAGTCGGGGCAGCACTGGGCTCTCTGCAGTTGTTGTAGAGAGGTGGGCCCGCCCTCCACTAAAACACAAACTAAAGTCAATGTGCAGATAGGTGGAGAGTGTCGGTGATTTTATTTTATTTTTTCCCGTCTGCCACAACTTAATGGTGAAAGTGTTTGTTGCGGCGCAGATAAACAGAGCAAACAGCTTGGTCGTTTGCTTGTAGACAGTGACAGCTAGCAGTTAGCTAACTCCCAACAGGGGCTAAAAATATTCTCCTGCGAAGTGACCTGAGGTGGACACAGCAGAACAGCTGGTGGGGAAACTACGGTAGGTTTCCGTCGGCAAGCTGTACGAGTACTCATGATTATTTACTAATGGCAAAATTGCGTATGTGTTATTTTAAGTTCTGTGGTGAAAACTTGTTGATTTGGCGGTAGCTTAGCTAGTGGGCGTTAACTAATGGAGGTTTTCTTACTACGTTATGTCTGAAAGCATGATTGTATTTACGTTAGGCGGTTTATGATTCAAGTCCAAAAACACGGCCAGAAGACAGTCCCTGTTTCACCTTTCTGTTTTTATCCGTCTACCGACCGGTAAGCCGGTTAGCCCCACTGCAAAGGCGTTTAGCTTTTTTGCCTGAGTCAGGCTGCTGCTCATCGTGTTAAGATGGTGTTTGTCATGCTGAACAAATAGTTTCATGTAACAGGTTCAGTTTGTATTTAAACATGTGTCACAATAGCCTGTGGTCAGCCTCAGCTTCTTTCTGTGATGTATTGTCTTTTGGATAACTGGAGATCGACTATGGTGTCTATTCAAGAGATCTTCATATTCATATTTTGTTTTCAATTTGTTGTCAGCAGCATCAAAAGTTTTGTACTGATGTAGATCTGTTAAATTGGAGATATATAAAAAAACAGATAGTTCCACACTGAAAACCACAAAAAAATTAAAAGTTTATAAGACATTAAAGGCTGGATTTCAAAAATTAAATAAAATATTTTCTGGTTCTTCTATTGACTGAAGAACCAGAAAACCTGGGGGGTCTTCCTGCTTCATAGACAAACTGTGTTTCATCCGTATCAGATGTATAAAATTTATAATGGGGGAAAAAAACAGGAGATTACCATGAGCTATTAAGATTTCTAGTGCTGATCTCTGCCTACAGTCTGTTTGTCTCTTCAAGTCTTTTTCTTGTTTCTGAAAGATCTTGCTTTATGCTTAAACACATAATGGATTATTCTTTATTTCCAGTGGCACTGCAAAAAAAACGTGAAGCACCATGGGCAACACGAGTGACAGAGTGGCCGGAGATCGGCATGGTGCCAAGGCCCATCGCTCAGACAGTGGCAGCAGTTCCAAAGACCAAGAACCCAGCAGCAAGATGGTGGACAGCACAGATGACCCCAACACCTTCAACACACATGGACCCGAATCGAAGGTATGCAGATTATAATATTGAAACACATTTGTCTTCCACACCACTTCCTCAGATTTGAAAGCTTTATTTTCTCAAAACAGCTTATATTTGAGATTTATATGTTTACTACTTTCAGGCATCAGGAGAGAAAGAATTCACCCCAGATTTGGATGATCTGGTTAAAACTGGTCCTCAGGCTCGCCCCACTGTGATCCGCTGGGCCGGAGGTGGGAAGGAGGTCTACATTGCTGGTTCTTTTAATAACTGGAACACAAAGATACCGCTAAATAAAAGGTAAACAGGAAGTGGATAACGGTACGTTATCACATTCATTACCTTTTATAAGTAAACCTGTAGCTTGAGAGTTTGTAGATAAACGTTTCGGATATTGCACTAATACATTCTCTTACTTTCTCCTAAGCCATAATGATTTTGTGGCAATTCTGGACCTGCCCGAAGGAGAGCACCAGTACAAGTTTTTTGTAGATGGACAGTGGGTGCATGATCCATCAGAGGTACAGTAGCTTCATTTTTTTTCCCTCCATTAACTTATTCATGCACACTGCATTTTGGCATGGTGCAGAGACCTCTGACAGTTCAAAAAGGAAGGGACACATTCCTTTGTGGAAATTTAGCATTTAAGTTTCATCCATCTTGTATTGTGTTATCCTCACAAAATGTGGACTTTGAGACCTCAGAGGGACTGAAAAGCTTTGAAAAGCCCTTCTATTCGGTGAAAGCTGCTAAATAGCTCTTTTGCCTTAGGGAAAACTGTGCAGGAAACTGCTAATTTTACACATGCTTCCTCATTTCCTCTGTGATGATTTCTCTCTTTTTCGGCAGCCGGTGGTAACCAGCCAGATGGGAACTATCAACAACTTGATCCATGTGAAAAAGTCTGACTTTGAGGTGTTTGACGCCCTTCAGGTCGACTCTTTGGAGTGCTCCGACACGTCAGGTCAGCCTGCTCCGTTATTGAATTATTTAGTCAACTAAAGGTAATCAGCATGTGTAAATAGTAACTGGAAAGTGCCTTGTCATATTGCAGCATGCCTTTCCTGACCTTGCACTTACAGTCCCAGCAATTTAAGTCTTAATACAGCTCCCAGGAAAGGAGTTGAATAATAAATGCCAAAATAAATACAACAATAAAGAATACAGCTTTTTTTATTGTTGTTGTTAGTGTTTAATTGGTCAGTAGCTGTAGAGTAAAGTGTGTATGTGAAATGTCATATAAATGTGATTGCTGTATCTTTAGACCTGTCCAGCTCTCCTCCTGGTCCGTATGGACAGGAGCAGTATGTCTTCAGACCTGAGGAGCACTTCAAAGCCCCGCCCATCCTCCCGCCTCACCTCCTTCAAGTCATTCTCAACAAGGACACCAATATATCTGTGAGTATCTACACCTTTCGCACCTTTCTCTCAGTTTACAAATCAGATAGAATTTTTTAGACCCTGATGTGACTCATCTTTTCGTGTTACTGTTTTCTTTGTGACTTTTCCTCCTACTGTCTGTTGTTAGTGTGACCCTGCCCTGCTGCCTGAACCCAACCATGTCATGCTAAATCACCTATATGCACTTTCAATAAAGGTAGGTTTACTTGCAGCAGAATGACTCATGACTCACATTTTCACGGAAGTTAGTAGTTGCTCCCCTACCCTCTTTTTTTCTTTTTGTTAAATGTTCCAGCACATTTACATGGACATGATTTTTAATCATATCAGTTTTATATCAGTTCTTTCAGTCCTTGTGCAGACAAAGGGAAGATGTTCTGCTTTAAAGGGGGAAGCTGGTAGGGGTGGTCAGTAGGGGTGGGGGAAAAATCGATACTGTGTAGTATCGTGATATTTTGTTTGCTAATAATGTATCGATACAGGGACAGCAGAAATCGATATTTTGTTACAAAAAAAGTTTTTGTGCTCTGACTTCAGAGCATGTTGATCCTTTTTCTGAGCAAGAATCCTGACACTGTCCAAATGTGTTTAACTTTTTTTATTGCAGCAATAAACATGACAGTTTACTTATTTTAATTTAAGACATGTTTTATTTTAATTAAGTTTAAAACTTTTTTATTTAATGTAAAATTATATTTTGTTTTAATTTACTTTCAAATTCTTCAGTTGCTGAAGGGCCTGCATAGTTTTCATATTGCATAGTTCAGAATAGCTATAATTGTACCAGATGGTTTCAGTTAACTTGGACTAGACTGTAATACAAACCGTTCAGTTTGTCAACAATAAAACTGAACTGAGAGAAAGACTGAGTGCGAGACTTTGATATTAGATAAAATGAATATTGATAAAGTTTACCTTTATGTACAGAATCTGAATATCGCAAAATATTTTTAGAAATTGCAATAATATCGTATCGTGAGTTAAGTATTGTGATAATATCGTATCGTGGGATGTTTGGTGATTCCCACCTCTAGTGGTCAGTGGTGTGAATCGTTTCACACCACTGACCACATTCAGAACTTACTTCTACAGTTCTCTTGCATTATTTTTATTATGTTATTAGCTAATTGATCAGTTAGGTGGTTCAATGTGAGCCAAACCTGTGGTGAGGTTTGTGGTAAATCGCGTATTCAACAGTAATCCAATATGTACGTAGTTGGTACTTTCACAAATTGGAGCATATTGCATTGTTCTGATGCTTTGGATCCAACTTAATGACAGCCTGTTTTTGTTTGTTTGTTTGTTTGTTTGTTTGTTTGTTTTTTCCTCTCCTGGTTAGGATGGAGTAATGGTGCTGAGTGCGACTCACAGATACAAGAAGAAATATGTCACTTCTCTGCTTTACAAGCCTATCTAAACCTCAGCTCGGGTTCCCCCCAGTGCTTTTAGCAGCATGTTTATAATCTGCTGTGGGTTGTTGTTTTTTTTTTTTTTGTTTTTTTTGTTGTTGGTTTTTTGTGCGTGTGAGTCTGTGTTTGTGTATATGCGTGTGTGCGTGCGTGTGTGTGTGCGTGCGCGCTTGTTGTTACATTTAGCTATATCTTGCACTGAAACAAGTTTACAGACGAGCTTAGAGGCCCATGGCTGTGACTTGGGTTTTAAAGAGGCTGCACTTCTGTCTACATAGGGCTCTAAACAATAGTAGCGAAGTGTGTGTGCCAGGTGTTGGAAAAAGCAATGAGAACCATATTGTGGCTTTTTACCGTTGACCTCTACGGACGGATAAGATCACTGTGTGTATTCAAGCGTTTGCTGCTCCTTGTGATTCATAATCATGTTTTCTGGGGTGCGAATCCTTGTTACACATGCCTTTTTTTCAGGTAGAGAACCTGTAAATGATATATTACGTTGGATTTTGGGTTTTAATTCAGTTGAGTTTGAATTTAATCAGTGTTGAGTGATTGTATTCACCTTTCCACTAATTCCATTAAGCTTTTAGCTGAGTAAATGGTGAATAACAGGAAGACTTAAACTGGCACAAAGTCTAGGTCAACAGGCTGATGCGAAGAGCAACAAATTTAGCATTGCTTGAACTTAAAGTGCAATAAAAAGCAGAAATACTACATTTTAGCTCAACCCACAAGTATCATGTTTATTCTTGTTTAGCAAGCAGCAGGAACATCAGGTAGTGCTCAAACGTTTGCAGCAACTTGGAGCTGTCCTTGTTTGTGAAAGAAAAGCTAATTTCTTTTCATTCAATGTGACATGGAATTGATTAGCAGTTAATGGTTAATTAATTTATAGCTGATTGTCTTTTAGTGGTCTGTCCACATGTGTGTACAGAAGCACATTCTTTTGGAAAGAGAGAGGCTTTGGCGACGCCATAGCAACTTCCAGTTGCTAGGGAAATCTGTGTATTTCCTAACCAGCTGAAAGTGGTTGCTGGTTTTCTCAAATGTAGTGCTATGCCAAAAACCATCATGTGATTACTTTGTTCATAGATTATGACAGCTGCCATAGTTTTCAAGAAAGATGCTGATTTAGTGAGTGACTGAGGCTTAGCAGTCAGTTTCACAGCGACTGCCAGCAACCACACACAACAGGTTGTGCAATACTAATTTTTCCCTAACAACCGGTGGTTGTCAGTTGGTCTCCAACTGGTGTCTAGGCCCATGTAACTGAGGCCTAACACGGTCAGTCAGCCTTTTAAAACAATGATAACTTTGTATTAGTGAATACAGTTTGCCGGTCAAACAAGAGTGAAGGTTTCTACAATAAAAGAGCGAACTGTATTTATGAAAACTTTGTTTGTTGAAAGGTTTTAATTATATTAGCTTCAAAATCAAATCTGACTTTCTTTAAAAAAACAAGGACATTTCTGACCCCAGTCTTTGGCTCCTGGTTTGTAGTTTTAAAAAGATGCAGAACCCACAGTTGGGTTTGATGCCGTTGCTTGTCATTCAGTGGAATCTGCCACATACATTTCAGTATATGGTAAAGTTTTGGTCGCGGGAGGAGTACTCACCTGTTTTAACTGGGAGACCCACTTTCCATATGATGATGGTCAAAGGTCATTTAGTTCTGCTGTTGCCTTGATGTAAGTTTTCGAGCACTTTACCGTTCTTTGAGCAGGAGTGTCGATGTAAGCTTTTAACTATGCAGCAGAGAACGCGTGTACTGTAGCTTCTCTGGACTGCAGGATCTGATTTAGTCTAATTAAGATATTTTGCTGTGCTTTGTGTGTATCTGTATGGAGTTGTATTTATCAAACAGGATTACAGGAATGTACTGTATCTGTTACATGTACTGTATAGTTTTATACAGAGGCCTGTACACGCGAACAGTTTCACCTTGCTGCTTGGTATTGATTGCCCTTATAAAGATACATGTGGTGCACATTTAGAAAATGAGTGAATGCGCACACCTCAAACAGTAGCCAGAGACACGTCATCAGATGAATCGACATGAGCAGAACTCAAGTGTTGTACAAAGTTTGCTTACCATGTGTATTCATAAAAGCATTTGAAGCTAATCTCTTTTTTTTTTTTTTTTGGTATGGTGGCTTTAAACGTTGTGTTTTCCACTTTTTCAGTTTGGTGTCTATTTGTCTGCATCTTAAGTACAGTATATACCAACATCTGGTAAACTCCAGACTTGTAAAAGGGGCTTTCATAAATCCTGTTGGGTGTACAAGTGTTTTGTAAAAGGTAAGGCTAGCTAGGAAGTTTTGTCCAAAGAGTTTCATATGACAAGATGACAAGGGATTGTGGCAATGCAGCCAGATTCCCAGACATGGATTAAGTCCTAAATTCAAAGAAGATCCATGTCTGGTAGACTTGGCTGTTTTAAGGTTGAAACTGAAACTTGAATTTTACAGCGGTTTCATGAATGTTTTTAAAAATGCTTTGCAGAAGCAGTGTAAGGATCAACTGTACAAGGTTTTACTTGTTTGCATATAAATCAAAATAAAGAGGGTGCACTGATCCCATTTCCTCTGTCTTCTCTTTAACTTGACTCTTTATTGTATGTGTGGATTCGTGGTTAAACATCTGTCCTTAATACCTGCTTTATTTCAGCCACTTAATTTTAAACCACTGGAGATAAAGTTAGAGAGGGTAAGATACACATGCACAGATGAGGGATGCTGAACAAATGGGATGAAGGGTTGAATTTGGTGCTGCAGGGCAGGAGGAAAGGAGGACAACAGAGAAGATTCATGATGTAGTGAAGGAGGTGTGACAGACGATGCTAGGGATGCGGTGAGATGGAAGCAGGTGATCCGATACCCTAAAGATGACTTGATCTCAAACCTCTCACCTTGTTGCAGTGACGAGTGCACCAGGTGTTGGTTCACTCTGACATCACTCTTATTTGTGGTGTTTATCAAATCAACTTTTCCTACTGGTAATAGAAAAAAACAAATTCAAATCAATTCAGTTCTATTTATATAGTGCCAAATCACAACAACTGTCATTTCAAGGTGCTTTATATTGTAAGGTACCACAGTGGGAGGGGAAAATCCCTGCTACTGGTGATCTGGATGTAAAACAAACAGAAGTAAAAGATTTTAAAGTGTTTTTTAAAATTTTATTGTTTCCCAAAATCTTTCAGTGGTAATACTTTTGCCAACACAACACACGGTTAACTCATCAGAGACAGGATCCTGAAGAGTCCTGCATCGGCCTTCTAGTTCATTATGCACAAACTCAGGAAAAAAAGCTGCACCAATCAGAGCACAATATACATATGCAACTCAGCACCAACAAAGCATTATTGGTTCCCTCCTCAACAAAAAGGCTTTGTTTACGCTCTTATAAGGTGCTCTGTGAATCAAACACGTCATAATCTTTCCAGTCACTGGCTTTTAATTTTATTTACAGTACACAAATCTTCAAAACATTTTACCACATTTTGTAAATCTTGGCAACTTTTGTCTTTTTTTTCTGAAGACTCGAGCGCAAACAAAACCTAATTTGGCAGAACTCAGGTAGACGCTTGTCGAAGGCCATTTCTACCACCGAGAGCGGACTTAAGAGGCTCTCGAGCTAAAATTTGAAGGCAAGTAAAGCAACATCAATCAGAGCTTCGTTACAGGTGGATGGCATTGTGATCAGTGTCGTAAATATCACGAAGGCATAGTTTACTTAGCAGACAGCCTATATATGACTAAGTGATTCAAAGTGACACAAACCTCTTAGCGTACACTGCATGGAAATCATACATCGCAAACACACTTAGAATTCAATGATGTTTAACATCAAAATAAAACATATCAAGCTATTGCACAGCTACCCAGGTAATCAACTTTGCAAAAAAGCAAATGTTGGATGTTTCCACGCACGCACTCACACAAAACATCATCCAGAAAAGCAGATTTGTTTGGGGGGAGGGGTTACAGCATAAAATGGCAAATGTACAGCAAGAAAACACACCAAACTAAATGTGAAGTAAGTGAATTATGGAACAACGACCCCACCAGCAGCCTGCCAAAGTTTGCATCATCCATATTGCCGTTGCCATGGGAATGCTAGGATGGCCTGAACCAAGAGAAATGGCAAAGACAATAGCATATGGCCACTTGGTTGAGTTTTTTTTTTTTGGTCCAATAAAGGAGCTCATTTCTGTCACACAGTTCTAAATTAAATGAACACAGCTGTCTAACGGTTACCGTCTCTGTGGTTCAACAGGCCCACCCAATAACTTAACACTTGTGTAACCCCACCGACCTGATCCAACTGGGGTTTCGCCATTCGCATGGATAAGGCAAGTCAGAGTGAAGTACAGAGTTCAAAGTTCAAACTTTGGCAAGTTTTGGCGATCCCCTGTTCCATAGCCTAAATTTTCAACATTTACAATCTCTGTCATGCATAAACACTCGAGAAAAATAAGTATAATCGTAACACCGTTTGTCACCTAACATCAGTATGAGCGTGAATGATAATAATTCAGTGTTGGGCAAAGAAGAAATAACCCAGTGCAGCATAATCATTCAAGAAACTATATCGTTATTGCACATGCTCGTATGAGAACTCCTGCAGAGGAGTGAATACGCGTGTTTAGCCTGGTTCCATTTGAGTACTCAAATCTTTTTTTTACAAACTACAGTCCAGCGTGGAAATCAGAATCAGCCAGCTTCACAATTCTGTGACTTGTTTAGCATTTTTCAGTTTGGAGTTGGATGCCAGTAAAGCACCTCTGGGGTCTAAAAGAGGACGTTTGTGACTGAAATGGAACCTTCCTGTTCAGCTGTTTTTAAGCCTCGGCTAATGTCTGACATACCATTCATGAGCTTCCTCCACAAACACAGATATAGCTAGTAGCAAACTAATAGCAGTGATCGACTACCTACTGTACATTCCTCCACTGTGTGTAATGATACATTGTCAGTGTCATTTTTCTTTGCATTGCATTTACAAGGTGTCCTTTTTAATTAGAGTGCCACAAGAATAAGTACTTGAGTTTCTGTGGCAGTCAAAGTTGAAGCTGTCTTGTCTTTGAGTGGGCTGGGTTCCATTACACACACACACACACATATATGTATGTGTGTGTGTGTGTTCGTGTGTGCAGAATTCCTTTCACAAGCCATTTTAAACATGCATGAACATCTCTTCCATCCACAGGCTGTCTGGCTCTCTCTCAGGGATGCCTTTAACGCAGGTAAGGCGGTGTGCATCTTTAAGCTGTCCAGTGATGTAAAATCTTTACCTGATAAATACCCAAATTCTTTCTGTGTAACCCGGCATCTAAAGGCATCCTCGACCACTTCCGTCACATCAGTGAAGCCTTCATAGGCACATTTTAAACACCTTCTTCTGACACACACACTACAAGGCAAACTGCTGACTGTATCACTCAAAGACAATAATACACGTGTTGGTGGGGGATGTCACAAACAGTGGAGTGGGTGAGGGGAATCAGGTAAGCCTCCAGGTGCAGACTGCACTGTGTACACAGTGCCTGGAGGAGGAAAGGACTGAAGCATCTATGGCGGTAAAGAGCAGGGCTTGTGAGGGGAAAGGTGGGATTGTGGGTCTTGGCTATTTCAGCATAGAGGTCAGAGGTCGTAGCATTTAGGCTGGTTCTTTGAAAGTCTAAAGCAGGCATTGGCTGCTGCGCTTTCTCGCTGCCGTACGCTGACTGGCCCTTGTGACTCCAGAAGCACCACCGGCCTTCAGGAAACTGCGATCAGCAGGCCGCTCTCTGGCAGCACCTCCTGGCTCTTCAGCTGGATTTTTTATTTTTTGAGGAAAAGAACAAGAAGGAAATGGGAATGTTATTAGTAAACAATCCTTACATACATAATACAGGTGAATAAAACTGACCAGAGCGGTGAGATGTTGACTGAATAGTTTGACATTTTGGGAAACACTCTACTCCCTGAGCCAGAGGTCTCTTTCTGTTAAAAGGAAGTTCTTCCTTCCCACTGTTGCCAAGTGCTTGGTCAAGGAGGATTTTCAGATTGTTGGAGTTTTCACTCTATTATTGTACAGTCTTTAGCTTACAACTTAAACCTGAACTTAAAAATGAATCTTCCAGATCTCTCAAATTCACAAATTAACATTCAGCTTGATAAAAAAAAATGCTATCTGTGAACTGCACACTGCTACTTTCTGCAGTCTTTGCTGGCGAGTCTTTTTTTAGACTGCTCTGTAAAATATGATGCATAAATCTCATTTTGAGAAAAGCTGTAAAAAGTCCTCAGTGTTTCCTTTAATTAAGCTTGGTTCCTTAACAGCCTTATTTCTTTCAGATGGTTTTCATCTGCTGTGGATAGGTTTATAGGCCTGCCACTTTTTTTATTCTCTTATTCTGTCCGGTTTCCACACTGCACAGCATTTTGAGAAATGCTAAGAAATGCTAGCTCTGTGGGAATCACCTTGTTGGTGCAAAAATACAATTTCCCACCCATAACATTGCTTTATCTTTGGTGTTTTATATAGATTCAACTAAAGAAATGAAAACAAATGAAGTATTTTTGTGATAAGCTGCTAGTCACGAATTGACTGAAGATATTGTTTGTTATGTGTAGATACAACACTGATTCATCCACTGAGTTTAGGTGTCTTTTTTGGCCTTGGATGATTCATAGGTCAGTGTCGAGAGACATAACATAACAAAAAAGCAGCAAGTCCTGATCTGTAAATACAGTCAGTCCACTGGACTGAAAATGAGTGAAAAAGTACTGTAATTAATTACTCAGAATTAAAGGTATCATCACAGATGTGCTGGATACCCATGTGATGTGTATGCACCATTTTACAGATAAAACTTTTATTTCCCAAAATGTCCCACTATTCTTTTAAAAACAAAAGCAGGAGGGGATTGCTGTGTAAAATGTTAGCAGTAAGAGAAAATCCCCAACTCCTTGCAGATGGAAAGCTGAGGATGAAGAATGATACAAGAAAAAGAAATGCTGTCCATCTTTCACGAAGACACACACACACACACACACACACACACACACTCAGCTGAGTGCTGCGTGTCTGTTGGCAATAACGAAGCAATCGAAACTTCCTTAAAGTCATCACACAAGTTTGTGTGCACATCATTCAGTGACGCTCGTGCAGCATACATACAGAATGGGAACTATGAGTATGTGCAGTTATTTTTGCACTCACACTGGAAGCTGTAAACAGACTTAGCCTGAACACTAGAGGCACGCTGATGTAAAACAGCGCTCAGAACAATTCAAGAACGACTCGGGAACGACTCACGGCCTTTTAAAACTCCTCCTCAACCATCATCACTTAAAAAATACATCCAGTTGTCATCCAACTCCAACTTTCTCTATAGTCAACAAAGCAGTGTGTGGTCAGCTTGTTTTATACTCTGCACCAGAATCACCTCCACTATATCCCCTGTTACATTTAATGAAAAATGTAATTAAATACTAAAAATGCAAGTCGGGATGGAGTTTGCTGTTAGACAGGATGGTAAAGCTGTGATGATTAGAAAAGGCAAAACTCCACACGCAGGTAAAAGCTGCCCCAGATTACATGATCATCGTCACTTCAGGAGGGACGAACTATGTCATCTAATAAAACATGTATCTGGGACAACGTCTACCTATTTACAAGCGCACAGGATGTCAGACAATTACCAGCATAAGGAGAGGAAGAGGAGGAACTTAGAGAGGAAAGTCTCAGCTTATTCGTCTGGGTGAGGAAGGGGGGGGGGGTCATGGAAAGGAAGAGAGGAGACCAGGGAAGGGGAGAGAAGACACAAGGTAAGGATGAAGGAACAGGTGGGACAGAAAAGCCAACAGTAATGAATTTACAACACACATCACAACACGTAATCCTGATTAACACAATACTGTGACCTGTGGAATACAAACACAGATAAGCTAAGAATATGTAAGTGATGTAATCGAGGCTGCGCACATGGCTTACCTCTAAATTTGTCCTTGCTTTTTTCAGCACATCACGAGTCCTTGATACTGTAGAAAACAAGGACAATGTTTCTTTTTTGTTTTTATTGCATTACTTAAGAATAATAATAATAATAAATTTTATTTAAAAATAGCGCCTTTCAAAGCACCCAAGGACACCGTACAACAAATAAAAAACTGGAAATATGCACAATAATAAGAATAACAGATAAAAGTTAAGAGCATACAGAGGTTTAAACATGAGCAATTTTAAACAGATGAGTTTTGAGGATGGACTTAAAAAGAGGGAATGAACTTATATTTCTGAGGTCAGGGGGTAAGGAATTCCTTATGATGTTATTCCATACAGCTGTTTTTGGTGGCATGCGTCCCAAGGGACCATGAACCACCTCCTTTATTATTTCTGAACTCTAAACAGACGACATTTCCGAGAAGGGACTAGCATTGTTGTCTGCTGAGAACCTCTCTGTATCTTACTTCCCGTTACTCATACCTTATTAGGCATCAGTAAAGGGATGAGTACACTTGACCGTCCCACATTCCTGTTTCTCTCTCACACACACATACAAACACACACACACATGCACGTAAACACTCACGCTGGCTGACTATGAAGTGCTCCATGCTCTCCTTGGTGCGGCTGGTGCTCCTCAGTCTTTGTATTGTCCCCTTAAGAACTTCTTCTTGTTCAGACACACGCAGTTTCAAGGACAAGATTTCCTCCTGCATGCACTGCTCCTGCATGCACAAGTACATACAGATATACTCTGTAAACATTTATTTTAACATAAGTTGTTTGATGCTATTAAAGGCCAAATAAACAAATAAGATAATGCGTAATTTTAAAACCTTCTTAAGGTTCTGGATGGAGGGATCCGTGCTGGGAAGAGCTGCTCTCCAGAACATCTTCAGCAGAGACGTTGCCTCCTCCAAGATCTGCCTCAGAGTCTTGGTGTTAGACAGAAGACTCCTAACACATCCGTAATCCATAATCTGCAAACACAGCTCAGTTAGTTACTCGTGCTCTGTGCTCAATACTTTTTATTTTCAGTTGTTGCCGACTGCTAGGATGGTGAAAACACACCAGCTCGCTGCTCTGTTTCTGGTTTACATCCAGCATTGGTGGACCGAGGCAGGCCTGCAGGGTCATCTCCATGCGCTGGACGAGGCTCCGGCCCTCGAGGACTTGCTGCTGCAAAGCACTGAAGTCATCCACGTGACCAATGGCGTGACGACCATGACGGTTCGCGAATGATCCATCGGGCGCATCCCCCTCCAGCTCAGAGTGTGGATCAAGAGGGTCTGCTGGTGACAAAAGAGCTGGATTGTATTGTGGAAGGACTTCGAATGAAGCGGTTTTTAAATTTTTATTTTATGGAAATTAGAATTCCTTCAAACTACTCAGTAACAAGCACACAAACCAAAAGTGCAGTTATTGTTAGAAAGCAAATAAACCTTCTTCATATTAAGTCAAATTAAGTTGCAGTAACTGAAGTTAAGTCACACCATTGGCAGTGCTATGGCTGTCATCCAAGTCTGAGTATGGAGGACCAGGAGATCCACAGTTAAAGAGACCAATGTCCCTGACTGGTGGAGATGGAGCTGGGTCTGCGGAGCACACAGATAGGCAAACAGGCTTGGACACACTGCAAACTTTAACACTGCACACTGAACGTCACAGGCATTTTACACTGTAGCATGATGGAGTCATGCCCAGTCATGTCTCACCATGAAGCAACTGACGTCTGTAGAAGTTTTCCCTCTGAGGGCTGGCAGTGAGAGCAGAGAGCGAGGGAGTCCGAGGTGAGCCCACGCCCAGCTTTTGTTCCAGCTGCTTGTGGAGCTCCAGCTGTTTGAGAGCGCTGTTCTCCTGGACACTGTTTTGCAACTGAGCCCGTAGACTCCTCACCTCTCCCAACAACTCCCCCAGCTCTACTGGTAGAACTGGTACCTCGCACAGGTAGCCTGAAGACGAAAGACAAAATGCACAAACATGAGAACGTGTTAGGCACAGCTGTGCTTAGGTGCTGCGAGGGGTTTAGAGGGTTTTATTCTTTCCTCCTTTCATATTTGTCATACGTTAGAGCTTTTCTTGAGCTGCAAAGAATTCTGGGAATTCCAATTCACAGAAAAACATCCAGTGATTTTTTTTTTCTTTTTATAGCCCATTTATCTGTTTGTTCATGTACCACCAGATGGCACCAAAGTAAGGGACACTGGGACCATAGATAGATAGATAGATAGATAGATAGACAGACAGACAGACAGACAGATAGATAGACAGACAGACAGACAGACAGACAGACAGACAGACAGACAGACAGACAGATAGACAGATAGATAGACAGATAGATAGAGCCATAAACATGAATCAATTTTATTGGAATTCCACGTGAAAGACCAATACAAAGTGGTGTACACGTGAGAAGTGGAACGAAAATCATACATGATTCAAAACATTTTTTACAAATCTGTGGTGGAGGCGTGGCCCCGGGCGCAGCTGCCGGGGAGGAGTGGAGCAGAAGGCTCAACAGGGCGGCGCTGCGAGGCCGGTAAGAACAGCTGATGGTGTTTATGTACTGATGATGGTCTCCCTCCGCTGTGTTTATAGTGAGACGGGGAGGAGCGGCGAGAAGATCAGCTGGGCTCGTGAGCTGTCAGGCTGTGCGACTGAGTCAGCTGTCAAAACAAACAAATCAATAAATGTGGAAATTGGCAGTACATACCGGCGTGTGCGTGTATTTGTGCCCGGTGTATTCCACAAGTGGTGCCAAAACCCAGTAAAGTGCCGGTGGGGAAATGTCCGACCCACAGGCCGCGCCACCCGCCCAGCCCCTGCAATACTTGGCGCAGATGCTGGCGGAGATGGCGGCGATGAGCCGGGATCAGGCGGCCGACCAGCGTGCCCACCTGGCCGCGCTGCGGGAGCAAACGGACCGACAGACACAAGTTCTGGAGCGGCTGGTCGGGGCCGCTGCCACGCCGAAGCCCTCGCCACTGTCGGTGACGGTGCCCCGGATGGGGGACGGGGACGACCCACAGATTTTTTTGGAGACCTTCCGTGCCACGGCGGAGGCTTGCCAATGGCCGCGGGAGGAGTGGGCTCCGCGGCTGCTCCCCCTGCTGTCTGGGGAGGCACAAACTGCGGCCCTGAGTCTGCCTCCGGCGTCAAGGAGCAGCTTCCCGGATGTGAGCCGGGCGGTGGTGGACAGGCTGGGGCTCACCGCCGAAGACCATCGCCGGCGGTTCCGGGCCTGTCGGCTGGCTACAACGGACCGACCATTCGGCTGGGCCCGGCAGCTGCGCGACGCGGCGGTGCGCTGGCTGCAGCCGGGAACATCGGAGGGCGAGACGGAGCTGGTGGACAAGGTGGTGCTGGAGCAGTTCACGGAAGGATTGCCAGCGGAGACGGCGAGATGGGTCCGGTGCCACCGGCCCGCAAGCTTGGAGGTAGCGGTGACGCTGGCGGAGGACCACCTTGCCGCTGGAGCAGGGGAGTCCGGGGATGCCGGACGGAGGCCGACCAAACAGGCCCCAGTGCCGGCCCCGAGGCGCCGTGTGCCGGCACCAGGGCTGGCAGAGCGGCTGCCGGCGCTGAGCCCCACTAACCCTTTCGCGGCGATGGTGCCGTCCAGGGGAACCGAGCCGAGTGGAGCCGCCCCCGAGCCATGGAGGGCAGCACAAACGCCGGGGCCGGAGTGTTGGAAGTGCGGGGAGCCGGGACACCTGAGGAGGGATTGTCCGCTTATGGAAGTGGGGCAGGTGTTCCGCGTTGCTGGCGCCCCAGCACCCTCCCCCGGTCCAGGAGGGACATACAGTATTCCGGTAAGGACTCGAGGGGGTATACGCCAAGCGTTGGTGGACACGGGCTGCACACAGACCCTCGTGCACCAAGGCTTGGTTCGCCCCGGGGCATTATTGGAGGCAGAATGGGTGGAGGTGAGGTGTGTTCATGGTGATGTGCACCGGTACCCCATAGTGCCGCTGCTGCTAAAATACAAGGGCCATACACATAGGGTAACGGCGGCGGTTAGCCCGCGCCTGTCGCACCCCCTGATTCTGGGTACCAATTGGCCGGGGTTTCATCAGCTACTGGGGCAGTACGCGGGGGTGCGATCACGACCGGAAGCGGGGTGTAGCGTGTGCGCGGCATTCAGCGGTGACGCGGGGTCGTCCGACACCGACTCCGGGGGGGAGGAGCCGGCGGGTCCCTCACGGGACGTCCCGCCGGCCCCGGAAGTGTCCCCCATGGGTGATTTCCCACTGGAGCAGTCTCGTGACGGCACCCTACGCTCAGCCTTTGACCAAGTGATGGCTATTGATGGTCACGTGGTGCGCCCTGAGGCCGCGCAGACCTACCCGCGTTTCGTCTTATTAAATGACCGATTATATCGAGTGAGTCGTGACACTCAGACTGAGGAAACACACACCCAGTTGTTGGTGCCGCAGGGCCGCCGGGAAACGCTTTTCCAGGCGGCCCACTATAACCCCATGGCAGGGCATATGGGCTACGAGAAAACTCTGGAGCGAATAACGGCCCGATTTTATTGGCCTGGCATCCGAGCGGATGTGCGCCGCTGGTGCGCGTCCTGCCCGGACTGCCAACTTGTTAACCAGCCGGCCATCCCGAGAGCGCCTCTGCGCCCTCTCCCCCTCATTGAGGTCCCGTTTGAGCGCATCGGCATGGACCTCATCGGGCCGTTTCACCGGAGTGCACGCGGTTACCGCTTTGTGTTAGTCCTGGTGGATTACGCAACGCGGTACCCGGAAGCAGTTCCGCTGCGCACCATCTCGGCTAAGAGTGTGGCGCAGGCACTGTTTCAGGTCATCTCCCGAGTCGGAATCCCAAAAGAGATACTGACTGACCAGGGCACGTCGTTTATGTCTGTACACTGCGGGAACTGTACGAATTACTGGGCATTAAATCTATTCGGACCAGCGTCTACCACCCTCAGACTGACGGGCTGGTGGAGCGGCTGAATAAGACCTTAAAGTCCATGATTCGGAAGTTCATTAACGAGGATGAACGCAATTGGGATCACTGGCTAGACCCTCTGTTATTCGCAGTGCGGGAGGTGCCCCAGGCCTCCACGGGATTTTCTCCCTTTGAACTGCTGTTCGGCAGGAGGCCACGTGGGGTGCTCGACCTGATTAAAGAAAGCTGGGAGGACGGTCCGAGCCCCGCCAAAAATGAGATTCAGTATGTGTTGGACCTGAGAGCAAAACTCCACACTTTGGGGAGGTTGTCACGGGAGAATTTGCTCCAGGCTCAGCAGCGTCAGCAACGCCTGTATGACAGAGGGGCTAGGCTCAGGCAATTTTCACCGGGGGATAAAGTGCTTGTGTTACTCCCTTCTTCCAGCTCGAAGTTGCTCGCCAAGTGGCAAGGTCCCTTTGTGGTCACACGGCGTGTCGGGGACGTGGACTATGAGGTCGCTCGGTCGGACAGGGGAGGAGCCGCGCAGATTTATCACCTCAATCTCCTCAAACAGTGGCGAGAGGTCGAAACCGCTTCTCTGGTGAGCCTGGTGAAGGAGAGAGATGAGTTGGGGCCTGAGGTGCCAAATTCTATCATTCCCACCTCCCTCCCTTGTGATGACCATCTCACACAGGCCCAGAGAGCGGACGTTGTCGCGTTGCAACAGCGCTTTGCGGACGTGTTCTCCCCCCTGGCCGGCCGGACGTCCCTCATCGAGCACCATTTCGTGACGCAGCCCGGCGTGACGGTGCGTTCACGGCCCTACAGGCTCCCGGAGCATAAGCGAAAAATCGTGCAGAGGGAATTGGCGGAAATGCTGAGGATGGGAGTAATAGAAGAGTCGCACAGCGCCTGGTGTAGCCCCATCGTTCTGGTGGCGAAGAAGGATGGGTCTATACGGTTCTGTGTCGACTATCGCAGGGTGAACGAAGTGTCACGCTTTGATGCCTACCCCATGCCTCGGGTCGACGAGCTCCTGGACCGGTTAGGCACGGCCCGCTTTTTCACGACGCTGGACTTAACCAAGGGCTATTGGCAGATTCCCTTGTCTGCCGAGGCCAGGGAGAAAACTGCCTTCTCCACTCCGTACGGTTTGTACCAGTTCGTGACACTCCCGTTCGGCCTGTTCGGGGCCCCGGCCACTTTCCAGCGTCTCATGCTGCCGCCTACCTGGATGACGTGATCATCCACAGCGACACCTGGGCGGAGCATGTGCTGCGGGTGGCCGCGGTCCTGGAGTCCCTGAGGGGGGCGGGGCTCACGGCCAATCCGACGAAGTGCGCGGTTGGACGGAGGGAGGTGCAGTATCTGGGGTACCACCTGGGGGGCGGGCAGGTGCGGCCACAGGTGGAGAAGACGGCGGCTATCGCATCCTGCCCGCGCCCCAGGACGAAAAAGGAGGTGAGACGGTTCTTGGGGTTGGCGGGTTACTATCATCGCTTTGTGCCGGGGTTTGCGCAGCTAACCAGCCCCCTGACCGATCTCACTCGAAAGGGTGCCCCGGATCTGGTCCAGTGGACGGGGCCGTGCCAGGCGGCGTTTGTGCGAGTGAAAAACGCTCTCTGTGGGGAGCCGCTGCTTCACACTCCTAACTTTTCCCTCCCGTTTGTTCTGCAGACTGACGCCTCGGACAGAGGGCTGGGAGCCGTTTTGTCTCAGCAGGTGAGGGGAGCTGACCGCCCTGTCCTGTACATCAGCCGGAAGCTAGCGGAGCGCGAGCGCCGGTACAGCACCGTGGAGAAGGAGTGCCTGGCCATCCGGTGGGCGGTCGGCTCCCTGCGCTATTACCTCCTGGGACGCTCATTCACCCTCTGTTCGGACCACGCCCCGCTGCAGTGGCTCCACCGCATGAAAGATGCCAACGCCCGGATCAGCCGGTGGTATCTGGCATTGCAGCCCTTTAAGTTCAAGGTGATCCATAGGCCGGGGGCACAGATGGCGGTGGCCGATTTCCTCTCTCGCTCGCGAGGGGGGGAATTGGCTCGGCCGGACGGCTCCCCGGCCTCGAACGGGCGGTGGGGGTGTGTGGCGGAGGCGTGGCCCCGGGCGCAGCTGCCGGGGAGGAGTGGAGCAGAAGGCTCAACAGGGCGGCGCTGCGAGGCCGGTAAGAACAGCTGATGGTGTTTATGTACTGATGATGGTCTCCCTCCGCTGTGTTTATAGTGAGACGGGGAGGAGCGGCGAGAAGATCAGCTGGGCTCGTGAGCTGTCAGGCTGTGCGACTGAGTCAGCTGTCAAAACAAACAAATCAATAAATGTGGAAATTGGCAGTACATACCGGCGTGTGCGTGTATTTGTGCCTGGTGTATTCCACAAAATCAATAACTGAAAAGTGGGGTGTGCGTAATTATTCAGTTCCCTGAGTCAATACTTTGTAGAACCACCTTTTGCTTTGGGTGATCAGCTCAGTCAGATTAGATGGATTTGTTTGTGAACAGCAGTTTTCAGATCTTGCCACAGATTCTCGATTGGATTTAGATCTGGACTTTGACTGGGCCATTCTAACACATGGATATGTTTTGTTTTAAACCATTCCATTGTTGGCCTGGCTTTATGTTTAGGGTCGTTGTCCTGCTGGAAGGTTAACCTCTGCCCCAGTCTCAAGTCTTTTGCAGACTCCAAGAGGTTTTCTTCCAAGATTGCCCTGTATTTGGCTCCATCCATCTTCTCATCAACTCTGACCAGCTTCCCTGTCCCTGCTTGTGGCAAACTGAAAACGGGACTTCTTATGGTTTTCTGTTAACAATGGCTTTCTTCTTCCATAAAGGCCAACTTTGTGCAGTACACGACTAATAAGTTGTCCTATGGTCAGATTCCCCAACCTGAGCTGTAGATCTCTGCAGCTCGTCCAGAGTCTCCATGGGCCTCTTGGCTGCATTTCTGATCAGCGCTCTCCTTGTTCGGCCAGTGAGTTTAGGTGGACGGCCTTGTCTTGGTAGGTTTACAGTTGTGCCATACTCCTTCCATTTCCGACTGATCGCTTGAACAGTGCTCCGTGGGATTTTCAAAGCTTGGGAAATCTTTTTGTAGCCTAAGCCTGCTTTAAATTTCTCAATAACTTTATCCCTGACCTGTCTGGTGTGTTCTTTGGATTTCATGGTCTTATTGCTCCCAATATTCTCTTAGACAACCTCTGAGGCCGTCACAGAGCAGCTGTAGAGCTGTTTTGTAAAGAAGAATGGGCAAGGATTTCAGTCTCTAGATGTGCAAAGCTGGTAGAGACATACCCTAAAAGACTGGCAGCTGTAATCGCAGCAAAAGGTGGTTCTACAAAGTATTGACTCAGGGGGCTGAATAATTACGCACACCCCACTTTTCAGTTATTAATTTGTAAAAAATGTTTGGAATCATGTATGATTTTCGTTCCACTTCTCACGTGTACACCACTTTGTGTTGGTCTTTCACGTGGAATTCCAATAAAATTGATTCATGTTTGTGGCTGTAATGTGACAAAATGTGGGAAAGTTCAATGGGGCCGAATACCTTTGCAAGCCACTGTATATATCTATGGTAGGATGTTGTGTATAGCTAATTTGATAGACTGACCTTTGTTGGCCTTTGTGCTGGAACACACTCGATCATAGACGTGTAGTTCGCTCTGCAGGGAGTGGATCAGTTCCCTGCTCTCACATAGCTGCTGCTGGAGTAGTGACACCTCGTGCTGGAGCCTGTTAATGCACAGATACGTTATAGTAATAAAACAGTTAGCGATGATGTGAACACGCAGACAGACACAGCCATTATCTGCACACACCTGTTGGTTTTCTCCTGCCCCGCCTGCCGCTCCTGCCTTAATGTGTGAATCTGCTGTCCCTGCTCCTGACTGTGGGCCTGAAGCCGTCTGAGCTCCTCCTTCCACTGCTCAGCTTCCAGCTCTGATTGCTTCAGGCGAGCGCGTGCTGTAAACACCGCCTCCCTCAATTGCACCACCTCCTCACTTGTGTCTGAGAGCATAGGAGAGACTGAATGGGTTTATTTAAAAAAACAAAAAACAAAACAAACTGTCTTAAATGTCTGTTGCCTTTATACTGAAGTACCTGTGCTGGCCTGCAAGCGGGACTGCAGACCCAAGTTTTCTTCCTTCAGGACTCTGATCTCATTGGACAGCTGAGTGACTGTGTCCAGTCCCTGAATATAAATGTTGGTTGGAGCCCCTGAAAAAAACCCCACATTGTGTCATTTTTTAGAGACAAAGAAGCGCCGATGTTTGTTGTTACTCAAGTGTGGAAAACTGCATTACCTCCATCACGTCCAGTGGTGGCCAGTTTTTCCTCAAGCTGTTGACGAAGCCTCTCATTGGTCCTAATGGACTCCTCCAGGCGTTGGCGAAGGCACCTCACCTCCTGCAGGTGTTCCTCTATCAAATTTACCCCTGAAAGAAAGTCATATAATAAAATGTTGTATTGTTCATTCAACTAAGAAGCTCTTAAGTTACATAAATATTCCAAAAATAAATTCACTGCATTTGTGTGTCACACCTGTTTGGCTGCTTCCTGGTTGGTGCGCAGATGATCCAGAATAACTTCCGACGAAGTTTTCCATGTCCCACAAAGGCCCCCCTGACATTAAACCTGAGTCAGACTTCATTAAGTGGCCTGTAGGGATGCCCCCCAGCTGGTAGGGTTGAAAGGCATGATGGGATAGCTGGCTGTAGCTTGACAGGCCATGCTGGTTGTGGTGATCAGGTGAAAGGGTGAACAGAGCCTTGTCATGAGGCTCTGGGAAGCCTGTAGCCAGCCATCCAAACACATGTACACACACACACACACACACACACACACACACACACACACACACACACACACACACACACACACACACAGACACACAAAAATTGTCAGAGATCAGTCAAACATTCTATACAATTCCAAGTGTGACTGTAGTTTCAGACAGGTTTTGAGTATTTTCCACACATGGCACACTCTCTTTGGCCCCTCACCCCTGTTCTGCTCATTCATCTGTTTGTACAGCGTGTCCAGCTCTGGGCGAACAGCCATCACAGAGAGAGCTCTGGGCTGGGGGTCAAACATAACTTCGTGACCCCAGCCGTCAGGGCCAGAGGGGATAGAGAGGGAGGAGGAGACAGGCTCACTGAAAAGGGCTGGAGGAGAATGACAGGACACATACAGAAGACGAAAGGATGAGGAGGAAAAAAGAAAATGATCTTTGCAAGTCAACAGCCGTCTGTGACTCCCCTACCTCTGGTCAAACCCACAGCGGCTGAGCAAAGCATGTTGGGACAGCTGCTTGAAGACTTGAGGAGGCCATGAAGAGGAGGAGGAGGAAGAGGTGGTGGGATAGAGGAACGGACTAAAAGAGGGGAATGGAAGGTGAAATGATAGAAAGATGCATTTCACAGAAAGAGAGATTAACATCAACAATACCTTCCGGATCTGATCCGAGTCCTGGCTGCCGGAGTCGGTGTTCCTCCTGATATTCCCTGGTGTCCAAATCAGAGCACAGCTCCAAGTCTTCATTGGTTTGGTACTCATCGGACACCAAGGAGGTCCTATCTGATTGGTCCGTAGTCTCAGAGAGGGCATGGCAACTGGACGGGGTCTCGGGACGGTGCTGCAGCTTCGTGTGGAGTGATTCGATGATTTTATCTTTCTGCTGCAACTCCTTACTTAACCTGCATGTGGACAGAAGGTCATGATATCACAGTGAAACTGAACTCTGACCTTTGAGATATTAAACCTAATCACTTTCATTTCATTGTATTACACATTTATGTGTTCTTTGTAGGAATTAGCCTCCGAACTCTTGAGTCATGATCAAAAAAATGTTTTTTGAGTTCAAGGTTCTGATGAAAGTCTAACTAGTTCCTCCTCGAATCGAAGTAAATGCTTTTACATTTGCTTATTGGTCAGTTTTTTCATTTGGATGCACAGAAAACAGAAAACGCATCAACATTGAGGGAAATAGGAAAGGAAATTTTTTTCCAGTAATATTAGACAACATAAACAACACTATTACTGTGAAAAGAGCTCTTCTTCCCTATATGAGCACAGGATAACTCACTTTATATTAAAGCCCATTTAAAGAGCATTAACTAATAGGGTGTGAGGTGCTTATAAGTCCTAATAAGATGCCTATTAATGTGTATTTTATGTTAATAGTGCCTTCATGCCTGTCAACAACATACTATGTGTTAGCTCCAGGAAGCCATGGATTACAGTAGTTTTAGGTACTTTTTATACTGTTCTAAAATCACTACTAAATCAAAGGCTTGCATAGCTACTACACTATGTTCTTGACTACTGTAAATTTATGCACTGTCATCATCCATCCTCATAGGCTGGCCCAAATTTTGAGACATCACACGATGTCCTGTTCTGTTCTTGCATCAGTAATGTGTGTGATGCAACGATGTGTGGACATCTTCTGTGTAAGCACCCAAAAGAATTGCAACCAAAGTCGAATGAAATTAAATGAGAGAAACTGACCATGCAGACACATTTATATAGAAGATGAGAAATCACTTCTAGTGAGTCACAAGTGGGTCTAGAGGCCTTACAGACCCTCATGCTATGTATTTGTGTCTCTCTTGCTGTTTTGGGTCCCCTGGCTCTCTGACAGCATCTTTTTTTTTTTTTAAGTGTCTTTGTTTTTTTATTTCACCAGCTTTCCTGATAACCCTTAAAAATGTTGCATGCTGGAAAATATTTCAAAACAAATATTTATCAGTACAGCAGCAAGCGTCAATACAACAGAAATCCACGAATAAGTGACTTAGCATGAATCCAACAGAAACAGTGTGCCAAGCTGTGAAGAATACAGAAACACTGAGCATTTTAAAGCCTGTCTGGGTGGACACCAGGAAGCTGTCTGTTCAGCTAGAGTAACTTAAACGATCCGCGTGGTGGCCCGCGTGTGGATTAACAGCAGACCTTCTGTCTTCTCTCCAACATAAGTAGCTATGCAGACAGCTCCTCACAGCGTGTCACATGACAGAGCAAACTAATCAGTGGGACAGACTTAGTGCTGCAAAGTGAGCTATTAAGTTCAGTGGGGGTCAACAGATCACAAAACTGCAGGTGCAGTTTTGATAAAGACCAAAAGTGATCTTCATGCTAGGCTGAATCTTCATGCTTCTGCTTAAATTTTGGTCTGTGTCAGTTTCTGGGGACTGACTTGATTTTGGAACCAGGCTCAACTAATTATTCGAACAGTGATGGCTTCACTTTTCATCCCCAGATGTTGCTGGTTGCTTGATTTTAAGCAAAGATCGCTCCTTGGTTTAATTGCTACCACCCTAAAATAGTTTAATCTCCTACATATTCTCACATTACACATATAGATATGAACAAGCTCACTTACCGCAAAGCGAGCAACTCGTGGCCTGTCTTGTCGTCATGGCTCTCTACACGTTCTCCTGTGGAGAGAAAAGAGGAAAGATGGAGCGGTGAGATTTTAAATAACAGTAGAAACAGTTTTTTTAAAGAAACGTTCCTTACGTCCACTAATCTTGGTGACCACTCTTTGTGCCAGGGCAGTGCTCTGTGCCAGCTGCTCCCTGAAGCTCTGACCCATGTAGTAGTCAATATCATTGGCCCGCAGGAGCTCCTCAAAAGCCTGAAAGTTGTTGACGTTTAGTGCATCTGTGAGAATCTGCTATGAACTTTGCTAGAACTTTATTCTCTCTCCATGTTGATAAAATGTAGAAAATATCACTGAATCAGTGAGTGTGTTTGCAGCACCTTGGTGGTGTCTCCCAGGTGTTGGGTCAGGATGTGACAGACTCCTTGCCCTTCTCTCATCCGCTGCCTCAGGTGGGACAGCTCACGAGCTTGAGCCTGGATCAGAGAGTTGTACTTCCTGCACAGACAATCAGCCGCCACAGGGACAAAATGCACCGCAGTGTTAAGGGAGATTAGTCTCGCTCTTATGTGCATACATCAACTGATTCTAGATAAAAAGTAAATGTGCAACACTGCCACTTTATCGCTGCTAACCTACCCAGGCCAGGTGGCACATTTCCCTTCTTCTGCTTGGCCTTTGCCCTCCGATCTGGTAGTTTTCAACTGAGCCTCCAGCGACGCGACTCGTTCCATCAGTTCTTGGAGCTCCCTGCTTGGCTTGGACGCTGGACGAGCCCCTTGGGTATCAGATAACCAGCCTTCATCCTCTTCCACACCACTCGGGGCTGGTGATCTTTCAAGCGCCCAGTTTACCTAAAGGGTGAGGATGAAAAGCAAAAAAAACCCCTGTTTTTTGAATTGTTTTTTCTTTAACATTAAATACATTTAAAGTACAGCATTTGTTGGTGAGTCAGTACCTTGCGGGGGGTGCGCTCCAAGCTGGAGGCGTAGTCGCTGGTCGCAGACAAAGACCGGACACGGAGCTGCAGTCCACGGATCACTTTGTGACAGCGAGTAAGCTGTGAGCGCAGATCCTGGACCAGATGCTGGAGAGACGCCGACTCATCCCTCATTTCATAAGCGCCTCTGCTACTGCTGCACCTTCCAGCGTACCAGCCACCACCCTCACAGTCCTGAGGATGGGACAGCGACGTGCACATCTCTAGGTCGTCAAACTCTGCAAGGAGGAGAGGTGAGACATGATTAATGAGAGTATCTTAAAGAGCATGTGTTTGGTCTAAAATGAATCAGATCTTTGTTCATCACCTGGGCTGCTGGTGTCTTCTCTCTCTGCTTCGTTCTCACTCCGGCCACAAGTTTCATAACCCAGATCCTGAAGATCCACCTGCACCTGCTTGTTGGCCTGCTGGACAGACGTCTCGGCTGCACAGACATGAGGCAGAACTTACTTCATTCCTTTATACCAAATAATTAAATATGTTTAAATGTATTTGTCTAACTCATCCCAGCCTTCCTTTATACATGCGCCTCAGAGTGACTCACTGAGCAGATCTCTGTACTCCTTCAGCTGTTCGGCCTGAGCTTGGACCGTGGCCTCAGACACCATCAGCCTCTCTTGCAGCTCTCTGTTCTCCTGCTGGCTCAGAGTCAGATCAGCGTGAAGACGAGACGCCTGTTCACGGAGGCCATCCTCTTTATCTCGCCAGAGCGCTCTGACCTGAGAGCTGTCACCGGCGACCGCTGTCTCCTGCAAAAGCAAAGCATCTAAGCAACACTGATGTGTAATCTTCACAGGCACATCATTTAATTATTTAGTCATACAGCATCTCTTGCACTGAAATATCACATATAACAAGACATTAACTGACTGTTTCTGATTCTTTTTTAAGAGCTACGTTTATATGTAAAACATGTCAATTAATATGATTACATTTAAACTTGTTAGTACAACTATTTAGTACACCTGGATTACTGATGATCCAATTATAAGCAGTATCAGACTAAATTAAATTTCACTAGTGACACTTTGTTGCCCTTCAATTGTTTCTAACATATTTTCCCATCTAAACTGTATATGTTACATTTAATGATCTGAGTACTGTTTCTGGTATTAAACTGTCTGGTCATTTTATTCTCTCTAACACTAAAGAGAATCACACTAAATCTGTAATAATGATCAGATAATGAGGGTATGATGTGTTACCGCTTCAGGTTGGTGTGTGACATGGTGAGATGTCAGTGTGCCCAGGTTCAGAGAGCATGGCCTCATGCAGTGCCTCTTCCCTGGCTCGTTGCTCAGACTAACACATGGAGGACCTCGCTTCCCTGCCGGCACCGGAGATGTTTCCAGTTCATCTTCTTCCTCAGTATCCTCTTCCTCCTCCTCCTCTTCTTCTTCTTCTTCCTCCTCTTCTTCCTCCTCCTCTTCTTCTTCCTCCTGTTCTTCTTCTGGGCTCAGACTCTTCTCTGTGTTTGTCCCCACCACTCCAGCTCGTACTTGGTTTTCTTTCAGGGCCTGGTTCTCCCTTTGCAGCTTCTGCAGGGCACTCCTAGCAAAAGTCGAACAGAAGGACAAATAAGCATAATGGTGCCATCAAACACAGCACGATCAGGTAAACAATAAGTCATTTAAAGCAAATTACCCACCTCATCTGAGCTACAGAGGTGTATCCATCCCTCTCCAGCTGTGACTTTATTTCTTCAAGCTCGAACTCGAGTGTCTTCTTTGCTTCATCGAGCTGCTTTACATCAGCTGTCTGGGACTGTGCCCCCCTCACCAGCCCTCGGGTCACACACTCAGGTCCTTGAGCCTTAACAGAAGCCTACAGAGTTAGAAATAATACTTCTTAGTTCTTACCCTTTAAGTCATGGGAGTAGGTGAGATGCTCTTAATGGTCACAGTGAAGTGTTAGTAAAAGCACTTTACCTGACCGGAGGTCAAACTTCTGGCATTCACGCTATCGTCATCCTCCTCTATGCTGTCTGTGAACTCCTCACTGCTGCCGTCTTCATCGTCTCCCTCTTCCTCCTCTGTGCTGAGCTCTGGAAACAAAATGACCATTTAGGGAAAGTATCCACTTGCTTTGGTTCTTTTCTTTAAATCTCAAACCCCCTGGTTTTCTCTCAGTCCTGTAGTTTTTAAGCCTCTCCCTCCTCGGCATCCACTCTATCCCATTCTTTCCACAGTCCTCTCTCTCTCTCCACTGAATCACCACTTTGGAAGTCATGGGACTTAAGGGAAATGTTATGTCATAAGTTGCAAGCCAGCCAAAAAACCGGTGCACTCAGTAACAGTGTGTGTGTGAAGGCCACTTTAAACACCTAAAAATGACACAACTGTAGCAGATTTAGAGTAACGACTGTTTGCAGGGATTAAAGGAGGTTGTTGTGACCGAGTACTGCATGTTCTCTTCTCTGTTCTGTTTTTAATATTGTATACGCACTCACAGAGAGAGCAGGAACATCAGGAAAGTGACTGAAAAGAATTTCTAAGGGAAACTGTTTTACATAATAGGCCTTCGCACGCACTGCGCAGAGCTACATGTGAATCATAGGTGTGGGTTTGTGTCTAGAGTTGCTCACTGCATTGTGGGGACATATTAAAGGATTGTTTCATAGTCAGAGCAAGTTTAACGGGTGCTAATTATCAGAATGTGTCCACCTTTAATGAAGCATACAGCACTAAATGTCTCTGTGTTGTTGGCGAGAGGGCAGGAAACTCAGCAAAACTGCTGAGGCAATACTGATTGAGTAATGTGTCCCTGCAGGCTTGACTGGTGTAATGTGGCACCCTGTTTACACACTGTGACACTACATAATGTCACCACATATGAGGAAGGTGTAGGAAGAGGGACTTGAATTGTATTTTTATTCAAGCTAGATCGTGAGGACACTGAGTGACCCGGCACACGGGCTTTGTGTTTATGAATATCTCACTGGGCATTACAGTGGAAGCCATGCAAACATGAAAACCATGCCACACTATCATGCATGAGGGAGGAAGGACATGAAGGAAAATTAATTGGGACCGAGTTTGTGTTAAGAATACATGTTGCTGTTTGTTGCCTTTGTATTTATACATTAAACGTTCTAGCACGTGTTCATATGGTTTTAAATTTACACTTTAGGACAAAAAAAGGCAAAGTTGAGAGGCTGAGGAGGGCGGGTAAATAATATTTCTACTCTGGGTAAAGGCTCAGAGAGATGATATATACTGTGGGTTGCTCTGAGGGGAAAGACGGAAGGTATGTCAAGGAATAAGTGGAGGATTTCAGGTTTCCTAATTAAACACAATAAAGAGAAATCCATAACAGAAGTGCTTTTGACAAAAAGCCAGCACATGTTTATTTTTGATGCATTTAAAACACAAAAAAAGAAGAAGTAGAAGGAGCTTTGACGGTGATTCCATCTGTGAGGCTAGATGAAAAGATCGGGGGCACAAAATCCCTAGAAAATGTACTCTACCTCATATAAATAATTCATATGCAAGGTTTATTTCTGGTGTTCACATCTCCTGTCATTAATAGAGAGCACTGTCTAGACTGTAGATTATCCTATCTCTGTACAAAGCTGGATCTAGAAGCAGAGCTGCTAAAAATATGCATATCATATAAAATTACTACAACATAAAGCATCTGCCAGCTTATATCTAAAACAACTAGCCTACTCTATCATGCATATCTATCAGAGCTAACACAGAACTAAAGGAAAGTACGAGGCCGTCTTTTTTGGATTTGTTTCCTGGGCCTTCGCTAAGCGTGCACAATCCTGCTGACAAACAGATGATATAAAACAAATGATGGATGGTGAGACGTTTCACTGTAAGGCATGAGCTTGAATTTCTCCACAAGACGTGACTTCACTGTGACAGTAAGGCTGGAAGAGCGACACCGGTGAGAGACAGTACACAGAAATGGCAATAGAGAACAATCGAGCTACAAAGCAATATGCAGGCAATCCTCAAAAAAAACAATATAAAAAACCCAACAGATTCACACCACACTCACAAAATATATTAATAAATTAAACTCTGAGTTGCACATTTTCACTTCATACCATTAAGAGGAGTGTTTGTGTTATTTGGACAAAGCTGCCTGCACACTGAGGGTCAGATTTTGGCTTTTTTAAAATATAGATCTCTTTCTCTTACTTCAGGAACGCAATGTTTCATAAACCTGACCGTCAGTGGTTGGAGACAGCTCCATCTCACATTTAGAGTGTCACTGAGTGGTGCTGTGGTCACACAGAGCATCAGGTGACAATGGTGCTTGCAGCCTTGGAGGCTGGACCCTGCCCGTTCCCACCTCCAAAGTCAGGCTGCTTTTTAGCTGCCCTGTCCAGTAGCAGGGCCGTGTTACGGGTCCGAGACAGGACCTCCTCCAGCTGTCTGCGGAGTGCCTGAACTGAATCCAACTCCATGTGGAGGGCCTGGATCTTCTCTGAGCTGCTGCAAAATCAAAAAGACCAGAACAAAATGGTGTTTTTGAAAACAAAAAAGAAAGGACAAAAAAAAAAGCTTTGCAGGAATCCAGAGCGTCACAAGACCTGCGTGGAATTTCCCTACCTGTCACTCTTATTAATGTGAGTGAGATTTTGGTATAACCTCTTCTCTGCCCTCAAGGCGTCATTCAGCTTGCTGTACTCTGATACCAGCTGCTCCAGCACATGCTGAATCACAGTGGCGGGGAGGGTTAAAAAGGAGTAAAGTGGTTATTTCCTAAGGAATACAAATGTCTAAACACTGTCTAAGCGACTCGAAATGAAGCAATAATCATACTTTGTGATCAGTGTTGTCTTTTGTGGCATCTCCTTCTGACTGCTGGTGAGCTAAAGACAAACGCAGAGCAGAGATCTCCTTCTGCAGAAAAAGAACCCAAAGATGTGACTTAAAGATTAAAAAACATGAAATTTTAGTGCATCAGCTCAAGAGCTTCACTGATACCTGAGCCTCTGCCTCCTTTTTCAGCACCAGCTGCATGTCTTCCTTCAGAGCCTTAATCTCTGCCTCGCTCTCCTTGGAAAACGGCTGCATGGCCTCTTCCTGGGCCTTCATCAGCTCCTGACAGTGTGATAAAGTAGCCTGTGAACACCAGGTGTACAGGATCTATAGAAAGACAAACAGCCAAGGGAAAATGTCGGAGCAAGTACCTTGATAAAAGCCTCCTTCTCTTTAAGGAGACTCTGCAGATGCTCCGTCTCTCCTCCCGTGTCTCTCTGCTTGTCCCATCTCAGTTCATGCAGCTCCTGCTCTCTTTCTGACAGCTGCTTGCGAAGCTCCTGTAGCTGGCCAGTCCGCTCACTGATCACTAAGGAAAGCCTGTAGGAGTAGTCCTGAGAGAGAAAGATCAGGTTACACTTTATCTTCCTGAACCGCCTTTTTGTACGGCCCAAACCTATAATCTACCAGCTGCACTTCGATGCCATGATGTCGCCCACCTGCAGATACTGGTCTTTGGAGCTGAGAGTGCTGAGCAGATCCTGGATCTGTGCTTGGTGTTCCTTAGACTGCCGGCTGCGGTCTCCCAAAAGCTCCTGGAAGAGTTTCTCTTTCAGAGCCAACCGAGCCTTCAGCTCCTCCACAACCTCAGTGGGACCGGCCTGAACTCTGGCGACGAGGGCAGCTGTGAGATCCTGCACACGCACAACACAACAAACAGAGCAATTAGTAAGAAACTGGTGAGACAGGTTTGTCGACATGGGATGGTTTTTCAAAGCTTTGAACATTTACACCGCAAACAACTGACAATAATTGAAACAGAAAGCTGTTGTAAATGTCAGTGTGTACCTGAGCCTCCTGGCTGCGTGTCTGTAGTGCTGCTTGTAGCTGGGTTATGATGGTGTCTTTCTCTCTCAGGGAGTTTCTCTCCTTCTCGTCGCTCTGCTGCTTCAACCACTGGAGGTTCCTGTAGGCCTCTGCTGCCTGCTCCAGCTCCAGCTCTTTACCCCGCACCAAACCGTCAAGACTCTGGTGGTCACGATCACCAAAAATATATCAGTGCATAACTTTAGATACTGAGTAATATGTTTAATGCTATAAAACCTGAAGCATGAAATAACTGCCAGAAAAATTCAATTTTCTTGAAAATGGAGAGTTTACTGAGCGTTATGACAACTAAAAAAAATTCAGTTTATTCACAATTTATTAAATATGATGCACTTGGCTTATTGGTTCAAGCTTGTTTTAAACTGTGAGCTTTAATCTGCATAACATGTATGTTCTAGTGTTTCCACACCAAACAGTTCGGACATGATGATGCTGCGTGTCGCGAGCGTACCGTGATGGTCTCCTCGTTGTTGGACAGAATGCAGCGGAGTCTCTCCAGGTCTCGCTCCTTCTCTCTCAGAGCCAGCTGCAGCCTCCTCACCTGGCCCTCACGCTCCTCCACACAGTGGAACTTGTCATCGATGGATTGCTGCAGGCAGCGATGGAAAAGCATCCTCAACCTTCACCGTGTTCTTTGCACTTCATAGTTTTGTAGTTTACTGCATAAAATGTTTAGCTATGCAGTAGCTAACGCCGAGAGATTTAACACATGCTTTTCATCGTCACCTTTTTAATTCATATATTTCTTCCCACTGCAGTAAAATATTACTGCACACTGACCTTTTGGTGTGTGAGTCTGTATTGCTGTGTGCCCATGACTCTTGACTGATACTCGTTTGTGACTAAAAGCCTTCCCACTGTCCCGACAATGAATGCACATCAGTTTGTGAGGCGAATGTAACCGTGGCTAAAATGAGTTGTTTTCAGTATCTGCCACAAGTTTCAATCCCTGCTGTGAATCTGTGTGCTTGTTTACCTCCAGAGCTCTGTCTCTTTCTTTAATGCGCTCCCTCAGTTTCTCAAGCAGGGCGTCTCTTGGATTTGGTTTGGCGCTTCCTGTTGATTCCACCATCTCTGAGTACTCCTACAGATTAATATATTTTTAGATGGGCTAAAAAAGAAGTGTGTGTGTGCCTAATATATATATATATATATATATATATATATATATATATATATACTGTATGAATATACACAGTATATATATTATGTAAGCAGACTGTGTGGAATTGTGCATGTCACCTGCAACTGTTGCTCCTTGTCCTGCAGAGCGCTTTTGAGCTGTGCGACGCTCCGGTCTTTCTCCTGCGTCACAGCGTGTTTCTCTGCTTCGCTCTCTTTTAAAGCTGCTTCTTTGGCCTGAAGCTCAGTGCGAAGTTTGTGAAGGGCGCAGCGCAGGTCCTGCAGTAGAAAGAAAGTATGTTAAACATGCTGTGTAACATGTTAGGTTTACTCACACTGTCACAACCAGACTGACCTGATTGTGTTTTTCGGTGACCTCTCTGTGCTGCAGTGCCTCCTGTAGATCTGAGTTTAGTCTCTCCCTGAACCTCATCAGGTCATCGGCTTGCCTCTGGCTCTGTCTCAGACTCCTCTGGCTGGCCTCCAGCTCCAGTCCAAGAGAGAACAGGGAGCTCTGCACCCCGACCAGCTCGCCCTGCAGCTGAGCCAGCGCCAAGGACTCGCTAACTCCTGCCGGAGCCTGAAGAGAGGAACGACCACAGACCAAGGTCAAAAACACAACATGTTTTCACACTGAGGACAGCATTTACATTTTTGATTAAAAAACAGGTCAAAAGTTTCACCTTGCTTTGAGCAAGCTGGCTGTGATGAGCTATTTCCTGCAGCTTGCAAAGTGTGGTGTTCTGCCCTTCAATCAGCTGGTACAGCTCCTGGGCCTTAGAGCAGAATCAGCACATTTACAACAGGTTTACAAATCACGTCACAGCGATCCTTGATTAGGTACAAACAGACACACACCTCGCTGTCTTTGGTGCTGAGAGACTCTGTGAGGCCCTGAATGGTTCTTTCCTGACTCTGAGAGGCCTGGCGAAGCGAACGTAGCTCGCACTCCATCTCACTCAGCTTCTCCTGCAGCTTCTACAGACGGAGGCAGAAAGGTTAGGTTAGGCTGCCATCAGCCTGATGCACAATAAAAGAACATATCCAGCTGCTGTAATGTGTTTTAATGAGGATCACCATGTTGTTGGCCTCGCTCTCCTGGATTTTGGCCTGCAGGGATTGGACCTGGAGCTGGGCCTTCTGCAGCTCGCTGACACACTGACCGGCCGCACACTCATACTGGTTGAGCTGGCTCTGCTGCTCTTCAACAAGACTCTGGAAAAGGTTAAGACATCAGAGTTTAACCTTATAAAATCTATTCACAATATCTTTTAGCTGAATTATTTTTAGAAAACACATTTTTCTCAAATTCATAAAAAATAGAAAGCCTTCATAACCACCACAGCATATTACGTAATACTTTTTGTGCACAAGATACATAAACTCTGTTCATTCGTGTGTGTGCTATGACAAGGAAAGAACCACTCGAGTGGTTTATGAGCATCTGCATGCATGAGTGAGTTTACCCAAAGTGCTCTGTGCTCCTGCTACATACCAGCATATAAATGATTTCAACTTCAGGAAGAATATCACTATGTGTTTGCCGTTTGGGTGATGCAACTCAGAGTTTTCATATTAAGATAGAAGTTGGTCTTATCATGAAATAGTGTGACTTTAGTAGCCAACCAGTATTGAGATGACAGAGTGGTCTGACATCGCGTGGATCACTTTGCCTCAAGGGCTCTGAGTGAAAATAGGGCAGTAGTGGAGTCACTTTGTCTTAACGTCTCCCCATATCTAACCTAATTCACTGAGCACTCCCCGCTCAGCGATCACATGCTCGTAGTAAGGGAAAAACACAGGCTTCAGACAAATCCATACCCCCTACAAGGTATTACAGAGGAGTAAGAGAAATTAGACTTTTTTTATGTGTGCACACTCACGCACACAGACTAGCTAATTAGGCCATGCTACCCACACCTGACTGCTTGTGTAATGTATAGTGTTACCACACAACTAAACATGGCTGCACGCTACTGAAGCTCAGGTCCTTTGGGGTGAGAGCTAACTGCAGAGGCTGTGTGTAGCTGGATTATGTGGATAGTTAAGCTAAAATGTGGTGATAATGGTTTTGTGGGCAGACCGCGGTGTCAAACATCAAAGCCTGTCAGGCTGGTTCAGGCAGATTACTGCAGATGTAGCAAGTTTGCTCATCAAAGGCCAACTTCATTACTGTACCAAGCGCCGTCACTCTGCACTAATGAAATTCGTCTTTTCGCCGACATCCCCATTCCGATCAAGGTTTTGTACCTGGTGGGGAGGAGGAGGAGGATACTCTTTGTACAAATCTTCAAACAATTTCTCCAAGTCTGCCAGGTTCAGATCCTGATCCAGCCCAGTGTCCACTCTGATCAGAGGGGTATCCAGCTCAGGTGTTGGCGTGTGATTGTATCTTTCTCCGTTTGGGCTTCCATAAGGCATTCCCATAACGGGATCGGTAAAGGACAACCTTGTGCCCCCGTTGCTGGAGCTTCGTCTGAGAAAGACTGGGAGCTTGCTCCCTTTTGTGCTCCGGACTGGCCGGTAGACAGCACAGCTTTGCAGCAAAGAGAGGGCTAGAGAGAAAGTGCGTCTAGGAGAGGCTTGGCCAAGTGGAGCTCCCATGTGCTCCTCAGAGAGGGAGTCAGATATCTGGTCTTCGATTGCATCCACTGGGGAGCTCAGGGATCCATCTGTTATGGCTCCAGGCTGAATATATTCCTCAGCTGCCTCCAGGGATGCTACAGAGGGGCTTGAGCTGGCTCGCCCAGCTAAAGTGCGATCACTATCTGAGGTCCTCGAGGGGTCCTGAGATCCAGGACCTAGAGTCTGAGAGGAGGTGATGTCTTCTGAATCTTCCATATTTTTCATCTCTCCTTCTCCACCTGCACCACCTCCAGTCACACTTCCCCCAACCACACTGGCTGAATATCTGGTTGATGGCCCACAAGAAATACTCCGGGCCAACTTTCTGGGCACCTTACAGACAGCTTCATAATCAGAGTCTGCCACCCGCCAATAAGAACATCCCCGGCACCTTCTGGGAGTGCTGGGCGTACACCGTTGTGAGCCTTCAACTGCAACCTCTGACCCTTTAGCAGCAGGACATTGAGGATGGTGGTGATGTTGGCAGTCCAGGCTGTCATCTGCCCAGGACTCATACAAAGAGTAGACTAAATCCTCCTGGAGCAGGGCGCAATACTTTGCATGAGTTAGCCCTGAAATATCCACCATCCCATCCCCTGGTCCGTCATCACTTCCACTTAATGTTACAGCCCCTTCATCTGAATTGGTTTTCCGATAGAGCCCGCTGATGCACTGCCTCAGTCGATGCTTCTCCTGCAGGAGCCGCTGCAACCTCTCGATGGACAGGGCCTCCACACGAGCGATGACTGTGTCGAAGCGGTACATGCGGTCCAGCATGAAGGTGCACTTGGAGCAGGCAAACTCTCCTCTGCCATCCCGGGTCAGCTCGTGCCCCACAGCATAAGAGAGCAGCACGTGCAGGTTGAGTTTGGCAGCAGGATGGAAGATCCATTTTCGCTGGTTGCCACAGAGCTCCCGTCCACAAATACGACACACCTCCTTCATCTTGAGATCAAACATTACACAGTATTATAGTTATCAGGGAGGAGCAGAACATCTTATTTACTCTAACATGAGGATGTGAGGAAACATGGATCCTCAGAATGACTGCGCTGCTTTATAAACAGCAAGAAGAGTCCAGCTTCAGAGCAAGCACTGATGTCAATAACATAAACAGGACAGTGTAATGCTCCTAATTGAACCGAGTCCATGCTATGACTTCTAAGTCCATGATAAATTAAAGGAGGTAGACAAAAAAGAGCTTGTAAGATCAGTTTATACTGTAGCTGTGATCCAAAGACATCCAGGATCCCCGTTCATCTGATGGAGGGGCAGGTGAATCGCAATGGCGCACACTGGTCAGGTAATGTCTCGTGAATCAGACGCAGTATTTATCTTTAAAGTGTCCTCACGCTGTCAAAAACACAAACATCGTATCTCGCATTTCCCAACACAGCCGCACGTGCCTCTGCACCATCACGGAGGCGCGAGCCGCTCCGAACGACGACAGGTTCATCGTGACCGGGAAGCGACGGGATCTACTGCCCAGTACGCGGAAACCGAGCAGTAACAGGCGTCCGAGGACGATCCTCTGACTCTTCCGGCGGCGTCTGTGTCCCAAACAAAGGCTGTCTGTTCATCTCAGAGCTGTTACAGCAGCTACAGGCAGAGATACGACACACCGGACTCCAGTCGGATGTCCTCCAGTCAGATAACGAAGCGCCTGCCCGAACCAGACCTGCAGCGTCGGAGCGCACCATTCAGGGAAAACGAGGGGGAGTTGAGAAGCCCGGTGAAGACGTTCAGAGATGCTCGCAGTTTAACTCCCGCTGAGATACCGGTTCAAAACATAGACACTTTCGTTTTAAAACGCATATTTAAATTCATCCCTAAATAACATCTCCTCTATTTTGGGTTTATTTGTAAACAGGAAAGAGAGTCGCTCCCCCGGGTGTCTGCTACTTCCTCCTACCCGGTTTGCTAAGCTCCGTCCGCCTGACTGAACAGGTGAAAAGCCCAGTAGCATGACGCTAAACTATAAAATTAAACGTCTCCAAGTTATATTTGTTTTATACAATTCACATTAGCTGTATTAGCATGGTCGCATGCTAACCCTTAAAGTGGGTTTTTATTGAGGATGAATGAAAAAGAACAACAGTGCACACATTTATATTAAACAGCTGCATTTTATAAAATAAAATATAATATTATCTAATAACCAGTTGAATTATCAGCGAAGGCAAGTCAACCTGGGGACTCAAATCACTCCAGACATTCATAAATATTATGACACAGCCCATCTCTCTCTCGCTCTCGCTCTCTCTCTCGCTCTGTCACACGCGCGCGCGCGCGCGCACACACACACGGGCGCGCGCGAAACTATTGTACATTTCTTTAAGCATTAATAATTTAGAATTAACAAGACCACTACACGCAATTATAAACTAAAGAAAAGACATCCGAGGTTAATAAATGTATGCTCTGTTTCTTCCAGAGTCCCCTTCCTGACCTTTATTCCTTCCGTCGTCAGGCAGACACTTTGCAGAGTAAAAATAGAAGATATCACATACTAATCAATAAATACAGATAACAGAAAACACCTGTGTTGCAATGAGCCAGCGATGCTGCATATGAAAATAAACTCTTAATAGAGTTTTTTATCAGAAATCAAATTGTGTGTCATTAACTAAATTAATAATTTATTAATTAATAATAATAATAATAATAATAATAATAATAATAACAATAGATACACTGACACACTTAAAAACACAATTAACTGCCCTGCTATTAACAAACGTATCAAACATCATTATATGATTATAACACAATTGCCATGGTGACTTTAGTCTGTAAATAGTGTCATGTTAGACCAGCACAATATTATTACAATTATTTTCTGTTGCCATGGTGCTGATATTTCAACAATGGTTGGACTGTAATGACCAAACAACCAGAGCTTTATCCTGCATTTGACCATGTAAGTTCAGCTCTGCAGCGGCTATGATTTTTGTTTGCCCGAGGGTGCACAAACAGATGGTCACACTGTGAGTTCCAAGCAGATATATGCAGTGTGAAGCCTGCCGTGTACCATTTTTCTCTCTGAAAGCAGCCGTACTGCGTCAGAGCAGAGAATGAGACTGGAAATCCTCACTAATGTGTGCTTCAAAGTCTTTGATTGCTGATTTTGTGAAGACTAATTGCTGAACCTGAGTCATTTTCTCTAAAATTAGGTTTAGCTGCAGAGGGCCATATGTGGGAAGGATGCAACCGAAAATGTTTTTCTTTCAGATTTAATGAGAACTCGAATGCTCATAACTACTATGAAACGTCTCGCTTTTTAACTGCTTCAGAGGTCTACACTTATGCATGTTATTCCTGACAAAGAGATCCTGGAAATAAATATGTTACAAGGTTTCAGATTATATTCATGTCCAGCCTGCTGTTCTCTGCAGACAATTATTGGCTAAGTGTCTGTGTTGTCCGGGGAGCTAATTATGAGCTCTTATGGCAGGTGTCTGTCTGAAACAACACAACCTGATATCAGTGTCGGGGGTCACCGAGCACTCAAAGGTCAATCTGACCTATCGATATTTTGGCTGAAACCAGAACTGCTAAACTGCTAACCAGTGAGACGCCTGCATGCACACACGTACGTGAAGGATGGCTCCTCATGGAAACGTGCGCACACACACACACAAACCCAGTTAAATTCATTCTTACATGCTCTCTTCTGATGTTTGTGAGGACATGTAAACAAAGCTGTGGTAAGAACACACAACAACAGTTTCTTCCACTGATTTAGAAACCAATTCAGCAATACGGAAGAGGCATATAATATATATAGCATGTATTATATACAGTTGCACATATATACTGTACTTATACTTCAAAAACAATCATCTTCTTCTGATTTTGCAAAGTCAAACAGCCTCATGAAAATTTGAATATCAGCTTTTAAACACATGAGCAGTCTGAATCCAGCTAACAATTTTCATATATACCACGTGCCACACTCAGAGGGTTGCTGATCATATGCAAATTCCACTGTTACCCTAGTAACTAAATGCTGTGCCGTAGCGCAGCTGCCATTGCTGCCTCAGCTTTTTTTCCCCTTTCACTGCACACTGACCGAGGCACACACTCACTCATACACACATGCTTTTACCCATACGTGTGTCCCGTCTGAAATCTGAACAGAGAGCCTGCCTAACAAGTACATTTGCATCCTTCATTCAGAAATGATTTACAAGTTAAAACGCCTGCACAGCCTCCCTGAAAACAAAACTCGCCTGACAACAAATATGTTTGCAGCAAATGCTGACAAATTCAAATACAGAGAAGCACCGCTGCACAGGTTCAGTAAGGCTAAACACACACTGTGTTCTTAAGTATTAATCCCTACAAGATCTCTACTCAACAGGGTAGAGATTCTGTCCAGGTTACAGTGAGTTGCTGTTCAAGTAATAGTCCCTCTCCATTCGTAGTTTCATCATGCATCAGGAGAGAAGTGTGCCCTTGAGGATGTCACTGCAGCTGAAGCCTGTAAATGTAATGAGATTCTGGCACTTCTCGTGATGAGATAAGCCCCCAGTAAGATGGCTCTCGCTACCACTAGAATCCTTAAGCAATACACTATATATTACAGCCTCAAAAAGCAAAGTAGTTTTCTTTTTTCTGCCTCATGGTCCCTTTCTTCTACACAAATGTAGTTTCAGCTTAGTTTCAGAGTATTTTACTTATTTTTACTCATGATATTGTTATGAGCTCGCTCTTTGAGCTTGGTTATGAGGATGTCTTGCTGCTATTTTACCTTTTTCAGTGATAAAATCGGGTAAAATGTGGTCCTATACCACAAACACACTCACACTGTACGCACTGTAAAAATTCTTAAATACTATAGATCATTTCTTATTGCCTACAATTAATTTAGCTGTGTGTCTGTGCTAGTCATATCAATGCAATGTGTCACTTGTCCATAAGGAGGCAGAGTCTATCAAAATATTCTTCACTCAGTCTGCTGTGTGAAACCGCTCTCACACTTTGGATAGAACATAACAGCTGAAAGCTAATGATCCAGCACCGTTTTAAATACTAAAATCCACATACCTGCATCTCCTGCTCGATGCGCAGCCTCTCTTGACCAAGTTCCTCCTGATAGAACTGTGTAAAAGAAAACAGAGGTTAAAATTATCAAGAGAAAAAACTAATAGCTCCAGCCAATCCAGGAATACACACAGAAAAAAGAAAGGAGAATTTTGCATCTAATATATTTCTATATTATATTATTTTGTATTTGTGACACTGTTTTAATCATATCCATGTGTTTAAGTGTTATTTGGTGCATGCAGCAGCTCTTGCAATCTACATGAATAGCTGGTAAAATATGGCTGAGGCATGAACACATGCTGCTTTAAGGATGTCTTTCTAGAACAGAAGTCTGGCCAGAGGAGACATGGTGGTCCAGAGGAATGCAGTAACATTAGACGGCTTATATAAAGTATCCATGGTTTTGCATTTCACACATGCACCTCAGGGTCCATTATAATATAATATATAATATACTGCTCCAAAAATACATAAAATATGTAATAAAATAAAGGAACACATTTTAATCAGCATAAATCATCAACTCAGTTAAGCTTCTAGGATATTGATGTGGTCATTTAAGTAACCGAGGGGTTGTTAAGCAGTTTCAATTCCTTTGGTCTTAAAGGAATTAACCATAATTGCACTGGAGGGACAACAATGAGACACCCACCCCCAAATGATTTTACAGGTGGAGGCCACTGACATCATCTTTTCTGACGTTTATCACTAGTTTTGCATTGGCTAAAGTCATTAACATAAGGTGATACCTGGACACCGCGAGGATGGAAGGTTTGCTGTGTCTCTCAGCACAGTCTCAGGAGCATGCAGGAGATATACAGTTATTCTAGGAGAGCTGCACAGGGCTGTAGAAGGTCTTTAACCAATCAGCAGGACTGGTATCTGCTCCTTTGTGCAAGGAGAAATGGGATGAGCACTGTCAGAGCTAGAAAAAGACTTCTAGCAGGCCACTGGTGTGGCCTCTACAGGGTAGGCAACAGCCCCCTGACTGCCATTAGGTATTGATGAAATCCTTGTACCCATTGTCAGGCCCTACGCTGGTGCAGTGGGTCTTGGGTTCCTACCGGTGCATGACAATGCCCTGCCTCATGTAGTGAGGGTATGCAGGCAGTTCCTGGAAGATGAAGGAATTGATACGCTTGACTGGCCCCCACACTCACGTGATCTAAATCCAGTAGACCACCTCTGGGACATTATGCTTTGGTCTGTATGATGCTGCCAGGTTGCACTTCAGACTGCCCAGGAGCTCAGTGATGCCTTTGTGCAGATCTGGGTCGAGATGCCCCACAGACACCACCTGTCATCTCATTAAGAGCATGTCCTGATGTTGTCAGGCATGCATACAACCACTTGGGGGTCAAACAAACGACTGAGTACCACTTTGAGTTGTCCTAATGAAATTTGGCAAAATTTCGAGGATGAACCTGTCACATAAATTTTGCACTTTTTCACTGTGTCTTTGAAATCAGACCTCTGCAGGTTGATAACTTTCATTTCTATCATTTTTTCCATCATGGCATCTTTTCATTCTTAAAACATTACCCAGTCCAGGTCATGATAGATATCCAGCATGTTTTTCTCCATCTGAGATGTGTCTTCAAAGTGTTCCTTTAATTTCAGTAAGAAATTTAAGACCTGGCTTCAGAGGGGTTTTTTTTAATGTAAAATTTAACTCATATGTACCTCAACATCCTTGTCCTTCTGCAGCAGGGAATTAGATAGCTCATGAACTTGTCCCTCCAGCTCTTCCACCCTGAGTGTGAGTGTTGTCTTCTCTCCACACAGCTCAGTGATGTGGACCTCCTTAGTGCGAAGCTCTTTAGTTAGCTCCTCTATTAACCTGAAAGCAGAAAGAGAACCAGTCAGTGACATAGAAGGATGGATTTCTTCTCATGTTCTCCAGAACTGAGTAGTTTCTTACCTGTCTTTGTTGTTAGATGGTGACAGGATATTTGGAGGCCTTTCATCCTCTGGGATTTCCTCCATCGCGGCATCTAAGGAGAGGAGGGAAGCATGGGATTGTGATCCAGCCAGCGAGGCCATTCGTTCGGCCTCGCTGCGAGCCAGCTGGGCCTCCTGAAAGAAACATGCACCAAAGCAGTTAAGATTTGGGAAGATTGGCCACTATCACAGAGTATCCCCAAGTGTCAGTATTACAGCAGCAGACCAACCTCCTGCAGGAGCTGAATCTTTGCCTCAAGCACCTGCTGCATGTGGTCAATTTCCTGCTGTCTCTCTTGACACCGTCTCTGTAGCTCTGCCTCATTGTGATTGGTCAGGCTCTCTGCTGTTGTGCTGAAGAAGAAAAGGACATCACAGTCTAATCACAAAATCAATCAGATAGCAGATAGCCCACTGTATATGAGGTTTGGACTCCAATAACCAGGTCATTTGGATCTGGTCAAAATAAATTGAATAAACTGTCATAGTTTAAAATGCAGGGTACATCCAAGTCATCCCTCTCCTGCAATGCTAACACAGTCAGGCTTAAAACAATCAGGCTTACAACACATATTATATATGTTATCATGCAAAAAGGCCTAATAAAATATCTAATCTTACACTTTGAATTGAGTAGCAGCTTATTTAATAAGAGATTTAAAACCCCAGCAGCAGTTTACACACAGATCTAAATGTTGTCCGGGGGGTGTCATTTTTAGAGCATGAGGGAAATATTAGTGAGAGCCAAGACATAATATGATGTCATAGGTTTTCTGTCTGCTACATTGCTCATGGGATTTCCTTAGCCCCTTCCACTAATAGCAGAGATTAAGTAGCACACCACCCGTGGTGTTTATTGTCATAGAAGGGATGATCTCATAATATAAAAGGGTTGATATTTGTAGGGTTGTGCATGAAAAGCAGAATTTTATCCCTTTTATTAGTAGCCTGGACTTTCACCGTTAACTAGAGGCTTGTATCGTAAGGATGTCAATTTGCTGTACCTGCTGTTACCTGCAGATGTGTGCGATAAAATACTTAGCTGACACACTCAGCTGAAGGTAAACGTCCACCAAACATGAACAATTTAAACTTTAATCTGAAATTTCTCACACACGCCCTGATACTTTATATTTCTGTGCCAACACATTTGGTGTGTCATGCGACGTCTGACTCCTTTGGACTCCAGCTGTGCAAGCATCTCTCTATATCACTTAGTGAGTCAACAGCGGTATCCCAGAATTCCTGCTCCCAGAATGGCGCATGCCACCCTGACGCCACGAGTCCTCTTCTGGACCCTGTCTACATACATTTTTAACTTTATCCACCACATGCAGCAGCTCAGATAACTGGGATATTCTGAACCCATCTGAGCAACGTAAGTGTCTCATGGACAAGTGTCCTTTATGTCAAGTGGACATTCAGGCTGTTCAGACAGCCCACACATCTCTTTTATAATCTTGGTGGGTCAACAACTACCATAAAACTGTTGCAACATATGCTGTACAACCAGACATAATGATGATTAAAAAATACACAAGTATGCCTCAGTTTTTCTACATGATAATAAAAAAATTCTACTGCAGTAAATTAAAGAAATCTGCCAGCGTGAGAAAAAGAATGCACACGCTGCAGAACTCCAGATTCCTTATTTACTGAGCGCACCTGTTCTTCATCAGACAATGAAACACCAAACAGCACCCTCGTAAATCACCTGTGAATGGTCACATGACCAATTACATCCAATCAAAAATCAGTTCTTATATAGGACAAACAATGCTATGGTTGGTGTTTCATGTCTGATGAAGAGCAGCTGGGCTCGAAAAGCTGTTCCATGCAATAAATTAGGACTCTAGAGTTCTGCACTCTGTTTTACCTTTGTCCCATTTTTTGGGCTCTGCACCTGCCCCATAGGATGAGGAGGATGTGAATGGATTGTTTTTTGGTCTCTCTAAGAAATCAATGTGTAAAATTACAGGGAAAAGTTCTGGAAGCTCATTCCCCAGAATATCCTCTAATTATAAAACAAAATGCTTTTGTTAATTCACAGAAAATGCCCTATTTTTTTTCGTACTGTCTGACCCATAGTAAAAACATTAAAATCCTATAGTAGATACTGAAAAAACAGAAACTTTTCTGGCATTGAATTGTTCATCTGATCCTTAATTACTATCTATAAAAGGCCATTTGAGAAATCTTTACCAAGAGCAAAAGTTGTAAAACCTATTGAAGTGTAGTTAAAACTCCAAAATGTAGGCTTTCTTTCACACTGGATTTGTCAGGTGCTGGATCTGTGACCCAGCGTTTTGTGTTATTTTATACTGTTGACTTCTTATGTTAATATTCATGTGCTATTCTTAAGTTGAGGTAGAGTTCTAGTATTATTACTGGTTTGTCTTGGTTGAGTTTTAGTCTGGTTTATGTTTTTTCTATTCTTCCTCGTCTATGTAGCTTCCCCTTGTGTCTCTCTCCTCTGTGTCCCTCTCCCTCTCTCGCTCCCTCTGTCTCTTGTGTCAAGTTTGCGTGTCCCAATTCATGTCTCTCCATGCTTCCCGTTTTATTTTGAAAGTCTTGTTTCTATGTTCAGTGTGCTTAGTTTTACTTTTCCCTGTTGGGTCATAATCATTGGTGTCAGCTGTGTCTCCCCAGGTGTTTCCACTTCCCTCTTTTCCCTCCTGTGTATTTAAGTCCTCTGTCTCTCTCTGTTGGTGTGTCTGTTTTCCATTCCCTATGTCATGGTGGATCTCAGGTACCTTATGATTCTGGTCAGGTTATGTTCATGTTTTATATTCACAGTTTTTCTTGTCATAGTTACTCTCATACACCTGCTCAGAATCATGTTTTCCTTGTCATAGTTTTGTACAGCCTAGCTTTTCCCAGTTTAGGTTTTAGTAGTGATGGCCAAATGAAGCTTTCCGAAGCACTGAAGCTTGTATTGAAAAACGGTTCATTACTCGAAGCTTTTCAACACAGTCCTCTCCGGTGACATCTGGTGGCGAATATTTTGAAGAGCAGCTTGAATCTGCAAAATAAAACGGACTGCTCAAGCATCACTGCTCACTCAAGAGTGGAGTTCTCTCCGATATTGGGCCACCATTCCGTTGCTTTGAACATGTAATTGTGTGGATGCCTTAATAGGCATCCACACTATTGAGATCCTGTTTCTCTTTCTTCTTTATTGTGTGGATGCCCTCAATGGGCATCCACACTATTGAGTTCCTGTTTCTCTTTATTGTGTGGATGCCTTAATAGGCATCCACACTATTGAGTTCCTGTTTCTCTTTATTGTGTGGATGCCTTAATAGGCATCCACACTATTGAGTTCCTGTTTCTCTTTATTCTTTATTATTCCGGGTGTTTCCGTACACTTTTCGCCGTGGATCTACTTCCACAATTTTTGTGCTATTTTCACCGTTCAAACTCTAAACTGTTCTGCTCTTTCTGCTTATGCCGGCTATGACTTTTGGTGTTTATTACTATTATACTTTTTAAAATATTACACTTTTTTCCTTTAATTTGTCCCATTGAAATGAATGGGAAACTTCCACAATTCTGCTAAAACTTTCTTGTCTTTGAAACTTAACTACTGCCTCATACTTTCACCTAGAAACTCCATTCAAACTTTAAAACGTTCTCAAATGATTGGGCTATTCCTGTATGATTCAGCTTTTTCAGATCTTCTACTGTTTTCATCTTATCTCTCTTTAAGTCTTCAGTTGCAAAATTGTGATTTTTCAGAAAATACATGCGTTGCTATGGTTGCTATGCAATTAACTCAGAGGGGACAGTGAAACTGTTTGAATTTTCTCTTCATGTCCAAACAACTTCTTGCTACTCACTCAATTTCCACTCAAGCCCCACAGATTATACACCAAAACGTAGGTATTTTTGCTGGCTTTCAGAAAATGTCCCTATCATTGTTGTGGGACTCATAGTTATTTTGCAAATCTCCTCAGAGTAACACAAAGTCAGAAAACTCTCCATATAAACTCAATGGAGAGTTTGTTCAAAATCACCGCTGGATTTCTCTAATGAGAGGCATTTTCAAATTGTCATATCTCCTTAACGAAGCGAAGTTAAGACATGAGGCTTGTCCCGGTATATCTTCAGACACTCCTGATGCTCACAATTCAAGAATTATTTTCTCACCTATTACCGTTCTGAGATGAGTTAGACTTGTTTGAGGGTAGGAAATTTGTCCCTCGCTCAGATTTCATCAGATTTCAAATTCTGGAAATGAGTCACTTTTTTCTCTCATCATATCTTTTTGATGGATTTCCACAGAGCCCTGAAAATTTCCATGACTGTTCACCAAAGCCTGCTGTTTCTTACGGTGAAAGAATGATTTTGATGCTCCATATAGATTTAGAGTTACCAAAGGTTGTTTGAGAGCAAGTCAAGGCAGTTTTTGCTTCGCCTCTACTCAGTTACAGTGTATTACAAGTCATATATCTTTAATAATTTATATTTTATCTCTGAATTATGAAGACCTGAAGATTCCCCCATCTCTTCTGAACAAAACAATGTCTGAATGACCGTTCTAGCCTCTACGGTTAGGAAATTATGGCCATTTGTTCGAGGGGAATCCTGAATGTCAGAAATACACTGAAGAAAACTCACACCTCTCTCTGTGTCTGCGTGTGTAAGGGCTGACTACAGCAGGTGCAGCTAATTTAACTGACCTACATATACCAAGCCCAGACTCTCCACAGCTCCTGTTCCCTTTACTGTCTGTGTATGTGTGTCTGTGTATCAATATTTCTCCTATGTTTAGGTATTACTCCTCAATCATAGTATTTCTGCTAAAGCAAAGTACTTCTACTACATCTTAGTACTTCTGCTAAATCATAGTATTTTTTGAAAAATCATAGTATATTTGCCAAATCATGGTATTTGTGCAAAATCATGGTTTTGGGGCCAAATCATAATATTTCTGTTATGTTATAGTATATGTGCTCAATATATTATATGTGCCAAATCACAGTATTTATACCAAATTATAGTATTTATGCCAAATTACAGTATTTCTGCTAAAAAGCAGAAATAGTCCTTTTTAGCAGGAATTTCTGCCAAAAGATAGTATTTATGTTAAAACATAGTATTTCTGCTAAATCAGAGTATTCCTGCCAAATCATAGTATTTGTACTGAAACATAGTACTTCTGCCCAATCACATTATTTGTACTAAATGATAGTACTTGTGCCAAATCATAGTATTTGTGCCAAAGCATCGTATTTGTATGGAGTCATAGTATTTCTTCTAAATCATAGTATTTCAATCAAATCTCAGTAGTTGTTGTTAAAACGCAGTATTATTGCAAAATCATAGTATTTGTACCCATTCATAGTATTTCTGCTAAATCATAGCATTTGTGCCAAATCATGGTATTTGTGCAAAAACATAGTATGTCTGCAAAACCATAGTATATCCCTTATGTTATAGTATTACTACTAAGGCATAGTATTTCTGCCAAATCATAGTATTTGTACTAAATCATAGTACTTGTGCCAAATCATAGTATTTGTTGCACATCATAGTATTGGAACCAAAACATAGTATTTGTCCCAAAGCATCGTATTTGTATGGAGTAACAGTATTTCTTCAAAATCATAGTATTTCAATCAAATCTCAGTAGTTGTGTTAAAATGCAGTATTATTGCCAAATCATAGTATTTGTACCCAATCATAGTATTTTTGCCATGTCATTGTATTTGTGCCAAATCATAGTATTTTTGCCAAATTGTGGTATTTGTGCCCAATTAATAATTCTGTTATGTTATAGTAGTACTACTAAGTTGTAGAATATCTGTTATGTTATAGTGTATCTGCGGAATATAGTATTTGTGCCAAATCGTAGTATTTATACCAAATCACAGTATTTGTGCTAAAACATAGTATTTCTGCCATATTGTGGCATTTGTGCAAGAACATTGAACTGTTATGTTATAGTATTACTACTAAGTCATAGTATTTCTGCGTTGTTATAGTATTTGTACTAAAACGTAGTATCTCTGCCAAGTCATAGAATTACTGCAATTTCATAGTTTTTTTTAGGAAATCTGTTATGTTATAGTATTACTACTAAGTCATAGTATTTCTGCCAAATCATAGTATTTGTGCCAAAGCATCGTATTTGTATGGAGTCATAGTATTTCAATCAAATCTCAGTAGTTGTTGTTAAAACGCAGTATTATTGCCAAATCATAGTATTTGTACCCAATCTTAGTATTTCTGCTAAATCATAGCATTTGTTCCAAATCATGGTATTTGTGCAGAAAACTTGGTTTGTCTGCAAAACCATAGTATATCTCTTATGTTATAGTATTACTACTAAGGCATAGTATTTCTGCCAAATCATAGTATTTGTACTAAATCATAGTACTTGTGCCAAATCATAGTATTTGTTGCACATCATAGTATTGGAACCCAAACATAGTATTTGTCCCAAAGCATCGTATTTGTATGGAGTAATAGTATTTCTTCAAAATCATAGTATTTCAATCAAATTTCAGTAGTTGTGTTAAAATGCAGTATTATTGCCAAATCATAGTATTTGTACCCAATCATAGTATTTTTGCCAAATTGTGGTATTTGTGCCCAATTAATAATTCTGTTATGTTATAGTATTACTACTAAGTCGTAGAATATCTGTTATGTTATAGTGTATCTGCGGAATATAGTATGTGTGCCAAATCGTAGTATTTATACCAAATCACAGTATTTATGCTAAAACATAGTATTTCTGCCATATTGTGGTATTTGTGCAAGAACATTGAACTGTTATGTTATAGTATTACTACTAAGTCATAGTATTTCTGCCAAATCATAGTATTTGTGTGAATTTGTATACTGTAATATCACTGTAGTATGTAGTGGCTAAGTAGGGGGTGTTTACAGTGTAAATAGGTCATCTCTTGTGTTGGAGTGCCCTCTTGTGGCGCCTTTTGGGTAGTGCCTTAGTAAACGTGAACCCTGTAAGAAGTGGTATCAGACTGATTTGTAGTGGAGGAATTTGTTGCCAGTGTTCTTAATCATAGAAACCACACCATATCACCTCTCCACATCCTCCTACTGTATGCCATGCCTCCCTGTACCATCCATCTGACCGCCAATAAACTCCACCTGTGGTAATCTAATCCCTGGATGTCAGCCTCTCCTTCTGACCGAGGATAGTTACTATTGCAGCACCACCCAGCATTAAACTGACGTACACCATTCTGTACAATAGTATTTGTGCTAAAAAGTAGTATTTCTGCCAAATCATAGTATTACTGCTATTTCATACTATTTAAGCGAAATTACAGTGTTTCTGCAAAAACATGTTTGAGGGGTGGAAATCTGTCCTCCTCTCATTTTTCAAACTCCGAAAATTAAGCCATTTCTTCTCTCGTCATGTCTCCGCGACGGAGATACAAAGAGCTATGTAAATCGTAGTCAAAGTACACCAAAGTCCGCTGATTCACCCAGTGCAAGAATTATGCTTCTATCCCACCTAGTTTTTGAGTACAAATTTATACACTATCACAGACCGGTAATTCATATTGATAATTTATTACAATTCTGCAAAGTTTTATGATTTTAGCAGCTTTTCTAATATGGACCTCACATTCTTGTTAACAGTCTATGGCAGAAATACATACAAGTACACAGCCTGATGAAGCAGACAGAAGCAGTACCTCTGATTGGTTCAGCATTTTCACCTCTTATCAGCACAAATCTCAGCCTCTTCTGCTGTTTTCATTAGAATTGTAAGCTTTTCCACCTTTTTTCAGTTACGTGAGAACCAGTTTGGCTCAATGAGTAGCTGAAAAATGTCAGCCTCTTCTGCTGTTTTAGCAGGATTTCAGAGTTCAGCTTTTTCACTTGTTTTAAGCACAAATTTCAGTTTCTTTACCTCATTTCACAACAAAGTTCTTCCTCTTCACCCCTTTTCTGCTAATTTGAGCTTCTGCTCCACAGTGCACATTGTCCCTCTCATCATATCTTTGCTTGTGACCAGAACTCATTTGGCTCAGAGGGTAGGACATCTGCCGTGAGACCCGGTGGCAGAGGTTTGAATCCTACCTGTGACAGTTGCTACACATGTTCCCTGCTTGCATGCGCTCTGCTTTCTTGTGTGTCACTGCTCTCCAGTGTGTCATTACACATACAGCCATCTTCAGCAAGTGCTTCTACACCTCTTTTCAGCTCATCTTTTTGCTTCTTTGCCTCTTTTCAGCAGAAATTCTTCTGATTCACCTCTTTTCTGCCAAATGTTTAGCTTTTTCACCTCTTATCAGCACAATTCTAAGCAGCTTCTGCTAATTTCACCACAATTGTCACTCTCTCCACCTCTTCTTTGTGTGAATGAGTTTGGTGCAGTGAGGTGAATTGCCGCCTTTAGACCAGAAGGGCCAGGTTCGAATCCTGCTCAGGGCAATGTTTTTTTTTTTTTTTTTTTTCTTCAACTTTTTCAGCTTTTTTCAGCAGACATCTTCAGCGTTAAGGCATCCACACAGCATTTTCGCAGGAAATGCAAATTTTTCTAGTTCTTTATTATTCCGGGTGTTTCCGTACACTTTTTGCCGTGGATCTACTTCCACAATTTTTGTGCTATTTTCACCGTTCAAACTCTAAACTGTTCTGCTCTTTCTGCTAATGCCGGCTATGACTTTTGGTGTTTATTACTATTATACTTTTTAAAATATTACACTTTTTTCCTTTAATTTGTCCCATTGAAATGAATGGGAAACTTCCACAATTCTGCTAAAACTTTCTTGTCTTTGAAACTTAACTACTGCCTCATACTTTCACCTAGAAACTTCATTCAAACTTTAAAATGTTCTCAAATGATTTGGCTATTCCTGTATGATTCAGCTTTTTCAGATCTTCTACCGTTTTAATCTTATCCCTCTTTGAGTTTTCAGTTGCAAAATTGTGATTTTTCAGAAAATACATGCGTTGCTATGGTTGCTATGCAATTAACTCAGAGGGGACAGTGAAACTGTTTGAATTTTCTCTTCATGTCCAAACAACTTCTTGCTACTCGCTCAATTTCCACTCAAGCCCCACACATTATACATCAAAACGTAGGTATTTTTGCTGGCTTTCAGAAAATGTCACTATCATTGTTGTGGGACTTATAGATTTTTTGCAAATCTCCTCAGAGTAACACAAAGTCAGAAAACTCTCCATATAAACTCAATGGAGAGTTTGTTCAAAATCACCGCTGGATTTCTCTAATGAGAGGCATTTTCAAATTGTCATATCTCCTTAACGAAGCGAAGTTAAGACATGAGGCTTGTCCCGATATATCTTCAGACACTCCTGATGCTCACAATTAAAGAATTATTTTCTCACCTATTACCGTTCTGAGATGAGTTAGACTTGATTGAGGGGTGGAAATTTGTCCCTCGCTCAGATTTCATCAGATTTCAATCTCTGGAAATGAACCACTTTTTTCTCTCGTCATATCTTTTTGATGGATTTCCACAGAGCCCTGAAAATTTCCATGACTGTTCACCAAAGCCTGCTGTTTCTTACGGTGAAAGAATGATTTTGATGCTCCATATAGATTTAGAGTTACCAAAGGTTGTTTGAGAGCAAGTAAGGCAGTTTTTGCTTCGCCTCTACACAGTTACAGTGTATTACAAGTCATATATCTTTAATAATTTATATTTTATCTCTGAATTATGAAGACCTGAAGATTCCCCCATCTCTTCTGAACAAAACGATGTCTGAATGACCGTTCTAGCCTCTACGGTTAGGGAATTATGGCCATTTGTTCGAGGGGAATCCTGAATGTCAGAAATACACTGAAGAAAACTCACACCTCTCTCTGTCTCTGTGTGTGTAAGGGCTGACTACAGCAGGTGCAGCTAATTTAACTGACCTACATATACCAAGCCCAGACTCTCCACAGCTCCTGTTCCCTTTACTCTCTGTGTATGTGTGTCTGTGTATCAGTATTTCTCCTATGTTTAGGTATTACTCCTCAATCATAGTATTTCTGCTAAAGCAAAGTACTTCTACTACATCTAAGTACTTTTGCCAAATCATAGTATTTCTGCTAAATCATAGTATTTCTGCCAATTCATAGTATTTTTGCAAAATCATGGTATTTGTGCAAAATCATGGTTTTGGGGCCAAATATTTCTGTTATTTTATAATATATGTGCTGAATATATTATATGTGCCAAATCATAGTATTTATCCCAAATTATAGTATTTATGCCAAATTACAGTATTTCTGATAAAACGCAGAAATAGTACCTTTTAGCAGGAATTTCTACCAAAAGATAGTACTTCTGCTAAATCAGAGTATTTCTGCTAAACCAGAGTATTCCTGCCAAATCATAGTATTTGTACTGAAACATGGTACTTCTGCCCAATCATAGTATTTATACCCAATCATAGTATTTCTGCTAAATCATAGCATTTGTGCCAAATCATGGTATTTGTGCAAAAACATAGTATGTCTGCAAAACCATAGTATATCTCTTATGTTATAGTATTACTACTAAGGCATAGTATGTGTGCCAAATCGCAGTATTTATACCAAATCACAGTATTTGTGGTAAAACATAGTATTTCTGCCATATTGTGGTATTTGTGCAAGAACATTGAACTGTTATGTTATAGTATTACTACTAAGTCATAGTATTTCTGCATTGTTATAGTATTTGTACTAAAACGTAGTATCTCTGCCAAGTCATAGAATTACTGCAATTTCATAGTTTTTTTTAGGAAATCTGTTATGTTATAGTATTACTACTAAGTCATAGTATTTCTGCCAAATCACAGTATTTGTGCCAAAGCATCGTATTTGTATGGAGTCATAGTATTTCTTCTAAATCATAGTATTTCAATCAAATCTCAGTAGTTGTTGTTAAAACGCAGTATTATTGCCAAATCATAGTATTTGTACCCAATCATAGTATTTCTGCTAAATCATAGCATTTGTGCCAAATCTCAGTATTTGTGCAAAATCATAGTATGTCTGCAAAACCATAGTATATCTTTTATGTCATAGTATTACTACTAAGGCATAGTATTTCTGCCAAATCATAGTATTTGTACTAAATCATAGTACTTGTGCCAAATCATAGTATTTGTTGAACATCATAGTATTGGAACCAAAACATAGTATTTGTCCCAAAGCATCGTATTTGTATGGAGTAATAGTATTTCTTCTAAATCATAGTATTTCAATCAAATCTCAGTAGTTGTGTTAAAATGCAGTATTATTGCCAAATCATAGTATTTGTACCCAATCATAGTATTTTTGCCAAATCGTGGTATTTGTGCCCAAATAATAATTCTGTTATGTTATAGTATTACTACTAAGTTGTAGCATATCTGTTATGTTATAGTGTATCTGCGGAATATAGTATGTGTGCCAAATCATAGTATTTATACCAAATCACAGTATTTGTGCTAAAACATAGTATTTCTGCCATATTGTGGTATTTGTGCAAGAACATTGAACTGTTATGTTATAGTATTACTACTAAGTCATAGTATTTCTGCGTTGTTATAGTATTTGTGCTAAAACGTAGTATCTCTGCCAAGTCATAGAATTACTGCAATTTAATAGTTTTTTTTAGGAAATCTGTTATGTTATAGTATTACTACTCAGTCATAGTATTTCTGCCAAATCATAGTATTCGTGTGAATTTGTATACTGTAATATCACTGTATTATGTAGTGGCTAAGTAGGGGCTGTTTACTAAGTGCATCAGTGTAAATAGGTCATCTCTTGTGTTGGAGTGCCCTCTTGTGGCGCCTTTTGGGTAGTGCCTTAGTAAACGGGAACCCTGTAAAAAGTGGCATCAGACTGATTTGTAGTGGAGGAATTTGTTACCAGTTTTCTTAATCTTTAATCTGTATGCATGTTGTAATGCATACCCTGTTCTTAATCATAGAAACCACACCATATCACCTCTCCACATCCTCCTACTGTATGCCATACCTCCCTGTACCATCCATCTGACCGCAATAAACTCCACCTGTGGTAATCTAATCCCTGGATGTCAGCCTCTCCTTCTGACCGAGGATAGTTATAGTATTTGAGCCAAATCATAGTATTTGTGCTAAAACATAGTATTTCTTCCAAATCATAGTATTTGTGCCAAAGTATAGTATTTCTTCCAAATCATAGTATAACTGCACAATAAAGGTTCTTGAGCCACATCAGTGTTTGTGCCAAATCTTAGTATTTCTTCTAAATCCTAGTAATTCTGCTCAATGATAGAATTTCTGCTATGCTTTAGTACTTTTTTCCTATATTGTAGTACTTCTGCTAAGTCAAAGTATTTCATGTAAATCATAGTATTTCTACCAAGTCCCAATGTTTCTGCTAAATCATAAATAATGTTTTAGTACAAATTGTATGATTTGGTGGAACTTTCTGTGTTCCAGCACAAATGCTATGATTTGGCAGGAAAAAAATATTATTTAGTATAAATACTAAGTTTTAGCAGAAATGCTATGTTTAAACTTTAAAAAATTCTGCTATTTCTGCTGATGTGTGTTATGACTTTTGACCATTGAAATGAATGGAACACATTATCAATGTGGTCACTGATTTTGCATGATGGGCTGAGCTGTGCTTTACCTCAGTGAGATAAGCATCCGTTCTCAGACTGGGAGGCCTGGGTTCAAATCCAGCTTATGGCAACATTTCTTTCACTTAACAGTTAAACTTTTTTTAAACTCTTTTCAACACAAATTTCATTTTATTCACCCCTTTTCAGCAAAATTTTCAGTTTTTTTAACCCCTTTTCAGCACAAATCCAAACTTTATCAGCTCTTTTTCAGCAAAAACCTCTTTTCAGCAGAATTCTGCTCATTCAACTCTTTTCAGCAAAATTTTCAGTTTTTTCTGCTGTTTTCAGAAAAAAACTCTTTTCAGCAGAATTCTGCTCATTCACCTCTTTTCAGCAGAAATTCTGCTGATGGAACTCTTTTCAGCAGAATTTTCACCCCTTTTTTTTTTGCCCAAATTCTGCTAGCATAATTGTCAATCTCTCCACCTTTTCTTTGTGAGAAAGTGTTTGGCTCAGTGAGCTAAATAGCTGCCCTTTGATCAGGAGGGCCAGGTTCGAATCCTGCTCAGGGCATCTTTTTTTTTTTTTTTTTTTTTTGGTTTAAACTTTTTCAGCTTTTTTCAGCAGATATCTTCAGCCGTTAAGGCATCCACACTGCATTTTCGCAGGAAATGCAAATTTTTCTAGTTCTTTATTATTCCGGGTGTTTCCGTACACTTTTCGCCGTGGATCTACTTCCACAATTTTTGTGCTATTTTCACCGTTCAAACTCTAAACTGTTCTGCTCTTTCTGCTAATGCCGGCTATGACTTTTGGTGTTTATTACTATTATACTTTTTAAAATATTACACTTTTTTCCTTTAATTTGTCCCATTGAAATGAATGGGAAACTTCCACAATTCTGCTAAAACTTTCTTGTCTTTGAAACTTAACTACTTCCTCATACTTTCACCTAGAAACTCCATTCAAACTTTAAAACGTTCTCAAATGATTTGGCTATTCCTGTGTGATTCAGCTTTTTCAGATCTTCTACCGTTTTCATCTTATCTCTCTTTAAGTCTTCAGTTGCAAAATTGTGATTTTTCAGAAAATACATGCGTTGCTATGGTTGCTATGCAATTAACTCAGAGGGGACAGTGAAACTGTTTGAATTTTCTCTTCATGTCCAAACAACTTCTTGCTACTCGCTCAATTTCCACTCAAGCCCCACAAATTATACATCAAGACGTAGGTATTTTTGCTGGCTTTCAGAAAATGTCACTATCATTGTTGTGGGACTTATAGATACTTTGTGTTACTCTGAGGAGATTTGCAAAGTCAGAAAACTCTCCATATAAACTCAATGGAGAGTTTGTTCAAAATCACCGCTGGATTTCTCTGATGAGAGGCATTTTCAAATTGTCATATCTCCTTAACGAAGCAAAGTTAAGACATGATGCTTGTCCCCGTATATCTTCAGACACTCCTGACGCTCACAATTCAAGAATTTCTTTCTCACCTATTACCGTTCTGAAATGAGTTGGACTTGTTTGAGGGTAGGAAATTTGTCCCTCGCTCAGATTTCATCAGATTTCAATCTCTGGAAATGAACCACTTTTTTCTCTCGTCATATCTTTTTGATGGATTTCCACAGAGCCCTGAAAATTTCCATGACTGTTCACCAAAGCCTGCTGTTTCTTACGGTGAAAGAATGATTTTGATGCTCCATATAGATTTAGAGTTACCAAAGGTTGTTTGAGAGCAAGTCAAGGCAGTTTTTGCTTCGCCTCTACTCAGTTACAGTGTATTACAAGTCATATATCTTTAATAATTTATATTTTATCTCTGAATTATGAAGACCTGAAGATTCCCCCTTCTCTTCTGAATAAAACGATGCCTGAATGACCGTTCTAGCCTCTACGGTTAGGAAATTATGGCCATTTGTTCGAGGGGAATCCTGAATGTCAGAAATACACTGAAGAAAGCTCACACCTCTCTCTGTGTCTGTGTGTGTAAGGGCTGACTACAGCAGGTGCAGCTAATTTAACTGACCTACATATACCAAGCCCAGACTCTCAACAGCTCCTGTTCCCTTTACTCTCTGTGTATGTGTGTCTGTGTATCAATATTTCTCCTATGTTTAGGTATTACTCCTCAATCATAGTATTTCTGCTAAAACAAAGTACTTCTGCTACATCTTAGTACTTCTGCTAAATCATAGCATTTTTGAAAAATCATAGTATTTTTGCAAAATCATGGTATTTGTGCAAAATCATGGTTTTGGGGCCAAATCATAATATTTCTGTTATTTTATAATATATGTGCTGAATATATTATATGTGCCAAATCATAGTATTTATCCAAAATTATAGTATTTATGCCAAATTACATTATTTCTGCTTAAAAGCAGAAATAGTACCTTTTAGCAGGAATTTCTACCAAAAGATAGTACTTCTGCTAAATCAGAGTATTTCTGCCAAATCAGAGTATTCCTGCCAAATCATAGTATTTGTACTGAAACATAGTACTTCTGCCCAATCATAGTATTTGTACTGAATGATAGTACTTGTGCCAAATCATAGTATTTGTGCCAAAGCATCGTATTTGTATGGAGTCATAGTATTTCTTCTAAATCATAGTATTTCAATCAAATCTCAGTAGTTGTTGTTAAAACGCAGTATTATTGCCAAATCATAGTATTTGTATCCAATCATAGTATTTCTGCTAAATCATAGCATTTGTGCCAAATCATGGTATTTGTGCAAAAACATAGTATGTCTGCAAAACCACAGTATATCTCTTATGTTATAGTATTACTACTAAGGCATAGTATTTATGCCAAATCATAATATTTAAGCCAAATTACAGTATTTCTGCTAAAACGCAGAAATACTACCTTTTAGCAGGAATTTCTACCAAAAGATAGTACTTCTGCTAAATCAGAGTATTTCTGCCAAATCACAGTATTCCTGCCAAATCATAGTATTTGTACTGAAACATAGTACTTCTGCCCCATCATAGTATTTGTACTAAATCATAGTACTTGTGCCAAATCATAGTATTTGTGCCAAAGCATCGTATTTGTATGGAGTCATAGTATTTCTTCTAAATCATAGTATTTCAATCAAATCTCAGTAGTTGTTGTTGAAACGCAGTATTATTGCCAAATCATTGTATTTGTACCCAATCATAGTATTTCTGCTAAATCATAGCATTTGTGCCAAATCATGGTATTTGTGCAAAAACATAGTATGTCTGCAAAACCATAGTATATCTCTTATGTTATAGTATTACTACTAAGGCATAGTATTTCTGCCAAATTATAGTATTTTGTACTAAATCATAGTACTTGTGCCAAATCATAGTATTTGTTGCACATCATAGTATTGGAACCAAAACATAGTATTTGTCCCAAAGCATCGTATTTGTATGGAGTAATAGTATTTCTTCTAAATCATAGTATTTCAATCAAATCTCAGTAGTTGTGTTAAAATGCAGTATTATTGCCAAATCATAGTATTTGTACCCAATCATAGTATTTTTGCCAAATCGTGGTATTTGTGCCCAATTAATAATTCTGTTATGTTATAGTATTACTACTAAGTCATAGAATATCTGTTATGTTATAGTGTATCTGCGGAATATAGTATTTGTGCCAAATCGTAGTATTTATACCAAATCACAGTATTTGTGCTAAAACATAGTATTTCTGCCATATTGTGGCATTTGTGCAAGAACATTGAACTGTTATGTTATAGTATTACTACTAAGTCATAGTATTTCTGCGTTGTTATAGTATTTGTGCTAAAACGTAGTATCTCTGCCAAGTCATAGAATTACTGCAATTTCATAGTTTTTTTAGGAAATCTGTTATGTTATAGTATTACTACTCAGTCATACTGTAATATCACTGTGTTATGTAGTGGCTAAGTAGGGGCTGTTTACTAAGTGCATCAGTGTAAATAGGTCATCTCTTGTGTTGGAGTGCCCTCTTGTGGCGCCTTTTGGGTAGTGCCTTAGTAAACGGGAACACTGTAAAAAGTGGCATCAGACTGATTTGTAGTGGAGGAATTTGTTGCCAGTTTTCTTAATCTTTAATCTGTATGCATGTTGTAATGCATACCCTGTTCTTAATCATAGAAACCACACCATATCACCTCTCCACATCCTCCTACTGTATGCCATACCTCCCTGTACCATCCATCTGACCGCAATAAACTCCACCTGTGGTAATCTAATCCCTGGATGTCAGCCTCTCCTTCTGACCGAGGATAGTTATAGTATTTGAGCCAAATCATAGTATTTGTGCTAAAACATAGTATTTCTTCCAAATCATAGTATTTGTGCCAAAGTATAGTATTTCTTCCAAATCATAGTATAACTGCACAATAAAGGTTCTTGAGCCACATCAGTGTTTGTGCCAAATCTTAGTATTTCTTCTAAATCCTAGTAATTCTGCTCAATGATAGAATTTCTGCTATGCTGTAGTACTTTTTTCCTAGATTGTAGTACTTCTGCTAAGTCAAAGTATTTCATGTAAATCATAGTATTTCTACCAAGTCCCAGCGTTTCTGCTAAATCATAAATAATGTTTTAGTACAAATTGTATGATTTGGCAGAACTTTCTGTGTTCCAGCACGAATGCTATGATTTGGCAGGAAAAAAAATATTATTTAGTATAAATACTAAGTTTTAGCAGAAATACTATGTTTAAACTTTAAAAAATTCTGCTATTTCTGCTGATGTGTGTTATGACTTTTGACCATTGAAATGAATGGAACACATTATCAATGTGGTCACTGATTTTGCATGATGGGCTGAGCTGTGTTTTAGCTCAGTGAGATAAGCATCCGTTCTCAGACTGGGAGGCCTGGGTTCAAATCCAGCTTATGGCAACATTTCTTTCACTTAACAGTTAAACTTTTTTTAAACTCTTTTCAACACAAATTTCATCTTTTTCACCCCTTTTCAGCAAAATTTTCAGTTTTTTTAACCCCTTTTCAGCACAAATCCAAACTTTTTCAGCTCTTTTTCAGCAAAAACCTCTTTTCAGCAGATTTCTGCTCATTCAGCTCTTTTCAGCAAAATTTTCAGTTTTTTCTGCTGTTTTCAGAAAAAAACTCTTTTCAGCAGAAATTCTGCTGATTGAATTCTTTTCAGCAGAATTTTCACCACCTTTTTTTTGCCCAAATTCTGCTAGCACAATTGTCAATCTCTCCACCATTTCTTTGTGAGAAAGTGTTTGGCTCAGTGAGCTAAATAGCTGCCCTTTGACCAGGAGGGCCAGGTTCTAATCCTGCTCAAGGCATTTTTTTTTTTTTTTTTTTTTGTTTCAACTTTTTCAGCTTTTTTCAGCAGATATCTTCAGCGTTAAGGCATCCACACAGCATTTTCGCAGGAAATGCAAATTTTTCTAGTTCTTTATTATTCCGGGTGTTTCCGTACACTTTTCGCCGCAGAACTACTTCCACAATTTTTGTGCTATTTTCACCGTTCAAACTCTAAACTGTTCTGCTCTTTCTGCTAATGCCGGCTATGACTTTTGGTGTTTATTACTATTATACTTTTTAAAATATTACACTTTTTTCCTTTAATTTGTCCCATTGAAATGAATGGGAAACTTCCACAATTTTGCTAAAACTTTCTTGTCTTTGAAACTTAACTACTGCCTCATACTTTCACCTAGAAACTCCATTCAAACTTTAAAACGTTCTCAAATTATTGGGCTATTCCTGTGTGATTCAGCTTTTTCAGATCTTCTACCGTTTTCATCTTATCTCTCTTTAAGTCTTCAGTTGCAAAATTGTGATTTTTCAGAAAATACATGCGTTGCTATGGTTGCTATGCAATTAACTCAGAGGGGACAGTGAAACTGTTTGAATTTTCTCTTCATGTCCGAACAACTTCTTGCTACTCGCTCAATTTCCACTCAAGCCCCACAAATTATACATCAAAACGTAGGTATTTTTGCTGGCTTTCAGAAAATGTCCCTATCATTGTTGTGGGACACATAGATATTTTGCAAATCTCCTCAGAGTAACACAAAGTCAGAAAACTCTCCATATAAAGTCAATGGAGAGTTTGTTCAAAATCACCGCTGGATTCCTGTAATGAGAGGCATTTTCAAATTGTCATATCTCCTTAACGAAGCAAAGTTAAGACATAAGGCTTGTCCCAATATATCGTCAGACACTTCTGATGCTCACAATTCAAGAATTATTTTCTCACCTATTACCGTTAGGAGATGAGTTAGACTTGTTTGAGGGTAGGAAATTTGTCCCTCGCTCAGATTTCATGAGATTTCAAATTCTGGAAATGAGCCACTTTTTTCTCTCATGATATCTTTTTGATGGATTTCCACAGAGCCCTGAAAATTTCCATGACTGTTCACCAAAGCCTGCTGTTTCTTACGGTGAAAGAATGATTTTGATGCTCCATATAGATTTAGAGTTACCAAAGGTTGTTTGAGAGCAAGTCAAGGCAGTTTTTGCTTCGCCTCTACACAGTTACAGTGTATTACAAGTCATATATCTTTAATAATTTATAGTTTATCTCTGAATTATGAAGACCTGAAGATTCCCCCATCTCTTCTGAATAAAACGATGTCTGAATGACCGTTCTAGCCTCTACGGTTAGGAAATTATGGCCATTTGTTCGAGGGGAATCCTGAATGTCAGAAATACACTGACGAAAACTCACACCTCTCTCTGTGTCTGTGTGTGTAAGGGCTGACTACAGCAGGTGCAGCTAATTTAACTGACCTACATATACCAAGCCCAGACTCTCCACAGCTCCTGTTCCCTTTACTGTCTGTGTATGTGTGTCTGTGTATCAATATTTCTCCTATGTTTAGGTATTACTCCTCAATCATAGTATTTCTGCTAAAGCAAAGTACTTCTACTACATCTTAGTACTTCTGCTAAATCATAGTATTTCTGCCAATTCATAGTATTTTTGCAAAATCATGGTATTTGTGCAAAATCATGGTTTTGGGGCCAAACATTTCTGTTATTTTATAATATATGTGCTGAATATATTATATGTGCCAAATCATAGCATTTATCCCAAATCATAGTATTTATGCCAAATTACAGTGTTTCTGCTAAAACGCAGAAATAGTGCCTTTTAGCAGGAATTTCTAACAAAAGATAGTATTTCTGCCAATTCATAGTATTTGTACTAAATCATAGTACTTGTGCTAAATCATAGTATTTGTTGCACATCATAGTATTGGAACCAAAACATAGTATTTGTCCCAAAGCATCGTATTTGTATGGAGTAATAGTATTTCTTCTAAATCATAGTATTTCAGTCAAATCTCAGTAGTTGTGTTAAAATGCAGTATTATTGCCAAATCATAGTATTTGTACCCAATCATAGTATTTTTGCCAAATCATCGTATTTATGCTGAATCATGGTATTTTTGCCAAATCATGGTATTTGTGCCCAATTAATAATTATGTTATGTTATAGTATTACTACTAAGTCGTAGAATATCTGTTATGTTATAGTGTATCTGCGGAATATAGTATGTGTGCAAAATCATAGTATTTATACCAAATCACAGTATTTGTGGTAAAACATAGTATTTCTGCCATATTGTGGTATTTGTGCAAGAACATTGAACTGTTATGTTATAGTATTACTACTAAGTCATAGTATTTCTGCGTTGTTATAGTATTTGTGCTAAAACGTAGTATCTCTGCCAAGTCATAGAATTACTGCAATTTCATCGTTTTTTTAGGAAATCTGTTATTTTATAGTATTACTATTAAGTCATAGTATTTCTGCCAAATGATAGTATTTGTGCCAAAGCATCGTATTTGTATGGAGTCATAGTATTTCTTCTAAATCATAGTATTTCAATCAAATCTCAGTAGTTGTTGTTAAAACGCAGTATTATTGCCAAATCATAGTATTTGTACCCAATCATAGTATTTCTGCTAAATCATAGCATTTGTGCCAAATCATGGTATTTGTACCCAATCATAGTATTTCTGCTAAATCATAGCATTTGTGCCAAATCATGGTATTTGTGCAAAAACATAGTATGTCTGCAAAACCATAGTATATCCCTTATGTTATAGTATTACTACTAAGGCATAGTATTTCTGCCAAATCATAGTATTTGTACTAAATCATAGTACTTGTGCCAAATCATAGTATTTGTTGCACATCATAGTATTAGAACCAAAACATAGTATTTGTCCCAAAGCATCATATTTGTATGGAGTAATAGTATTTCTTCTAAATCATAGTATTTCAATCAAATCTCAGTAGTTGTGTTAAAATGCAGTATTATTGCCAAATCATAGTAGTTGTACCCAATCATAGTATTTTTGCCATGTCATCGTATTTGTGCCGAATCATGGTATTTTTGCCAAATCGTGGTATTTGTGCCCAATTAATAATTCTGTTATGTTATAGTATTACTACTAAGTCGTAGAATATCTGTTATGTTATAGTGTATCTGCGGAATATAGTATTTGTGCCAAATCGTAGTATTTATACCAAATCACAGTATTTGTGCTAAAACATAGTATTTCTGCCATATTGTGGCATTTGTGCAAGAACATTGAACTGTTATGTTATAGTATTACTACTAAGTCATAGTATTTCTGCGTTGTTATAGTATTTGTGCTAAAACGTAGTATCTCTGCCAAGTCATAGAATTACTGCAATTTCATAGTTTTTTTTAGGAAATCTGTTATGTTATAGTATTACTACTAAGTCATAGTATTTCTGCCAAATCATAGTATTTGTGCCAAAGCATCGTATTTGTATGGAGTCATAGTATTTCAATCAAATCTCAGTAGTTGTTGTTAAAATGCAGTATTATTGCCAAATCATAGTATTTGTACCCAATCATAGTATTTCTGCTAAATCATAGCATTTGTTCCAAATCATGGTATTTGTGCAAAAACATAGTATGTCTGCAAAACCATAGTATATCTCTTATGTTATAGTATTACTACTAAGGCATAGTATTTCTGCCAAATCATAGTATTTGTACTAAATCATAGTACTTGTGCCAAATCATAGTATTTGTTGCACATCATAGTATTAGAACCAAAACATAGTATTTGTCCCAAAGCATCGTATTTGTATGGAGTAATAGTATTTCTTCAAAATCATAGTATTTCAATCAAATCTCAGTAGTTGTGTTAAAATGCAGTATTATTGCCAAACCATAGTAGTTGTACCCAATCATAGTATTTTTGCCAAATTGTGGTATTTGTGCCCAATTAATAATTCTGTTATGTTATAGTATTACTACTAAGTCGTAGAATATCTGTTATGTTATAGTGTATCTGCGGAATATAGTATGTGTGCCAAATCGTAGTATTTATACCAAATCACAGTATTTATGCTAAAACATAGTATTTCTGCCATATTGTGGTATTTGTGCAAGAACATTGAACTGTTATGTTATAGTATTACTACTAAGTCATAGTATTTCTGCCAAATCATAGTATTTGTGTGAATTTGTATACTGTAATATCACTGTAGTATGTAGTGGCTAAGTAGGGGGTGTTTACTGTGTAAATAGGTCATCTCTTGTGTTGGAGTGCCCTCTTGTGGCGCCTTTTGGGTAGTGCCTTAGTAAACGTGAACCCTGTAAGAAGTGGTATCAGACTGATTTGTAGTGGAGGAATTTGTTGCCAGTTTTCTTAATCATAGAAACCACACCATATCACCTCTCCACATCCTCCTACTGTATGCCATGCCTCCCTCTACCATCCATCTGACCGCCAATAAACTCCACCTGTGGTAATCTAATCCCTGGATGTCAGCCTCTCCTTCTGACCGAGGATAGTTACTATTGCAGCACCACCCAGCATTAAACTGACGTACACCATTCTGTACAATAGTATTTGTTCTAAAAAGTAGTATTTCTGCCAAATCATAGTATTACTGCTATTTCATACTATTTAAGCGAAATTACAGTGTTTCTGCAAAAACATGTTTGAGGGGTGGAAATCTGTCCTCCTCTCATTTTTCAAACTCCGAAAATTAAGCCATTTCTTCTCTCGTCATGTCTCCGCCACGGAGATACAAAGAGCTATGTAAATCGCAGTCAAAGTACACCAAAGTCCGCTGATTCACCCAGTGCAAGAATTATGCTTCTATCCCACCTAGTTTTTGAGTACAAATTTATACACTATCACAGACCGGTAATTCATATTGATAATTTATTACAATTCTGCAAAGTTTTATGATATTAGCAGCTTTTCTAATATGGACCTCAGATTCTTGTTAACAGTCTATGGCAGAAATACATACAAGTACACAGCCTGATGAAGCAGACAGAAGCAGTACCTCTGATTGGTTCAGCATTTTCACCTCTTATCAGCACAAATCTCAGCCTCTTCTGCTGTTTTCATTAGAATTGTAAGCTTTTCCACCTTTTTTCAGTTACGTGAGAACCAGTTTGGCTCAATGAGTAGCTGAAAAATTACAGCCTCTTCTGCTGTTTTAGCAGGATTTCAGAGTTCAGCTTTTTCACTTTTTTTAAGCACAAATTTCAGTTTCTTTACCTCATTTCACAACAAAGTTCTTCCTCTTCACCTCTTTTCTGCTAATTTGAGCTTCTGCTCCACAGTGCACATTGTCCCTCTCATCATATCTTTGCTTGTGACCAGAGCTCATTTCGCTCAGAGGGTAGGGCATCTGCCGTGAGACCCGGTGGCAGAGGTTTGAATCCTACCTGTGACAGTTGCTACACATGTTCCCTGCTTGCATGCGCTCTGCTTTCTTGTGTGTCACTGCTCTCCAGTGTGTCATTACACATACAGCCATCTTCAGCTCATCTTTTTGCTTCTTTGCCTCTTTTCAGCAGAAATTCTTCTGATTCACCTCTTTTCTGCCAAATGTTTATCTTTTTCACCTCTTATCAGCACAATTCTAAGCAGCTTCTGCTAATTTCACCACAATTGTCACTCTCTCCACCTCTTCTTTGTGTGAATGAGTTTGGTGCACTGAGGTGAATCGCCGCCTTTAGACCAGAAGGGCCAGGTTCAAATCTTGCTCAGGGCAATGTTTTTTTTTTTTTCAACTTTTTCAGCTTTTTTCAGCAGACATCTTTAGCGTTAAGGCATCCACACAGCATTTTCGCAGGAAATGCAAATTTTTCTAGTTATTATTCCGGGTGTTTCCGTACACTTTTTGCCGTGGATCTACTTCCACAATTTTTGTGCTATTTTCACCGTTCAAACTCTAAACTGTTCTGCTCTTTCTGCTAATGCCGGCTATGACTTTTGGTGTTTATTACTATTATACTTTTTAAAATATTACACTTTTTTCCTTTAATTTGTCCCATTGAAATGAATGGGAAACTTCCACAATTCTGCTAAAACTTTCTTGTCTTTGAAACTTAACTACTGCCTCATACTTTCACCTAGAAACTTCATTCAAACTTTAAAATGTTCTCAAATGATTTGGCTATTCCTGTATGATTCAGCTTTTTCAGATCTTCTACCGTTTTAATCTTATCCCTCTTTGAGTTTTCAGTTGCAAAATTGTGATTTTTCAGAAAATACATGCGTTGCTATGGTTGCTATGCAATTAACTCAGAGGGGACAGTGAAACTGTTTGAATTTTCTCTTCATGTCCAAACAACTTCTTGCTACTCGCTCAATTTCCACTCAAGCCCCACAAATTATACACCAAAACGTAGGTATTTTTGCTGGCTTTCAGAAAATGTCACTATCATTGTTGTGGGACTCATAGATATTTTGCAAATCTCCTCAGAGTAACACAAAGTCAGAAAACTCTCCATATAAACTCAATGGAGAGTTTGTTCAAAATCACCGCTGGATTTCTCTAATGAGAGGCATTTTCAAATTGTCATATCTCCTTAACGAAGCGAAGTTAAGACATGAGGCTTGTCCCCGTATATGTTCAGACACTCCTGACGCTCACAATTCAAGAATTTCTTTCTCACCTATTACCGTTCTGAAATGAGTTGGACTTGTTTGAGGGTAGGAAATTTGTCCCTCGCTCAGATTTCATCAGATTTCAATCTCTGGAAATGAACCACTTTTTTCTCTCGTCATATCTTTTTGATGGATTTCCACAGAGCCCTGAAAATTTCCATGACTGTTCACCAAAGCCTGCTGTTTCTTACGGTGAAAGAATGATTTTGATGCTCCATATAGATTTAGAGTTACCAAAGGTTGTTTGAGCGCAAGTCAAGGCAGTTTTTGCTTCGCCTCTACTCAGTTACAGTGTATTACAAGTCATATATCTTTAAGAATTTATGTTTTATCTCTGAATTATGAAGACCTGAAGATTCCCCCATCTCTTCTGAATAAAACGATGCCTGAATGACCGTTCTAGCCTCTACGGTTAGGAAATTATGGCCATTTGTTCGAGGGGAATCCTGAATGTCAGAAATACACTGAAGAAAACTCACACCTCTCTCTGTGTCTGTGTGTGTAAGGGCTGACTACAGCAGGTGCAGCTAATTTAACTGACCTACATATACCAAGCCCAGACTCTCCACAGCTCCTGTTCCCTTTACTGTCTGTGTATGTGTGTCTGTGTATCAATATTTCTCCTATGTTTAGGTATTACTCCTCAATCATAGTATTTCTGCTAAAGCAAAGTACTTCTACTACATCTAAGTACTTTTGCCAAATCATAGTATTTCTGCTAAATCATAGTATTTCTGCCAATTCATAGTATTTTTGCAAAATCATGGTATTTGTGCAAAATCGTGGTTTTGGGGCCAAATATTTCTGTTATTTTATAATATATGTGCTGAATATATTATATGTGCCAAATCATAGTATTTATCCCAAATTATAGTATTTATGCCAAATTACAGTATTTCTGCTAAAACGCAGAAATAGTACCTTTTAGCAGGAATTTCTACCAAAAGATAGTACTTCTGCTAAATCAGAGTATTTCTGCTAAACCAGAGTATTCCTGCCAAATCATAGTATTTGTACTGAAACATGGTACTTCTGCCCAATCATAGTATTTATACCCAATCATAGTATTTCTGCTAAATCATAGCATTTGTGCCAAATCATGGTATTTGTGCAAAAACATAGTATGTCTGCAAAACCATAGTATATCTCTTATGTTATAGTATTACTACTAAGGCATAGTATTTCTGCCAAATCATAGTATGTGTGCCAAATCGCAGTATTTATACCAAATCACAGTATTTGTGGTAAAACATAGTATTTCTGCCATATTGTGGTATTTGTGCAAGAACATTAAACTGTTATGTTATAGTATTACTACTAAGTCATAGTATTTCTGCATTGTTATAGTATTTGTACTAAAACGTAGTATCTCTGCCAAGTCATAGAATTACTGCAATTTCATAGTTTTTTTTAGGAAATCTGTTATGTTATAGTATTACTACTAAGTCATAGTATTTCTGCCAAATCACAGTATTTGTGCCAAAGCATCGTATTTGTATGGAGTCATAGTATTTCTTCTAAATCATAGTATTTCAATCAAATCTCAGTAGTTGTTGTTAAAACGCAGTATTATTGCCAAATCATAGTATTTGTACCCAATCATAGTATTTCTGCTAAATCATAGCATTTGTGCCAAATCATGGTATTTGTGCAAAATCATAGTATGTCTGCAAAACCATAGTATATCTTTTATGTCATAGTATTACTACTAAGGCATAGTATTTCTGCCAAATCATAGTATTTGTACTAAATCATAGTACTTGTGCCAAATCATAGTATTTGTTGAACATCATAGTATTGGAACCAAAACATAGTATTTGTCCCAAAGCATCGTATTTGTATGGAGTAATAGTATTTCTTCTAAATCATAGTATTTCAATCAAATCTCAGTAGTTGTGTTAAAATGCAGTATTATTGCCAAATCATAGTATTTGTACCCAATCATAGTATTTTTGCCAAATCGTGGTATTTGTGCCCAATTAATAATTCTGTTATGTTATAGTATTACTACTAAGTCGTAGAATATCTGTTATGTTATAGTGTATCTGCGGAATATAGTATGTGTGCCAAATCGTAGTATTTACACCAAATCACAGTATTTGTGCTAAAATCAGAATCAGAATCAGAATCAGAATACTTTATTGATCCCTGGGGGAAATTATTTTTTGTTACAGTGCTCCATTTTAAACCAACATTAAGACAAGACAGACAATACGCTAACTAAGAATAGTACAATATATACATATATATACATACATACATACATAAGTCACTTATAAATAAATATTTGGAAAAGAAACATGTGTAGTTGTAGCAGCAAACAGTGTGTTAAGTGGATGCGTTGTACAGGGAGATGGCCACAGGCAGGAATGATTTCCTGTGTCGTTCAGTGGTGCTTTTCGGTAATCTCAGTCTCTCACTGAACGAGCTCCTGTGACTGACCAACATGTCATGGAGTGGGTGGGAGGTGTTATCCAACATTGTCTTTATCTTGGACAGCATCCGCCTCTCCGACACCACCTTGAGGGAGTCCAGCTCCATCCCCACAACATTGCTGGCCTTACGGATCAGTTTATTAAGTCTGTTGGCATCTGCGACCCTCAGCCTGCTCCCCCAGCATGCAACAGCATAGAGGATCGCACTGGCCACAACAGACTCATAGAAAATCCTCAGCATTTTCTGGCAGATGTTGAAGGACCTCAGTCGCCTCAAAAAATAGAGACGACTCTGGCCCTTCCTGTAAAGTGCTGTGGTGTTTTTAGCCCAGTCCAGTTTATTGTCAATGTGTACTCCAAGGTATTTATAGTCCTCCACAATGTCAACACTGACCCCCTGGATTGAAACAGGGGTCAAGTGTTTCCTGGTCTTCCTGAAGTCCACGATCAGTTCCTTGGTCTTTGCCACGTTGAGCTGCAGATGATTCTGCTCACACCACGTGACAAAGGAGTCGACCACAGCCCGGTACTCTGTCTCATCATCCCTGCTGATGCATCCAACCACCGCAGAGTCATCAGAAAACTTCTGAAGATGGCAGGTCTCTGTGCAGTGGCTGAAGTCTGTGGTGTAGAGGGTGAAGAGGAAGGGGGAGAGGACAGTCCCCTGTGGTGCCCCTGTGTTGCTAATCACCTTGTCAGACACACACTGTGGGAGACGTACATATTGTGGTCTTCCTGTCAGGTAATCAACAATCCAGGACACCAGAGAAGCATCCACCTGCATCGCTGCTAACTTATCACCCAGGAGGGTCGGCCTGATGGTGTTGAAAGCACTGGAAAAGTCAAAAAACATGACCCTCACAGTGCTCGCCGGCTGGTCCAGATGGGTGTAGACACGATTGAGCAGGTAGATGATGGCGTCCTCTGTTCCGAGACGAGGCTGATAAGCGAACTGAAGGGGATCCAGATGTGGTCTTACTATGGGTCGCAGCTGGTCCAGGATGAGCCTTTCCAGGGTCTTCATGATGTGGGAGGTCAGTGCCACGGGCCTGTAATCCTGGGGGCCACTGGGACGAGGCGTCTTTGGTACAGGGACGAGGCATGATGTCTTCCACATCACCGGGACCCTCTGCAGACTCAGACTCAGCATAAACAGTTTATGAAAGACTCCACACAGCTGGGGGGCACAGGCCTTGAGGACAAGGGGACTCACTCCGTCTGGTCCAGCAGACTTGCCTGAGTGAAGTCTCCTCATTTGCATCTCAACCTGGTATTGAGTGAAGGTGATGGGTGGGGGAGGGGTGTCAGGAATCTCACAGGAGGCAACATGTGAAGAGAGAGGCTGGCACAGTGGTGTGGCTCTGGATTCCAGGCTGACTGCAGGTGAGGTTGTGGGGGTGGGAGCAGACACTGTGGTGTCGAATCTATTGAAAAACAGATTCAACTCGTCGGCTCTATTCTCACCTCCCTCAGCTCCCCTGCTGTTGGTTGGCCTGAATCCAGTGATGGTCTTCATGCCCCTCCACACCTCTCTCATGCTGTTCTGCTGGAGTTTCCACTCCAGCTTCCTCCTGTAATTGTCCTTAGCCTCTCTGATCTTGTCCTTTAGTAACACCTGGACTTTCCTCACCTCCTCTTTGTTGCCCCCTCTGAAAGCCCTCTTCTTGTTGTTGAGGAGGGCTTTGATGTCCTTAGTCACCCACGGCTTGTTATTTGGGTAACAATGAACAGTCTGAGCTGGAACAATGGAGTCGGTGCAGAAAGTTATGTAGTCTGTGATACACTCAGTAAGCCCATTGATGTCCTCGGCGTGAGGCTCACAGAGTGTTTCCCAGTCGGTCACCTCGAAACAGCCCTGTAGTTCCGCTATTGCCTCCTCTGACCACCTCCTAACAGTCCTGGTGGTCACAGGTTCCCTCCTCACAATTGGCACATAGCGGGGGGTGAGGTGAATCAGGTTATGATCTGACCTACCAAGTGGGGGGAGGGAGGAGGAGCTGTATGCATCCTTGACGTTAGCATACAGTAAGTCTAAAGTTTTCTCTCCCCTGGTGGGACAGTCCACATATTGTTTGAATGTTGGTAGTGTATTGTCCAGTGATACATGGTTGAAGTCACCCGAGATCACAATAAAGGCACTCGGGTGCTGAGTCTGTAGCCGAGCTATGGCAGAGTGGATAGTGTCACATGCAGCTGTGGGGTTAGCAGAGGGGGGAACATAAACAGCCACCAAGATGACGTGAGAGAATTCCCTGGGTAAATAATACGGCCTGAGTCCAACAGCACACAGTTCAGTGTCCGGGCAACAAATCCTTTCTTTGATTGTTATGTTGGCAGGGTTACACCACCGGTTGTTAACTAAAACAGCAAGCCCACCTCCTTTACGCTTACCGCTAGCGATGCTGTCCCTGTCCGCCCGAACAGTGTGGAAGCCTTCCACGGAAGCATTCTCATCGGGAATGACCTGGTGCAGCCATGATTCGGTGAAACACATCAGGCTACACTCTCGGTATTCCCTCTGACTCCGTACCAGTGCTGAGAGCTCGTCGATTTTACTTGCCAACGATCGCACATTTCCCATCACGATAGACGGCAGACACGGTTTAAACCTCCTCCTCGCTTCGAGCCTCCGCTGTCTCACCGTCACCTTTTTTCTTCTCTTCTGTCCTTGACCTCTGCATCCCCGATGTGTTTTCCTCCAAATTTCAGCTGGTACTTCTGCGGGCACTTCTGCGGGCCTGGCCAGCGAGCCGGCCGGCATCAGGGCGATCAGCTGATCTCTGGAGTAAACAGTCCGTGCGTGTAGGAGATGTGCCGCGGTCCCGTTCCATGATAAAAGTAACAGTTCCACGGCCACCAGAAGAACAAAAACTCTCTCAATCCACATGATTGAGTAAGAGATAGACAACGGAGGAAAATACAAGTCAGAAAAAAAAAAAGAATACGTAAGAAAAAAGAGCTAAACTAAGAGAAAAGCAGGAGCGACTGTAACAGGCTGCACGCTGGTTGGCGCATGCGCATAGTATTTCTGCCATATTGTGGTATTTGTGCAAGAACATTGAACTGTTATGTTATAGTATTACTACTAAGTCATAGTATTTCTGCGTTGTTATAGTATTTGTGCTAAAACGTAGTATCTCTGCCAAGTCATAGAATTAATGCAATTTCATAGTTTTTTTTTGGGAAATCTGTTATGTTATAGTATTACTACTAAGTCATAGTATTTCTGCCAAATCATAGTATTTGTACTAAATCATAGTACTTGTGCCAAATCATAGTATTTGTTGCACATCATAGTATTAGAACCAAAACATAGTATTTGTCCCAAAGTATCGTATTTGTATGGAGTAATAGTATTTCTTCTAAATCATAACATTTCAATTAAATCTCAGTAGTTGTGTTAAAATGCAGTATTATTGCCAAATCATAGTATTTGTACCCAATCATAGTATTTTTGCCAAATCGTGGTATTTGTGCCCAAATAATAATTCTGTTATGTTATAGTATTACTACTAAGTTGTAGCATATCTGTTATGTTATAGTGTATCTGCGGAATATAGTATGTGTGCCAAATCATAGTATTTATACCAAATCACAGTATTTGTGCTAAAACATAGTATTTCTGCCATATTGTGGTATTTGTGCAAGAACATTGAACTGTTATGTTATAGTATTACTACTAAGTCATAGTATTTCTGCGTTGTTATAGTATTTGTGCTAAAACGTAGTATCTCTGCCAAGTCATAGAATTACTGCAATTTAATAGTTTTTTTTAGGAAATCTGTTATGTTATAGTATTACTACTCAGTCATAGTATTTCTGCCAAATCATAGTATTCGTGTGAATTTGTATACTGTAATATCACTGTATTATGTAGTGGCTAAGTAGGGGCTGTTTACTAAGTGCATCAGTGTAAATAGGTCATCTCTTGTGTTGGAGTGCCCTCTTGTGGCGCCTTTTGGGTAGTGCCTTAGTAAACGGGAACCCTGTAAAAAGTGGCATCAGACTGATTTGTAGTGGAGGAATTTGTTACCAGTTTTCTTAATCTTTAATCTGTATGCATGTTGTAATGCATACCCTGTTCTTAATCATAGAAACCACACCATATCACCTCTCCACATCCTCCTACTGTATGCCATACCTCCCTGTACCATCCATCTGACCGCAATAAACTCCACCTGTGGTAATCTAATCCCTGGATGTCAGCCTCTCCTTCTGACCGAGGATAGTTATAGTATTTGATCCAAATCATAGTATTTGTGCTAAAACATAGTATTTCTTCCAAATCATAGTATTTGTGCCAAAGTATAGTATTTCTTCCAAATCATAGTATAACTGCACAATAAAGGTTCTTGAGCCACATCAGTGTTTGTGCCAAATCTTAGTATTTCTTCTAAATCCTAGTAATTCTGCTCAATGATAGAATTTCTGCTATGCTTTAGTACTTTTTTCCTAGATTGTAGTACTTCTGCTAAGTCAAAGTATTTCATGTAAATCATAGTATTTCTACCAAGTCCCAATGTTTCTGCTAAATCATAAATAATGTTTTAGTACAAATTGTATGATTTGGTGGAACTTTCTGTGTTCCAGCACAAATGCTATGATTTGGCAGGAAAAAAATATTATTTAGTATAAATACTAAGTTTTAGCAGAAATGCTATGTTTAAACTTTAAGAAATTCTGCTATTTCTGCTGATGTGTGTTATGACTTTTGACCATTGAAATGAATGGAACACATTATCAATGTGGTCACTGATTTTGCATGATGGGCTGAGCTGTGCTTTACCTCAGTGAGATAAGCATCCGTTCTCAGACTGGGAGGCCTGGGTTCAAATCCAGCTTATGGCAACATTTCTTTCACTTAACAGTTAAACTTTTTTTAAACTCTTTTCAACACAAATTTCATTTTATTCACCCCTTTTCAGCAAAATTTTCAGTTTTTTTAACCCCTTTTCAGCACAAATCCAAACTTTATCAGCTCTTTTTCAGCAAAAACCTCTTTTCAGCAGAATTCTGCTCATTCAACTCTTTTCAGCAAAATTTTCAGTTTTTTCTGCTGTTTTCAGAAAAAAACTCTTTTCAGCAGAATTCTGCTCATTCACCTCTTTTCAGCAGAAATTCTGCTGATGGAACTCTTTTCAGCAGAATTTTCACCCCTTTTTTTTTGCCCAAATTCTGCTAGCACAATTGTCAATCTCTCCACCTTTTCTTTGTGAGAAAGTGTTTGGCTCAGTGAGCTAAATAGCTGCCCTTTGATCAGGAGGGCCAGGTTCGAATCTTGCTCAGGGCATCTTTTTTTTTTTTTTTTTTTTGTTTCAACTTTTTCAGCTTTTTTCAGCAGATATCTTCAGCCGTTAAGGCATCCACACTGCATTTTCGCAGGAAATGCAAATTTTTCTAGTTGGTTTTGTTTCTCGATTGGGGGGCTGAAAAAAATGTAATGCGTATTTGCGTAATACATTTTGATCAATAAACTTTCCCTATTTAAACATGCACTATGGTGTGGCCTTTCTTTGCTCATAACTCCTTGATGTTGGTAAATACAATAAGTGAGCAATATATATAATATACATATGAGAATGCACAGCACATTATGGAGTATGCCCCTGCTGTGGAGTCCTGCCTCCATCTACTTGTCGTTTAATCACAGCTGGACATGTTCATACAAAATATTAGATGAGGCCAATTGTCCTATACATATTTTTGACCTAGGGGTGGGATTGATTGTGAACTGGAAAGGGAAAATGCTTAGGGGGCTGAGTATGGCTGCATCGTCACTGATTTGTAGAATCATTTTGATTCATACAGGATCCGATTCAATTTGATTGGAATCTGGAAAGTTTTGCCTCAGTCAGAAATATTACAATTCTGGTCATGTATCAGTATATATCCATAATTTCGTATCTATTAAAAGAAAGCTGACACATGTGAGCCTTAATTAGAGATGTAAACAGAGAGTTATGAAACCTGCAGCTGCAGAAGCCAGCGAAGAAAAAAGAGGCAAACACAGCGCGGACCCGACGACACATCAAAATCTGATTCTGACGCGTCGGGTCCGCGCTCTGTGTTTACGTTTGTATGCAGAATCCGTAAACCTGCTCCCAGTTACTGTTTTAGCTGCATGGTGTTTGACGACATGTTGTGAGGTTTAACCTGAGATGCTGGCGTTTCAGGCATAATAACGTTAATTTACAAATCGACGCAGGATTGTAATGAATCAATATCACTTTATTCAATTTAGCATGGATTGTAATCAGAAAGGCGATAATCAAAACCCACCCCTAATCAAGAACTTGCAAAGTAAAAACATGATCTATGTCAGGTAGCCCTTTTGTTATTTACAGTTAAAAAGAGGATTAGTGTTACTGTGCGCTGGCTGAGTCTGTTTCTTTTCTTAGAAATAGTTTCTCCTGCCCTGGAGAAAATCCACTTGCATGGAACAGAAGAGGCTGTGGAGTGCAGGAACCACACTGCAAGTTGGTAGATATGCAGGTATTCCTGGGTCCTGCAGACTATCACCTAACAACAATGAACAAAATGATTTTCTAAACTGTAGCAATGTCATGTACGTATAGTGTCAAATACATTTTTGTAGTCTTCATCAGCTTTAATTCACATGGAAGTGTTCCTGAAGTCATATGCTGTAATGGCATTTCCATTATGAAAACATGATTTTGGACATTTCAGGTTTTTCACTTCGGCAGATAAAATGAATTGAGCAAAATCAACTCAAAATATTCCCACACGCCAGAACGTCCTCTCTTCCTCGCTGGCTCCATATCTGTCAGTGGAATGATCACCTCTTCGCTCTCTGTCACCCTCAACACACTCCACGAATCCCGTGGATGATTCACTTCCTTATATCCGTTTGAATCAGGTACCGAAGCAGTTACGTGCGTAATGAAGCTTCGGACGTCACTGGTCACGTGACTTTTGCCAAACGAAGCAAGCCTCGACACAGTGCTTCTGAACCAGTGTGTTGTTTTTTTCGACACACGCTCCGGAGCGTCAGCTTCAAGCGGGCCAAAACTAGGTTTTAGTTTTAGTTTTGCCCTGGTTCGTTTTTGCCTTGTTTTGTATTCATGTTTTTGGCCAAATAAAAAGCTTGTTTTTTTGTTAAGATTCAGTTCCATCTCCTTCTATGTCTGCACTTGGGTCCACTCCACTAACACAATGGCTGCTCAGCCATGACAGGATTGGGCTCTTTGTCATGCTGATGGTCCCTGAGCCCGATGTTTGACACCCATGCTTTCAATGTTACTCTTACACCACTATTTAATCTCAACATATCCCAGCAAAATCCCAACCTTCAGTTCTTTAATTGTTTAATTCCACAGGGACACAAGATAAAGTGGTCACAAATAGGGATGGGTACCGGTGGGTTCTGACATAAACGGTAGTAACCAGACCGAAAAGCAGCGCACATTTCGGTGCTTTATTTCGGTGCTTTTTTTTCCTGAGCTGTGATACACTTCTAGCCAATCATTTTACGTTTCCGAGGATAGTAGGCGGGTCCAGGTACGTACGTTCTTTTAGAGCAGAGCTACAGATTAAAAATGTCCAAGGCGAAGCGGTCAAAAGTCTGGCTGTACTTCACAGCAAAATATGCAAACTCAGCAGCCTGCAACAAGTGCTTTAAGCTGATACTGTGATACTGTCAAAGGAGGTAACACCTCAAATCCGATGAAACACCTGGCGATGCATAGCGTTTTTTTTAAAAGCCCAGAAATGCGCCGTATGATAGCTTGCTGCGAGACCTCACACCGAGCACATCTACTGTGCGTGGGTTGCCTGTTATCGGACCTGGAGTTAGCAACATCCCCCAAAAACCCCGAAGAGGAGAGTCTTGGCCCCTAGCCCTGTCAGTGTAGCAGAAATGATGATGGCAGCAGCAGCCGTTCTTCTCTGGGTCAGTAGCTTAATGTTGTTCGTGTGTAATTTACGTTGAGTAGGCTAACCACGTTATTACATTAATGCATGTAAGGTGAACTAGCAAACCTCATCATAGCTACATGCGGCTGTCTTCTTGTTTGATGGCAGATACTCCCTGCACCCTGGCCAAAAAGGCTAAAATGACCAAAGAAAAAGTGGAAAACAGTTAAACATGACAGGTTTTGGACAAAGTTTGTGTTTTTTCCATTGATTAAGCACTGCTTCCAGCCAAGAGTGATACCATATATGCCCTATAGCTGCAGAAAAGGCTAACATTGATATCTTTTTACAAAAAACCAGCTGAACATGAGAGATTTTTGGACCAATTTTGTGTTCTCCATTCTTTAAGCACCGTTTGAGCACCGTTTGAGCACCGGCACCGTTTCAAAAGTACCGATTTGGCACCGGTATCGGATAAAACCTAAACGATACCCATCCCTAGACACAAATGAGAACACATATTTAAAGGTTAATGATCTACGCTTTGGCTTACTGTGTGTGTGTGTGTGTGTGTGTGTGTGTGTGTGTGTGTGTGTGTGTGTGTGTGTGTGTGTCTACCAGCAGCTGCATGGCATATGAGCTTTTAGTCATATGAAGTGTTACCATAGTTAAGACAGGACCATGTAGAGCATTACATTTATTATCCAGCAAGAACACCACTTCATGAAAGCCAAATCAGAAAAGAAAGTTAACCAAGTGCTGTGGTAATGTGTACATCAGTGAAAGAAAAGAGAAAAGACCACAGAAGAAGAAATGCAATAGAGATTATTAATAATCACAGAACATGTCTGAAGAATATTTCAACTTGATTGTTATTGATCTTTAGTTTCCAATTGGCGTTGCATCTGTCTAATTGTTATAATCTGTTAGTAGTATTTACCTTATTGTACTTTAACAACAAATTCTGATGAATATTTGTGGACTTACAGGGCTTTGTCCAAAAGGTCCTGTTTCTCCTGAAGCTCCTGCTTCAAGCTCTCTACTTCCACCTTCAGCTCGATGTTCTGCAACAGATGAAGAGCATCAAGATAATCAGTTAACACATCGTGTTATCTTAAAACAAGCTCACTCCTCGGTGCACCACCTCCTCTGCCTTATCTTAAAAATAAAACATGTGTGAGGCATAAAGAATAAAAACTAAATCATGTGAAATCTTTCATCAGTAATAAAAAATTGATTTGAGCTTCATTATTGTTAATCTACTAATAAAATAAATAAATAAATAAAACCCTCCTCATGTGGCCTTAGTTGCTAAGTAACCGTGGTACCTACAGCAAAACATGTGACATTTTTTAGATTCTTATTTACGGCGCGGTGAAAACAAAAAACAGTTGTGGTTCCTTGACTAATATTCACAGTTTTATGGCTTCTAAGCCGCTTTAACTGTCTTAAGTCTGTAAAATTATGTTTATTACCCAAGCTTGCTAGCTTTAGCACACTCTGGTCCAAAGATGGTCACTTTATGATCCAAAGAAAATGGCTACAGCCAAAATGCAAAACTTTCTGAGTTCACAAATGACAGGTGGTTAGACAATAAATTAGGCAATAAATATGGCTGATCCTTTTGTGCAGAATGGATATATATGTATATGATAAAATGTGGAAAAGCTTTTAAGTTTTCATCACTCTCTCTGCTTTTGATTTGATGTTTGTGTAAATCTCTGTCACATATTTAGCACTCATTTGTCTTGGTCCTTGTTCAGTGTCCTTAACCACTACATCTCAGGCTGTAATTGCCCCGTCTCTGCTGAGTGAATCAAGGCTTCATGGGTGTTGTGTGTCATCAGTGCGGAGCATCTGACCGAACTGTCACGGCTGGTATATTTAGAGCTGGAGAATTCAGAGCAGCTCAGATACTCGCTCGCTGTGGCCAAAAGCTGAACTCCACAGTTTGTTTACCTGCTGAGGTCCACAGGGGACATTTTAGGTGCCAATCGGAGCTCTCACACAGTGTTAGAGGACTGACAATTTAATCGTGGGGATCGTTCTTTCCATTCTGACCTCAGCAAAGCCAGAGAGGACAGATTATCTGTCTGTCTCTGTCTGTCCGTTGCAGGCTGAACAAATGCAGCTCTCAGTGGTCGGTACTGAGCAATTTAAATGTTCAGTTTTATTCCGCCTTCAAGCACGTGTGTTGACCTTTTCCTCTTTGCTGTTAGAGAGCTCTCCTGTTAAGAGTATCCAGAACTACTAACAAAAAAAAAATCAATCACCCTGAAACTAACCAATATTCATGAACTATGAGTGCTTAAATCCGCAGGGCTCTGCAGCTGTAGAGCTGCAAATATTAGTTGACTATCAAATTACTGATCAAAAGAAAACTGATTGAATATCTAAAATAACAATTATTACCTCGGCCCTGGACGTCATGTGCGGGGTCATTCTGTCTGTAAACACAGTAGCTCAAAAATATTTCAATGAAATGTTCAAACTTTGTAGTTGTGTAGAGTCAGATCATGTTAACAATCTATGAAAATTTGGGTTACATCAAAGTCTTCAAGGTCAACTCAATGAAATGTTGGTCGAAAATTGACAAAAAGCCTTAAGAGGGCCTCCAGGCCATTGGAAGTCTTTGGGAAAACAGGTTTCTGAGCTGACTTCTGTAAAACACTTTACTCATGAGTTCATGGACTTTTCGGTCATTTTAAATGCAAAATGAATTCAATCAATCCCTACTGAATCCAGTTTTTTGAAACCAAGTTGGCGACAGTGGAAACGCTCATCTCAAAACTTCAGAAACCAGTGGATGATGTCACTACATCTATCTTTTATACTGCCTATGCAGTAGCCTGAAGACAATTGATGAAATAAACCTGGACTGCAGGAAAGTGTGATGAATAATTTTTCATTGTTTCTGAAATATAAAGGAAATGAATAACTGATTTATGAAGAAACTAATGCGCAGAACCATTGACAGTGACAATAATGACCCCACAGAGGCAGAAATACTGTGTGGACTAAATGACTTCAATGTTCAGTGTATCATATCAACAGAAAAAAATAACAAAAGAAAGAGTGTTTTTTTTAAGAGTGAAGTTTGTTTAATTTAAACAAATCCATGACTATCTTAAAAAAAACCTCTACAACAAGCTGGGTTTTCTATATTTCTATGTTTAAGTTTTAAAATAAAACTATAAAGACTGTAGATATACCTTTTAGATTTGCCATTGTTCAGCGTAATGTCTTATGATAAACAATCCTTTTCAACTTATGTCACTAAGTCATGCAACAGCAGCTTTAACATATGCAATAAATATGTGATAAATGGGTTCCAGATTCCTGATGATATGAAGCCTGTCTAAAGACTCTGATAATAGCAAACATGTATTCCCGTGTGTGTGCATGTTTGTGTTTGTGTGTGCGTGTGCATGAGACAACAACATGGTTTACAGGAACTGTCTCGCAAAGAGCTCTATATATAGCCACCCATCATCGTGCACCTGCTACTTTGGCCTCTCCTGGCCTGACGGCCCTCAGCAACACATCCACTTTTAACTAAGGGTAGGGGGATGGCTGCACTTCGAACCTTGACAGGCTCACCACACAGAAATTGAACACACCTGTATCATGGGGAGTGATCAGCTAATAGTGATGTGCTATCACATCAGCTTCAATTCTTGGAATTATTATCCTGCTCATCCTGTTTTAACTGATACCAAAGATTTACATGGTTTGGTAGTATCGATAACATTAATTATACTGACAACAGCTTTTTAGATGAGTAATTTCTTTAGAAATCCATAATTTCAATGTAGATGTACAATGACAATAAAGGGGTATTCTATTTTATGCTATTGTATTCTATTCTAATTTTAAGGGTCCTTCAATAACTTCCCCAAGTTCCACACTTTTCCAGACTAAAGACTCTGGACATCTTTGTGGATTTTAAGAACATATTTGACATCACAGTGCAAATAGCTTGATGAAAACTATAGAAATAAATGTTTTAAAATCCAAATTTTAACATGTACCTTATAAACCCACCTACGTTTTTACCACCCAGTAAATTTGCAAATCTCTGTAAAATATAAATAAAAACAAAATGCAATGATATCTAAATTTTTAAGCCCATATTTTCTTTACAATAGAAGATAAAAAAAAATGTAACGTGTTTAAAGTGCAACATTTTACTATGAAAAATATCAGATAATTGAGTTTGACGGCAGCAACTTTTTTTCAAAAAAAGTATGTGGTGGTATAGAAGACTGAGTTTCTCAGAAGTAAAGATGGACAGAGGTTCATCAATCTGTGAAAAATATATAATCAAACAATTCTGAGAATCTGGAGAAATCTCTGTGCGCAAAGGACGAGGTCAAAAACCAGTACTGGATACCTGTGATTTTGGGCCTTTAGTCAGGACATGCATTAAAAACACAAATGATTCTGCCATGGAAATCACTGCATAGACTCAGGAACACTTTCCAAAATCAGTTTCTGTGAACACAGTTCACCGTGTCATCCACAGTGCTGGTTAAAGCTCTATCATGCAAAGAAGAAGCCACATGTCAACATGATCCAGAAATGCTTGCATCAAGGCAGTTTATATTTTAAAGTAGAGATCCTTTAATAACACCGAGAAAACCCCAACAATCAAACGACCCCCTTTGAGCAAGCACTGGCAACAGTAGGAAAGAAAATCTCCCTTTTAACAGGAAGAAACCAGGGATGGGCAGACATCTGCTAATGGGAGGAAAACTGTTCTGTTTCCCAAAAATTCTGTTTTGGAAAAAAAATGGATGCTGCATCCTCTGGACTGAAGAGGAGAGGGACCGTCTGGCTTGGTGTCAGTGCTGAATTCAAAAGCGTGCATCTTTATAAAGGTTTAGATCGCATGAACTCCCATCCAGACAAAGTCTTTTTCGGGAAGGCCTTGCATATTTCAGCAAGACAAACTGGATACCACATCTATTACAACAGCATGGCTTCAAAGGAGAAGATTCCAGGTGCTGAACTGACTTTCCTGCAGTCCAGTTGAGAAACTAGAATCCTATAACAGACTATCACAGGACAATGTTCCTATCCAAACGTCTGACAGCTGGTCTTCTCAGTTCCCTGACGGATTACAGACTGGTGTTAAAAGAAGAGAGGATGACACAGACCCAACTAAAACGAGCTAATATGTTTCATAAAGATGCTAAATTTTTCACTTTACGCATTCGATTTGTTTTTTGTTGTTGTTTTTTTTACATCCTATTGCAAATAAAATATGAGTTTATGAGATTTGAAAAAAGTTGCATTTTGTTTTTATTTATTTTTTTCAGAAAATACTTTTTTTGGAATTAGGTTTGTAGATCCTGGCTGCTTGTGATATTATACTGTGAAATGCTGTGTATATTTGTAGTATATTGCCATGTTTTCCTACTAATTATTGTAATCGTGTACCCATCATGTACTTGGGACAGTTACATGGTGCTAAGCTATTTTACAGGCTGTGATGTACAGGTTTATAGGTACCTCTCTGTGGGAATGCTGTGCTGCTAGCTGTTCTGTTGACAGAGCTGACCTGGCTCTCTCAAACAATGGTAAATATTTAGGGTTTTCTGGCTTCTTTAAACTCATCCATCCATCCAGCACAAAACGCTTTTTTTCTCAACTTTACCATATAAAATAGTAAGGACTCTAAAACTGAACATTTGAAGAAACAATTAAACACATTATTACATATTTATACTACACTATGTTTCTCAAATATGTTTAAGATGTGACTGAAAGTGAAACATACAAGCACGTGTTACGATGACACATGTGATAAATACATCAGTGCACTGAAGCCGGCTCTATAAATAGAGATTCTTGGGCTCTCAGAGAGATCACTATGTACCCAGGACTAACACGCCAGCCTGTACTGTATTACACAGAGATGCTTCGGAGGAAAGATGGGAACATTATCACTCTGTCATGATATTCAACACGAGCAGCTCAGGTCGGATAGCATCCACAGAACAAAGATTTAGTCTTCAAATAAAAAGTGCTTTGACTGATTAGCCTTTAGTCACACAGAGTGGGGCCTGTGAGGCACACGGATTAAACTCCAGCTGCATGTCTGTACAACATGGGATCGAGTTTACCCAATCACTGCTGGTATGCAGTAATAGCGGAGGATAAGAGGACCAACGCTCAGGTCTTGTTTGGCTGGATTAAGCAGCCATTAATTTCTCATATCAAAGAGTCGGTGGTGATCAAAAAGGAATTAGAACCAGGGGAGAACGAAAGTGATGAAGAGACGCCGGCTGGCTTTTGCAAACAGACAACAGCTGAACTGGGTCACCTTACTGTAGGTGCACACTTTGCATGCAGAGATGGACGCAGAAAACACATTTAGAAGCAGAGCAAAGCAGCATGTTCACAGAAACAGCATCCTCATAGAGACTCTATGAGAAAGACCATTGTCTTTAGATCTGCAACTAATTATTACATCTGTGAGTTTCTTGCTTTGCTCAGATAAGCAGAGAATTCTCACTGTCGATCAATGAATCTATTTAAAAATCTAATATTTTAATATATTCTGTATATTTTGACGATCTTAAAATTAATTATTGATTCTAGCACTGATTTAAAGCCAAGCATTCATTACTCCAACTATGACACTGTAACAGGTGACCTGCAGTACCAACACTCTAACCATACTTTTCTGATGCTATATTTAGCTTTATGATTCTAGCTACCCTTGTGTCTGTTTGTCAAGATTAAACTAAAACTACATGTAAATACATTTCAAAGGTGGAGCACGATCTTTAAAACTGCACAACTGGTTATGGGTTTTTGGTGGAGGATGTGCTGTCTGGATCCCTTCCTACTATATATATTTTAACTAGTTGTGGACTGTATCTTTTATTTTGTGCTCTCACAGTTTCACTCTGTATAAAAAATGTTTTGCTTGGGACAAAACCAACTTTAAAACCATTTCCAGAGATGTTCTCCCCTTAAAGCAGCACAGAATCCTAACAGACTTCAATAACCTAGTCTGTTGGAGTATTACATAATACTGGTGCTGTCGTGTTAATATTTTATTAATCAAGCCAGGGATCATGAAAATACAGTTAAAGCAATCTGAACAACATCTCTAGAAAGTGTGAATACTATGACTCCATCCTTTTACTTTAACATAGTCCATATTTCGAGAATATCTGAAGATATACTGTTGGCTGATTTTTTTAAATTTAATTTAATTGATTTGTTTGGGGGTTGTTTTGGGGGTTTTTTTGCTTCTATTAAAATCAGCTAGATCCTTGCAAAATTCAGGCTCTTGCATAAAATTATGGCTATGCAATCTACGCAATCACTGCAAATGTAAATCTAAATTGACATTTTCAAGTTTCGAATCAATTCACGTATCTAAAATACTACTTCCAGGACAAAAGCTTTACCAAGTTTCTAAATAAATGCTCCAAGCACCAATTATTTTAATTAATGTATAAGGCATATTGTTTTGCTGCACTTCAAATCAGTTCAGAGAAAATAAATATGAGATGCAATATGAGCATCCAAATGGAAGACAAATAGAAAAAAATTTAAGCATGTGTTTTACATCTTATACTCTGATTTAGAGCAGGGCAATATGCCCCAAAATATTTATCACGATATACATTTGAAAATTTGCGATAACGATATAACTGCCACTAGACAAAATACTTTACAACTCCACAACTTTATTAGTGCAAAAAAACCCAAAGATCAATGTATTTTCACTTAAACAAGCAGCTTTTTTATGTGCATTAAAGTTATATAAAAATTTAACAGTGCAAATGCAAATTCCTTGCTGAGAGTTTAACCAAAAGGCATTTCCAGTGGAAAGTGGCCGACATATCCTCAGCACAACCATGTATAATATCCACAAAACTTAAAAAGAGGTTATACACACACAATACGGTAATATTATGTTGAAGCACAGTACGTACGTGCCTGCCTACGATAGCCGCAACGCTCCGACAATCCATCAAGCGGTGCAGGTTTGTAGCTTAGCAAAGTCGTACTAAAACATTTGACAGATTTTTGAGCGCCGTGTACCACATAAAATCATTTCGAGGTCAGTAAAAACAACCAGAATTCATACATAAGGCACACGGGATTATAAGGGGCACTGTCGATTTTCATAAAAATCAAAGGACTGATTTTAAGTGTGCCGTATTTTTCAAAAAACACGGTAATAACGACGGCCCGCTAGCATGCTCTACCAAAAATAGTGCTTTGTTGTGTATCTGACAGCCGAAAGCTAAACCAGTTCCACACCACTGAAGTTGCAGCATTTTTACAAACTAAGTCTGGTTCATCCGTTTCATTCAACGATCCTTTCGCCCTTCTCATTGCCGCCATGCTTTTTCCGCCATGTGCGTATGAAAAGAAAGGCACTGCACATGCACATTTTACCCATATTCTATCATGATATTTCATTTTCTTATCGTTGCCCAACATTATACCGGTATTACCGTGAAAGGTATGATATGGCCCAGCCCTACTCGGATTTAAACATGAATGCCATTACAAGCAATGTAATTACAAGAATTAACTATAGATAAAATACGCATTTTTTATGATATAATGTTAAATGTGTTACTTACATAACTAAATTACAGTATAAGACAAATCTTATAAGATCTACAATGTATCCATATAAAACATAAACCTTTACAGTATCTACAAATGCAAATGTATTTGCAAAATAAAATAAGGTATCCAGATTCAGGTTGTCATGAAAACCGCTGTATAAAACAAGTTATTGTTAGTATTATTACTGACACAACTAGAGCTTCAATGTCAATTTAATATCTCTTTTGATAACGTTTGTGCTACTCTTTCATTTTGAGTTGTAATAAAAAGTAATAAGGTTCAACATTTTACTTACAGCTCACACACAACCAATAAATATTTTTTCATGACAGGAGTCATTTGATTTTTATTATAAGCTATTTTCTGACATTGTGGTGTTGTTCTACATGTTTATGCAGCCTTGGATGTGTCTGAGTGTTTCTGTGCTGTGAATCAAACAATGGGCACAAAACCCCAAATGCCAGTATGAAGCACCCCGGATAGGAAAAGAGAAGCCAGCCAAACCAGCCAGAAACATGTACTGCATTAAAAATACTACAAAAAGAGGTAGTTGGAGGTTAGTGTTTCACAGGACAGCCATGTCTTGTAACACGCACTTGGTAAAGTCCCATCACCTCAACCAAACCAGTGTGACAGCTGGATCAACAAACATGTCTCAGTAAAGCAATGGTTTATGACAGTCACCACATGTGACTGATAAATGAATAAATTCATTTAATTAACTGTAAACACAAAATCAGCTATCACCAAAAGTCAAGTAGTTTGCCACTACTTTCCTAATAATTAGAGAGCTGTCCCACTCACCGTGCGGTAGACATCTTCACTGCTCTCCTCATACTTCTGCTGGATCCTCTCCTCCAGGAAGTAGATTCGGAGCTTGAGGCTGAAGTTCTCCTTCTTCAGGTCATTCAGGTGCTGTGATAAAGTACGGTAACCGTTAGACATGACTGTCAAAGTGCATCCACACTGCTTGACATGATGTCCATCATAGATCAGAAATGAATAGCTGTCCTCGACTTCTCCATGTCATGGAGAAAAGGAGTCCATTTCAAAGTACAGCAGCTCTTAAGCATGCCCTTTTGTTAGAGTCCAGGAACTGACAGATATGCCTTCCTCAAAAAAAAAAAAGAATATTTACAAAGTGTCATTCTTGCATCTAACAGGCCATAAGGACACAATCTACAAAATCACTCACACATACTAAATCTAACACACTCACACATACATGCACACACACACACGCGCGCGCTGAGGTTTTCAGGGGCGTTTGCAGTGCAGAGGGCTACTCTGCAGCCCGGCGGTCAGAGATGCAGCCGTGCGAGCTCCATGGTGTGTTGTGGTCTGCACAGGAAGGGGACAGGAGCTTATCTTACTGGGGGGAGACATGTCTGGAATCCCAGACTGCCACGGGAGATGGGAGGAAAGGGAGAGGAGGGGAGGAGGGAGTCAAAAAGACTCACAGTTACTTGTGATATGAAAGGAAATCTCACACCTCTGTAAAAAAAAAAGGGGGGGGGGGGGGTGAGATGTGAGGCACTTTCTGATCTTTTCTTTTTGTCTGCATTGTTTTTCTGTATGGATTCAAACCACTGTCAAAATCCACCACTGCTGAACTTGGGATATGACAATTTTTCTATAACACCTGCTTTATTTTTTATTTAGCTTTGCTATAGTTTAAGTAACTAAACTTTCACAACCAAATTAGTACCTGTCATATCCCATTCTGGGGGTTTTCTGAAGCTCCTTTTCTTAAAAATAGTATATAAATATCATCTTCAATATCTTACTCAGGGTACAGATTGTCTTAACCTAAACATTCACGGTGAGTTAAATGTAGAAGCCAGTTGGGAAAATTAGCAGTAGCAGTAGCTCTTTTAGCCTCTTGCATTATTAGAAAATGTATTTTTTATTTATGGTTTTGACAGAAATGTCAGTTTGTGGCAGAAGCAGGAGATATTTCAGATAAAGAAAACCACAGAAAAATCCATTCTTGCTTTCAGCACTAAAGTGCAAACAAAGTTAGCAAACAGCTAAAGCCGTTTAACAATAATTAGCTAAATAGCTCTTTCTAAAGCTCTTTTAGTGAGCTACAGGAAAAGCAAATATGGGACATATGGCTGACTGGAAGCAACACATATGAGTATGTGTCGATGCTAATGTTGTTTTGCATCTTTTGGAACCTTGCTGTCATTTTTTTTCTCCTCTTACACTAATAATGATGTTGAAGATGGATTAGCCCACCCTGATTTTACCATAGCCTGTGATAGCTACACAATCAGCTCTGGGAATGAAGTTGAGAGACACTGGTGGGAGTGAAACAGGCAGGTGAGTGGAAAGAAGTTAAAGAAATAGGAAACCTGGGAGCAGTGAGCCACAGTGCTATTAATAGGTAGCTGTCCTCAATCTCACTGTGGAGAATCCCTGAATGTCCCTCAGAGAAACTAGCAAACTGAAAGAATTGAACTCAAGAGTGAAAAAGGAAAAACGGGTTCTACATATCCTAACAATACAAACATAAGCTGAAACCAAGTGTGAAAAGATTGGATAATACAGAGACACAGACAGGACAATTAGATCATTTTTAGTTCATGATGCTTTCAGTGAGTGTGTCCATTATAGTGTCAGGTTACATGCTGTTGCTAAATAATTCAGAGCAAAGATAGGCTGGGCGCCAAGCAGAGTCTCCACGTGACATCAGGGATGACATCATCTACCTCTACATTTAAACTCTGCACACAACATAGTCGCATCCTCATAAATAATCACACACGTGTCCACTCTTCATCAAAGAGAAATAAATTGGATTTATGATGTGTATGTATAACTCTGCACTGTGTTGTTTGAAGTGCTGTTTGGTGTAAATGTGCCGGCCACGCTCTCTCAGAAATTACCTCAGCTCTCGTGACTGTTTGGTCCCTGATCCCATTTTAACTGGGCTTATCAGCTCCTCCAGCAGGTTTTATTCTTATAAAGTGCATGTCCAAAAACACACATTTTTAGAGACAAGCACGGAGATGTCATATACTGTGGAGAACCTGGGGATCCGTTTCTTGGTCTATAACAGTCTCTTTAATTGAATATAGTAGTAGAAGAATTTAGGTTGCTGATGTTATTATTGGGTACATTGCAAATGAGCGATATACTGTATTATTTGCACTGACACCCCAAATAAAAAGTAAAAAAGAGCAAATGATTGCTCTAACATGCAGTTCAGAAACAGTCACAAGGTTTAATGAAATAATTTGTGTTGCTGGACATGAATTTTCTCCCATTTCTTTTAAATACCGATGATTTTTGTCTGATTTTACTTTCACTGAATTGATATCATTTCATATTTTCTGTGAGACCATGCACTAACAGTTAAACATTATGGGTTCCCTGTGATGATTTGTTGTCTTCTAGGGCAAGACTTTGCAGTAGCATGCATATGGAGGCATGTGCAGTGCTGTGGAAAAGTATTCCCCCCCTTTCTGCTTTCATAGTTTTTGGCATATTTGTCACACTTAAATGTTTCAGATCATCAAACAAATTTCAGTATTAGACAAAGATATCCTGAATAAATACAAAATACAAGTTTTAATTAAGCTATCCAAACGTACCCAAGGTATCCTATCCAAAAGTAATCGCTCCCCAACCCTAATAAACTAGTTGTGCAACAACAATTGCAATCAAGTGTTTGTGATACCTGACAATGAGTCTTTCACAATACTGTGGAGGAATTTTAGCCCCACTCTTACTTGCAGAATTCTTTTAATTCAGCCACAATAGAGGGTTTTCCAGCATGAACAGTCTGTTTAAGGTCATGCCAAAGGATCTCAATCTTATTTAAGTCGAGACTTTTACTAGGTCCCTTCAAAAACTTCATCTGATTATTTCTATGCCATTTAGAGGTGGACTGGCTGGTGTGTTGCAGATCATTGTCCTGCTGCATAACCCAAGTGTGCTTGAGCTTCAGGGCATGACCTGGTGGCCCATACAGTCTCCTTTAGGATTTTCTGGTAGAGAGGCGATTCATAGTTGCATCAATTACAGCAAGTCATCCAGGTCCTGAAGCAGCAAAGCAGCCCCCAACCATCACACTAACACATCCATGTTTGAATGCTGGTATGATTTTCTTTCTGTGAAATGCTCTTTAGTTTTATGCAGCTTTAACAGGACTCAAAACTTCCAAAAAGTTCAACTTTTGTCTCGTCAGTCCAAAGAATATTTTTCCAAAAGTTTTGGGGATCATCAAGATGATTTCTGATGTTGACGTGCTCTTGGAGTAATTTTTGTAGGCCAACTATTCCTGGGAAGGTGGTCGGCCAAGTTTTCTCTATTTGTGGACAATATCTCTCACTGTAGTTCAACGGAGTCCCAAAGCTTTAGAAATGGTTTTGTAACCCTGTCCACACCGATATATGTCAGTGACGTTGTTTCTCAGTTGTTTTCTTAGATCGTGGTGTGATTTGCTGCTTTTTGAGATCTTTTAACCGACTAAACAGGTTAAATTTAATTGATGTGTTGCTTCAACAGTTCTGACAGTAATGTGGCCTGGATGGGTTTTTTAGTTTCAGGTTGTTGTTGTTGTTGTTGCTGTTTGTTTGTTTTTAAATGAAATCCCTGTAGAAACGTAAGCATGGCAAAACTGTCCATCTATCTCATTAAAAAGGGTGCGATTTTTCTGTGCTTGTGTAAGGTGACAGAAAAACATATACTGCAATTCATCCCCTCTTTATTATCAGTTTTCACTTTAGTAATGCATCGGGAAATCACATATGAATATTATAGCATTATAGCAAAAATAAATGAGTTCTACATGTACAATTAGGGCCATAATTTGTTGGAAAACAAACATGCTTTGTAGTTTTGCCTCTGTACCCCACCACAGCGCTTTTTAAATCAATTTTAAATCAGTATGTAACAACTCTTTAGGAAATGCTACCATTTTATACACAACTGCCCATTTTCAGAGGCTCAAAACTAATTGGACACTTGACTCACAAGCAGTTTCATGGCCACTTCCCTTGTTATTTCATGGCAAATGAATCGAACGTAATATCTGAAATTGATTCAGTGCTGAATTTGTATTTTATAGCTTTTCACTGTCATTTTAAATATGAGCCCCTAAAGGACATCAGATTAGACTAAACACCAAAATAAGCCTCTCAGAGAAACCGTGAAAAAACATTAGGAGTGACCAAATCATCAGCCTGTATATTCTTACTCTCTGCTCAGATTTAGACAAATGCTGCAACACTGATCAAACAGTGCTTCATAGTTCAAAAGGGTAATGACCCAAAGCTACACAGATTCTCAAGGCACAGAAATGGGATATTCATCAATGGATAAGCCAGTGACCTGATCTCAACTGTACAGAGCATGCTTTTATGGCTATTCAGTACAAGCCGAAGGCAGAAAGACCCACAAACAAGCAGCAACTGACAATGGCAGCGGTAAACATCTAGCAGAGCATCTCCAGGGAAGAAATACAACATATGGTGATGTCCATGGGTTTTAGACTTCAGACAGTCATTGACTGCATCCAAGTATTAAAAACAATCCATATCTATTTTCTTCTGCTTATCCATGTCAGTACAGAGGGAAAACTTACAAAAAATGCAGTTTATGGACCTAACTGTGTAGGCAAGGGAACATTCATTTGCAAATAACATTTTATTTGTAATGTCTTTTTTTAAAACTGCAGAAAACATTAAAATGCTAATTATGACTTTGGCTTGGAGTTTGTGTCAGTGATATTGTGAGTGCTCTGAACAGCACCCTGCCAGACATTAAAAGGAATACTTAATATACTCTCTTCTAATGTGACTGCTACAATGCCCAGCAATAGTGCAGCAGACACTGGGAACCTAAAGTGGGCCATGCAGTAGCCAGAGGCAGATTTTTAAAATACCAGGAGAGTTCTGGGTGTTTTCCATCCACATTTCTCCACTCGCAGGTGCTCTCCTTTTCAGTACGGTATTTTTAAAACATGCTCTCCAGATGGTTGGAGTATGTGCGTGAATTCCTGGGTTAGACTATCCTTATTTCCTCAATACTGATCTCTGACTTTATCTTTTTTTTTTTCTGTGAGTCCATGAAGCCACTAGATGGCAGCATGAAGCATGTATTCATCTGGCACATAATTCATTCAAATGCAGCATCATGGGGATGAAGAAGTGTCCCTCACATCAAACTCCATGATATCTAAAAATAAAAGCTCTCACCTGTTCGAACTGCTTGAGCGTGTGAAGCTGGAGAGGGGGAGAGTTGTCTGTTTCATCACTGCACAAATCTAAACAAGGGGAAAAGGTGCGTTCAAAAAACCTGAAAACTCATGGAAATATTAAGTTATGTGTAGGAGGGGGGGGGGGGGGGGATACACACCTGTCATGTGACCTGTGATCTTAGATGAAGGATCTTGAGTACTGTGAAAGAAATGGCAAAAAAAAAGCAAAGTCAGCACTGAATGAACATAAACAGACAAGACAAGAGTGAGTGAAAACCTGCACAAGTAGATCCATTCCAACACAAAACAGCCAAGTAATGGTCTCTCCGTTTTACTGCGTGCCCTTAAAAACAAAGAGCTCTTCCTGAAATTTAAAAGCCACTAAAAGCCCTTTCAGTATAACAGCATGATGTCATTTGCACCTCTGTATTGGAGTCTCAGCAGGGGAGAGAAGAGATAAGAGAGGAGCCACGGGGTCAAAGTTCAACTGGGCTTCACTACCAACTAACGGAGGGGGTGTTTGCCTTTACAGTCACCCCTAAGGTTAGAAATAACGGCAGTAAGATGCAGACAGTCTGGGTCAACACCCAAACAGTATACAGACAAATATGCCCAACATTAGGCCAACTGCTACTGCCCCATCAGTGCTCCCCCACTTCATGGGGAATGCCCCTGACAGCTGCTGGGTCAGTAAATGTAAAGACAGCTGTATGCATGCCAAAGGGTTTTAAAAGTTCACCAGGTGGACAAATGGTATACATGCTGTAGTATTTTGGTAAACAGCGCATCCAAATCACAACTGTCTTACACAACTGTTCCCTTAATGCAGATATAGGTCAGATGGTGTGGTCACCATGGAGAATTTGAGCTATGTGATGAGTGGTTATCAAAAACCATCCCTTATTAATGAAAGTCAAGCTTTCATCTCTTAAGCACTTGGTGGGCGTACATGAAGGAATTCAGCCTTAGTTATCACTTCTAGGACAGCTGCATTGAGCGCCTCCAAGGCCCTACTGCCCACCTGCACCGATGAGCCCTTTAAGCAGCCTAGTTGGTGCATGCAGTTTATGTTTATTCCTGCAAAGTAGGTCAGAAACACCGCGTCTTTAATGGCATCTTCCATCAGAAACCCTTTTACAAATGTAGCTGTGTAAGGATAAATGCACACATGCGCAATCACAGAGAGACATTTGCATCACCCCCGATAGCTTTATTCTCCGATCCGCGGCTACTGTGTGTGAGTAGCCCTGTGAGGAGAGAAAGACGGCCTTTTATCCAGGATGGATGATGGGTGCACATCAAGTGAGAGAAAATAACTGAAATGGCCTGACTGTAGCAGCAGTCAGTGCTCTGATTGAAACCGCGGTTTGTATCGCCGGAGTCGTGTTTTTGTTAAAAATGCCAAATAAGCATCCGTCTTCCGCTGCGGTGTCCCCCCGCACACAATCAGCCACCTCACCTCTCTGACTCTCCCCAGACTTGCTCCGGCGACGATGAGCTCCACTCCATAAAGGCTATTCCGTCATTTAACGGGCATCCATGCCGGAAAGCATCGCTGCGTTCAAATCAGCCGTACATCACTCATTTTTGTTTGGAGTACATGAGCCACATCCACACAGGAGCACGCTATCCGCAGCGGCCGAGGCATCGCGCACCGCTCAGGTTTGGAGGGTGTGTGTGTGCGTGTGTGTGTGTGTGTGTGTGTGTGTGTGTGTGAGAGAGAGAGAGAGAGAGAGGATGCGCGCCCTGAAAATGAAAAGCAAAGGATGCTACGAGCCCACACAAGAGAGTGCCACTAATGTTGATTCAGCCCTCCAGGAGAGCAGCTGGGGGCAGGAATATACCCACTCTTTTAAAGATATAGACACCACAGGGTTGGGTTGCCTTCTTTAGCAGTAATGTGTAGCCTACATTTCTGATTTAATTGGAAATTGCAGGTTTCCCTGTTTTCAAAGCAAAACTGTTGCTCAGTAGTTGTGTTAAATATTAATTATGCTATAGTCCTGCTCTTTGTCATGCAGTCATACGAATAATAAACTCTGGAGAACAATGGTGAAACCAGTAGATATTTGAAATTATAAATAGCAATAAAACAGCTTTTTTGGTTCTGATGCGAAGTCGTTTTGGAACAGCAAGTGATGGATATGATTTCTTATTACTGATGGGCTGGAAGTGAGTTTACTTTCACTCACTTATCTGATGTAATATATCAGATTTAATAGCGCAGGCCTTTTCCATCTCAAATGTATTTTCCAGGAACGCATGAAATAAATGTTAGAGATTCAAATGATTTCCAGATCAGAATCCTAAATTATAGACTAACCATACTGTAACCTTCAGATTATATTAATCCCAGAACCAATAATCTCATCACAGTGACTCAGTTATTTTCAGTAAAATGATTTCAGGATGCTTTCAAGTCTGCTGGGACTGATTATAGCTCTGTTTTTACGGCTTATTATAAGATTGTTGGGGTTTTGTTTTTGTTTGTTTTTTTTAGTTCAACCTGAGTGAGAAAGCAAATTTAGACTTGTTCCACACAGCTGCAGAGACTGGCCACACTTTTATCTGTTTAAGGAGAATGGTGGTGGAGGGGCGCTCTGAAAGGGTGAAGGGATTAGGGGGGGGACAGAGTTAATGAGATTGTGGCATTGTTTGCGAGTGGATGTGAGGAGCGGATGTAGCTTTGGTAATCTTGTTAGGAGTCACGGAACTAATGTGGAGCTAATTTGCTCTCAAAAATGATCGGGACAGAAAGAGATGGAGACAGCTCCAGGCTGAAGGGCAAATGCTCTCTAATTTCAGCTGATAGGGGAACAAAAATGAGAGTAAAGATGGTTAATGTTTACTGCCTCATCAGGAGCCTCTTCCCATGTCACTTAGAAGAACACCCCACCTCTATCAGCCATCAAGTTCCACGTGGCAGCACGCAGTTTACAGGGCTGTTTCTACCACAGCGCCCTCTCCTGGACTGAGGTTGGGCTTCTTTAGTGCTCGGTGGATCTTTGTGTGCTGACACATTAAAACTGGTTGTGACCTACAGCAGTGCAGCCAAGCTTCAAATTGATCATTGATCCCTATAGCAGGGAACTGAGAGTCTCATAAAAGAGGAACACAGAGAATTTACAGACAACTGGAAAAGCTTTTATTTATTTATTTACTGATTGATTTTGCATTGAAATCTACGACTGATCTTTAGACTTATGAGAAACTAAATAGTCTATGAAATGTAGAATACGTTTGTGAAAAGGTCTGAAAACTCTAAAGCGTGTGGAGTGAGTTTAGAGCTTTCTCAAATAAATAAATACATGAAAGTAAAGGAGAAATGTAGAATAAAGTGCAACTACCTACCACATTTTTAAGATATAAAATATTAATTGTTGAAATCAAAGATTCTGAAGATCATTGTCATATTTTCTCTCTCTCTCTTTTTTTTAAATGAGTTACCTTATTTCCAGAGGTTTTCCAGTTTGAAATAATATTCAGCTGTAATGACTACAGCAGACACTAGATGTCCTTATAGGACCGCTGAAGCCTTCAGCCATTATACACAAAAATTCACATTTAAATGAAGAAACTTAATGAGAAACTGCGAGTTTGGAATAACATTAGACCACGTCACTGTCTCAGCGTGCAGTGCCATGCATCTCACCACAGGAGGTGCTTTTCTCGCTTACCATTGCATCTCAAATGCAAGTGGGGTGGTCCTGTTTACTGTGCAGCATTATATTCTGTTTAGAAATGTCTGCTGCCAAATTAGCTGCCTTGTCCTTTTTGTGCGGTGTACATTTCTATACAGTAGTTACGAAGTTGCACCTTATCCAAACGTGAAAAAGCTGAATATAAACACAAACATAAATAATTAATAAATAAATTCAGCAGCAGACCAACTGAGGCTACCTAAAAATAATAATAATGATAATTATTGTTAACAGACAAATCATCATTATTATTGAGAAGAGTGTAATTGTACCATTACTTTCATGGCTTGACTTTTCAGAACTATTTTCACAAGATACTTGTTTACTACTCCACATGATAGATCAGTGCTACATGCACATGTTCCACAAAACATTTATATTTAAAAAAAATCCACACGAAGGCTTATACTAAAATCTTTAATCTTACTTTTTAATCTTATTTTGCAAAATATTGAAATTAAATCTAATAATCTATTTTGAGCCTCACACAGAAATGGTTCTTTACCTTCATCATCCATCTAGATATTTATACATTCACATCACATACAGAAGGTCTGTAACGACAGCAAGTCTCTGATGGGTTCAAGTCCTTTTCCCAAAGACCACCCGGGGTCCTGTTTTTGCCCCTTGTGGTTCTGTAGAGATGATCCAGATGGCAGGGGATTTCATAAAGTCTCTGTCAATCACCTTGTTCTCCTCTTCCCGGGCCATTGCCTCTACTTCAGGGCTGGTTTGTGGGGACCAGTCTGCCATGAACTTATCCTTGGCCTCACAGTAGTTCACCACCACTTCTGCAGGCTGCTCCCCAAACAGCCAGTCTTGAGTACAGAAAGAGAGGGTAGGAGACAGATGTCACAGAGAAGCGCTGCCAGTAGCTTGTGGTTTGATTATTCTGGTCTTTAAAAAGCTAGCGGTACAGTAACAAACCTGCACAGTCATGGATGAGGTCTTTGATGAGGTGGCCCGTGATGGCGTAGAGAACCGAAAACACGATGAAGACGGCTATGAGCAAGTAGAGGACGTAGGTGGGCAGGTGGATAGCATCCCGAGAAGGAGGGATATATGACTCAAATAACACTGTGCCATCTTCCTCTTTGTGACGAACGTTTAAGCTGTCCATTGCAGTCTGGCTGCCTCTGCTGTCAGCCTGCGAGTCCAGTTAATATCTGTGGGTCATCGCTGTATTAAGAAGCCGGCACAAAGATTTAATCGCACAGAACGTTCTGTGCAAAATACAAAGAGATCAGGAGGAAATATCACATTCTCCAATGTCAGCATTGTAACAACAGCAAAATTACTCAAAATTCAGGAAATCGTGAATGAAACTCTTTGCATGAATCAAGGAAGCTGTGAAGATCCTCTAATTCACAGCTGATCAGCCTTATGACTAATGACTGCTAAAGTAAGATTTAAAATAAATGCAAAGCTGTATCTCATGTGAACAAGATTCCTGTTTTTCTCTCTGTAGAAATCTATCTATCTATCTTACATCACTCAGCTGTATTTAATATGCTCAAGTGCAATAATCCTCTGCATTTATAAACAAGGTCATCACCCTGGGCACAAGCAGGTATTAGGAGAAGGTAAGATGGATTAATGAAAGCAGACAAGACAGGAGGAACGAGCGTGTATTATTGAGTTGTTTATTGGGGAGAAGCTTAGTCCAACACCAGGAGAAGTGATGTACGTTTTCTTTAGAAACACATTACAAGCACATGTAACATGACAGGTCTTTTTGATTTTGCAATTTCACAACACTTTCTGTCTAGCCTTGTGGACGAACTGGACACAGTGTGTTTCCAATGAACATTTTTAGATGTAAAGTTAAGTTATTAACATAACTGATATTTTTACTTGAAACTTAATTTGTTTACAGTTTTTACCACGAGCAGCTGGACAGCGAATTTCAGCATGGTGCAGTAGAAACAGACTGACAGTATGGATCGTGCTTACTAACAACATTTTCTTGTACATTTTTTGCATGCTAACTATAACACCAGCATAAAACAAGAGTGCCTCAGCCTCTGCATCACTACAGCGAGGACATCACTGATCACTGCACTGTGATTAAGACGTAATAAAAACTGCTGTGATGAAAAAACTCAAAGGGAAGTGACGTAAGGGGCCACGGGGCAGGCGAAGGTCACGCTATGTGTGGAAATCCTTTTTTCTCCAGGGTATGACGAAGCAATGGCGCTTCTCAGCGGAGGGGTGGATGGACGACAGCGGCCTGCGTCTCCCTGGTGGAAACCAGGCAGCTGGCCTTCTTTTTCTTCCTCCATTCTGATCTCATCTTTCTCCAACAGCTTGCTGGAAACGCTGAGTCGCCTCTCTTCCTCTATTTCTGCATCCCCTCCCTCTGAATCATCCTCCACTGGTTTGGGGCCAAATATCCAGTCTGTAAGAGGAAACATGTTGGAAATGAATTAAAATGATTTATTTTTATGTCTTCTCTGTGTATCTTTTAAAGGGGCATTGCACCGGGTTTAGATTCACTTCAGTTGTCATGTCATGCATGACAAACTGCAGCATAGAGGATGCTGTTTCTTTTGGGGGGTTATTAAATAGCCAAAGCAGGAACTTTGTGGAATTGCACAAATTGAACATTGACCGCCCCCTTAAGATGGCTTTTTTTAGCAGCCATTTGATCAGCTGTTGACATTCACCTTAAAAGAATAACAGACACCACTGGGAAGGTTATCCTATCCACAAACCAGAGGGTGAACATGAAGGAAACTGTCGTCAAAACAAGGAAAAGATCAAAAGTTGATTCACGAGAGCTCAGGGACAGAAAGGACACCACAAACACAGATGCCAGAGTGGACACGGTGGCATCAGTTCAGGATGTGTCCACCTGGGGTTACCTGCCAGGTCATGCAACAGGTCATCAATGAGGTGTCCCACTATGGCGTAGGTGGCCACTATGATCACCACCACCCCAACTATTACATAGACTACATTGGGTGGGAGAGTTATAGCATCTCTCGCAGGGGGGATGTAGTCCACAAAATACACCTCCTCCTCCTCCTCCTTCCTTCTAGACAGCTGGAGGAGTTGCGGGAGCTCAAACGCAGACTGTGTGAAGTTTGAAATCAGAGCTCCTCCTGAGGCGTTCAGGGACACATTTGGTTGCCGGTTCATGTTTTGTCTTGGCCGGTTTTTGAAACTCTTTTTATGGTTTTGTCAGCTCACAGAAAGCGTTGAAGCTTCGGGGCTGTTTCTTTGGGTGATGACAGATTTATTGTCTTGTTGCAGATCTGCGCTCCTTCACTCCTGCACTGTGAATGTTTGGAGAACAGGTGATACAGGTGCACCAGGGAGGAGGAAGAGGAGGCGGAGGAGGGAAACAAACTAAGCATTAGAACATTTTCAACATCTTCTGGGTGTCGGAAGGATGAGTGACAGGTGGAAATGTGCGGATGGTTTGAAACTGAGAGTACTGTTTCTCAGCAGTGACAGCTCCCTGTCACAAAATGGCTCTACAGAAATGTAGTTCAGCTGACAAGTAAAGCCTGATACTACCCATGTGCCAATTCTTCTAATCTTTGGTCTAGACTTGAATCCCAGAATTCCTCATTCTCATCTTTTGCACAGAGGGTCTTCGGTCCAGGAGAGCGAGACAGAGGAGAAGTGAATGTAGGACAGACGGAGTTAATAGGATTGAGTCTGTCATAGAGCAATATCAGCTTTCCATCTGTGGGGATTAGAGATATGAGCGAGGAGAGGTGGACAGTAATATGCCAAAGAGGCTTATGGTCCCCCTTGCATAAAGATATGATATGTATATTACAGTGAACCCACTTTCACTCAGGTCCAGACTGGCATCACTTTATAGATACTTTCAAATGATCTTATACACAATTTGGCACTTGTGACATGTCACATAATTCACTAACATGAAACAATGCTTTCATGAATGAGTTCTTGCTCCCTAACAGAGCATGATATCATTGCAGGTAGAAAAGGTGCACATCTTAACGTATTTTTCTTTATAAATGACTCTTGTAAAAATGATAAAGAGCCAGAGAGCAGCTCCATTCATATGACAAAAGATGAGAAAATGGCACAGATGACATGGAAGACAGCACTGCATTGGAGTGTCACAGGGAAAGAAAATGAACTTGCCTGCAGCAAAGAGTTGAGACGATTCCTCTGGTTTTTTGTTTTTGAATTCTGGGGTGAACTGTACAGAAGCAGCTCTGGAAATAACCACAAAAACACAGCATAAGGTTAGCGTTGCATAGTGGCTGCCCTTTCATAACAAGCCTAAAGCTACACAATCTTGTTTTTTCTGTACATGTGGGCAGGTAAACAGGTGATATATATATATATATATATATATGGAGAGAGATATTTTTATCCTCACAAATATTCTCAGTGCAGCATCAGGATGTGGATGTGGTTTCCACCAGGATTTTAGGCATTGGCTTGTTGTTCTTCCTTTTTCCAGTTAAGTTTGTAAAACTGAGAGGCAAGAAACTTCCATTCAATGACCGTTACGGCTATATTGGCGAAAAGAATGAACCAAGAGACTGGGTGCATACCCCAGTAGAAGACGTGCGACATGTTGTGGAGAGATGTAAAAAATAAAATAAAATAGAGAGAAAAAGGAAAAGGAGGAAGAGTGAAAAATAAGCTTTCAGGAGAGATGCAAACGAGAGATGAGACGAGGGTTTCTGAATGTGTCTCAGGATGAAGCTGTTACGAAAGTAACACCAACTGTGCCAGTTTAGAGGTGGTGTTTAGTAGTTTAGTAATCCTAACAGGATTTGCTTGACTCATGCCACTGTCACCAACAAAACCTTTTCACCGAGTCAGCAGAAAGCTTAAACGGTTCATTTAGTGTCACCTGAAGGACCTGTTGCCTGCGGATGGTGTGTGAAGTGTGTGTGTGTGTGTGTGTTGATTCACACTGCAAGCAACAAATGTAGCTAAAACACAATAAAATGATGCGAAATAAATATTAAGATAAATTGACACTTTACCTGTAAGAATGATTCTTCTCATCAACTTGCAGATTGCTTTAGGTTATTTTTTCAGTTCAAAACAGGAATCCAAGGCTTTTCCAGTTAAAAAAAAAAATGAATACATAAAAAAAGAAGCAGAAATTCACTGTAAGCACTACTAGCTGAGCAGAGTATTCCTAAGCAAATAACATCCAGTCACTCATTCAGGTAGATCCATACTGGCTCCCTCAAGCTGGGGTGACCACCTTCTTGGGCTTGTCTTCTGGCTCCATCAGCCACTTGTGGTAAGCATCGCCCAGGATGAAGGCCCAGTAGAAGACGGTTAGAGAGGTGTTCACTGTCATGATGCCGATAATCAAAGGGTGCCACATGGTGGCAGGTTTTAGAAAAAATCTGTGTCAGCCTAAAAAAAAGAAAGAAAGAAAGAAAAAGCTGGTGCTGTGTGTGTGTGTGTGAAGGGTTGTAGCAGTAGTATCGCCTGCCTGTCTGTTTCTACTCTCTGCGTGGACTCCCCACCCCTCTCTGTGCTCTCTTTCCACTGGTGACTAAGTTTCTGAGGCAACAGCAGCATAATCCTCTTCAGCAGCTTTGTTACAGAAGATAAGGGTGCGCTGGATGTAGACCTGCTTTACCCACCCTTGTTCATCCATGAGATGGTGTTGTGTAACGCAGGTGTAGGCATTCTTCACAATGAGCTTTATGAGGCAGTGCTTTACAAAGAAACAGAAGCTATGTGAAACACTGACATGGGGAATCGTCCTCCACCAGGTGGCAGTCTGTACAAAGACTGAGTGAATGTTTTAAAAGACGCATTTAATGACAGATCAGAGAATTTAATGAAAAACGTGAAGGAAAAGAGCGATATTTGCGCATGATGGGCGATTCAGCGGTCCGTTATCTGAACTTTGCATTACTCTCCCTTTAAATGTTCTCTCATTAGAGGTGCCTCCTGCCCGAGGTGAACTTTGACACCTGCAGGACAGCTGCAGGCTTATTGGCGCTGAAGGTTTCATCACAGATCAAAAGGCAACGTGACGCTGCTTTAAATCATCTCCTGCGTTCAGCGGCAGCGCAGAGGGCGCTGCTTTAACATGACTCGGTGCACAGCTCTGAAACGTGCTTAGGAGGGACAGATTTCTTTTTTATGTGGAACATTTTTAAGGTTCACCATAGAGACCAAACAACACGTTTACAAGAATGAGGCCACCGACGGAAATCAGCGTTTTTCTCCTTTCTCTTCTGGCACCTGGAGTTTTATACACAATGAACAACATCCCAGCGCTTCAGGAGTAAGTGTGTGTGTAGTCGGATCATTTCAATCTAATCTCGGCCTGTTGTGTGGAGGCATGGTAAAGCCGCCGATATTAGGCTTATGAAGCGGCCCACAGCCTGAAGGGAAAAGGGCGTGTTTACCCAGAGGAGAAAAAAAAGATTCACCAAGGCTGGAAAATCTAATGCTGTGAACTTAAGAGATCCGTTATAAAGTCTTAAAACGTAGGCCTAAATCTAAATTAACGGAGTGTAAGGCTATATCGCCCACGATAATGAGCGTTAATCAATCAGTGTTACATCCCCACACTGCTCCGAGCTTTTGAATTTCACCAAAGAGAAACTGGCAATTAAAGAGCCGAGAAAGCTTTGAAAATAATCAAGTAACAGAAATGTTAATCTTTTTGAACCCTCTATCTAAACGTCCTCCTTTTGTGGCGAAAGCTGCGATATTTCGCAAAATTAGATCATTTTAAAGTCTCGTCGATCGTCACTGATCTTGAGTTAATTTTTATAAAGCACAAAATGAAGTTTAAGTTTTATACAAAGACTTGTCGTTTTATAATAAAGCAGCTTAGAGAGAATTAATTATCTACGTCGATCCTGATTTACTGGTTAATGTTCTCCAGAATAACTTTGTTGTGTCTGAACTCGTCCTCAGACCTCTGGTTATCTTGGGGATGGGAGCGGTCATCCTGGGGTCTGTGCTTCTCCTCCTCTTCCTCACTGTGCGGCACAAGGCCAAAGTGGACCCTTTGTTCTATGGTACAGTCACACTAACACATGCTTTCATATAAATGAGTAAAGTCCAGGTGGACGGTTGTTATTTCTCTTTCTTTCTCTCTATGTTTGCAGTGTTCGCAGAGTTTTCCTTCACCTGCCTGGTGGGTCTGACCAATGCTTTAGAGCAGGATGGGTTCATCTCTGGCTTCATGGGCTTCTACATAAAAATGGTAACCTCTCGCTTTTCTCTCCAAGACTGATCAGTTTTGGGGTTTTTTTTACTTCATAAGTTTAAATGTTAAAGTTTGGATGTTTCTTTCCCTTCAGGGTGAGCCTCATCTAACCACTGCCTATGCATTGATGATGTCTTACTGGGAGGGCATCGTTCACTTCATCCTCTTCCTCGTTATCATCCACCGCATGTTCTCTGGGTAGGTTTTGCCGTCACAGTCTCTCATGTCTGTGCTTTAGTGAGACCTCTGACTTTCTGTCGTGCAGGAAGTCGTATCGTAGCCTGGGCCTGCTGTGGGCAGGCTCCTCCATCGCTCATCAGATCGTTCACATCCCAGGAGTGGTCATTGGTGAGAGCAGCATGAACACAGTCTGGTCAGATCGGCGCAGTTGTTTGTGACCACGTGTATTGATGAAGTTCTCATTTGTTCAGGCAAGTATGGGTCCAACATTCGACCAGCGTTTTGGAGGAATATCCCCTTCTTTTTGGCACCTTTCTGGGCAGCCTCGCTGCTCTTTAGCAGACCCAGAGAGATGCAAGTCATCACAGCAGATAAGGTAAAAAGTTCTCGCTTTTAGGATGTGTTCATTATACACCATATACTCCGAGAGTAGTCTAGCCAGAATCTGGTTACAGCTTACATATCTGTGCATATTGTAGTGCATTAAACTTTAAAATTCTGTAGCCACCTTTCTAATTAGGAGTCATGCTCAAGGTTGGAGACTAACTCAGCTGTCATAGGGCAAAAGGCAGGGTACACTGGGACACAGGGCTAGCACAGAGACAGACTATTCCCACTCATGCTCACACCCAACTGAGACTCATCAGTTAACCTGATATGCACCTTTGTGGATCGTGTGATGTCATCTGATTGTTGGGGTTTTCTCTCTGTTATGGTTCATGGGTTTCTAGGGTCTTTACCTCACAATATAAAGCACCTTGAGTGGAGTGTTGTTGTGATTTGGTGCTACATAAGTGACAGACTGATTTAAATTTGAATAGAACAGGATCCAAATGACATTAAATTATACTTTAAAAAAGTGTGTGTATGTATGTAAGTTGGGAGAAGAAAATTGTTGTTTTTGCATATGAACTCCAGATGGTGTCAGAAAAATCATTTGGGGACATTTCTTCACAGTTGGCCTTTTTAACTTGTACCCACAATAATATTTATTCCACCTGAAATGCATTTTTAGTACTTGGAAAAACTCTGTTAGGTTCAGGAGGTGCTGGAGGGTACGTAACACCCTCTTGCTTGCTGTGAATTTTCCACACAGTTACATTCTTTATTCCCACGTGAGCTCAGTGGGACATCACACAGGCTTCCCACTGGGGAGCAGGCAGTTTGAGAGCTGTTTTAATATCCAGTTTGACTGTGTTAGACATTTGTCTTCTCACAGGCAGCTCCGCTGGGTAATCTCCAGACACGTTCAGTTTTCCGATGCCCGTGTGAAAATAACCTGTACGGTGTAAAATGAACAGCACCAACATCAACTGTGAACATTTCTGTGTCGAGCAGATCGCTGCAGAGCAGAAGAAAAGTCTGCTGTTTCGACCCATTGACCTGCTTCTCTCACTGCTGTTACTGGGATCCATGGCCTTCTCCGTGTTTAGAGGCTTTGTAAGTGAAACATCACAAGACCTTTTCTGCGTGTCGGTACTTGCGCTTCTGTTCGCGCTCCAGTCTTAACTCTCTTCGTGTTGTGCTGCAGGTAGTGCTGGACTGTTCTCTGGACACCTGTTTCACCTACATCTATCAGTATGAGCCGTACCTCAAAGACCCCGTTGGCTTTCCCAGGGTTATGGTGAGTCTGGAGACCGAAGACTCAGAAACTGAGTTAACTCTAATATAATATGTAGTTTATTGTTTAACTGTTTGGTGCACAATTCCTTTAGATGCTCGTGTACTTATTCTATGCACTGCCATTGCTAACGGTCTTCATCTACGGTCTGAAAACACCTGGATGTAGCTGGATGTTGGACTGGACCATCTTCGTTGCCGGCGCCATGGCTCAGGTAATTGTAGTTTTCTCATCTCGTGCTGTGATTAATATTTGTTTAAACAAAAGGAAAAATGGAAAGCTTCATGTTGACTTCCCTCCCCCTCACTCGCTGTTCCCTCCAGACCCAGTGGTGCCATATCGGAGCATCTCTGCATTCCCGCACTCCCTTCACGTACCGAGTCCCAGCAGACAAACGGTTGCCTGTTATCGCTCTCAATGCGCTGCTCGCTGCTGCACCGGCGCTGCTGGCCCTGCGCTGCCACACAAACCCTGCTTATTTTATGAAACCTGTTCCTGCGGGACAATCCAACAGCAAGAAAAAGGAAAACTAGACCACACGCAAGCCACGGACTGGTGAGGAATGCTTACTGGGGCACGAACTGAATTAAATGCACACATTTTTCATCCCTAAAACCCAGAGGAAATCTAAAAACATTGCTCTCTCTGACTCAACTGTTAAAAAACAAAAATCAGTCACCTCACCCAGCACTTCCTGTATGGACTTCTGGACCCTGATAAGGAGGCTGTTGATGAAGGTGAGGACCGTGATCAGATCGCACAGCGTTCAGGTGACTCATGCAGACACCCAGTTTGTATCGTCACAAAACTTCAACTAACCTGAACCATGCAGGTCAGCAGCAGCACCGGAGAATGATTCAGTCCCTTTTTCTTTTTTTTTTTCTATACAGAAATCTAAACCAAAGCTACAAAATTTGAAGATTCATTTTTTTGATCTTGAATATTGCAACTTTCACCCTTCTGTGATTTTTAGCACCCCCCACGCTAACTGTGAGTATATTAAATGTTGAATATCAGCTGAATCCTCTGTAGGCTGAATAACTTAAGAGTTGCTGATAAGAGAGATGACTCACTCGAGCTGACAGCTTGGAGAAGAAAAAACCACCTGGTGATCGACGTTGTGGTCTAGCCTTCATGTGACTGGAGCGTATAAAGAAATCAGACAGATACTAATCGCTATTCCAGTCCACTCCAAGTCCAGACTGTCATTTTCAAGTTAAATATTCAGTTTACAGTCATGTGAAACGGGGAAAGGAAGCACATGGAATTTGTTTTTGCTTAATAAACGACTTAAATGATTACCACGCTCATTCTTTCTATCTACAGTTTGAGAACTGGAGCGCTGAACTGTGGCTATTTTTGTATTCTAAAAATGGGACACAGATTTCTCGCTGCTAGCTGTGCATGTCAGTGTTTGATTAAATTACATTCTCATTAACCTTTTCCTTCGCTAAATATTGAGAATATTTATGACTCTCATATCACGTCTGAGCTTCTAAACTTAAACGCACTTCTTCCCGAACCAAGTGGTTTACGGGTTCAGCAGTCGCGTCTCCGCAGCTGTCAGTGTTTTCTCCAGCTGGTGATGTCATTGTGCCCTACTGCACTGCTCAAGTTATCAGACTGATAAGAGGTGAACCCTGGATTTAGGTGAGCTGTCAGACACAGCGGCCATAAGGATTACTGCAGGAAACGTCTCAAAAAGCAAAAAAAAAAACATGTTTTGGCTGCTAAAGTGTCATTTGACTTTGTAAATAGAACATTTCCCTTTTTTGTGTACATACAATAGGATATGCAGGACACAGCTGAATGTAAGATGCAGTACAAGAAGTTTGATCACTGAGTTTGTTTGTTTTTTGTTTTTTTTGTCTTTGTCACAATTTGTGGCTCAGATTAAGTTTGTATTTTATAACACACTTACACACTTTAGAAAGCACAGTGCAAATAAACACAACCCTAACCCTGTAGGCTTTATCTTATTGCAACATGAGTGTCCATTAAAAACAGTTTAGTATGGTATAAAGTGTTGGACCCACCAACTGACTCTCAGTCATTAGGGTAGAGTCATGACCAGCCATACCGTCCGGCTCTGTAAATGAAACAGTGGGTCGTTTTTAAAAAGCTTGGTACTGTAATAGGAAGAAACTGATATTCCAGTGTAAGTGATGATACTGCAAAGCAGAAATATTTGGGAAACGCAGCAAATCAGCCAAATATAGTGGCAAACAATATAAAGTTTACAAGCTGAGTCCTGAGGCACATACCATGTAAAAGTCTTCATGCTCTGCTGAATCAATAACTGCAGAGCTCCAAACCTCCGCTAGCATCAACCTCGCGCCAAAAACTTCCCGCTGGGCACTTCATAGTATGTGTTTCAAAAGCTAAATTGCTCCTGGAGGTGTACTTTAATCAGGTCCACCTTTGCAAAAGAAGATATTTTGCTGCTTCAGGTGAGTAGAGCATCAACAAAAGCACTGTACAGAAGAGAACAGGCACTTTAAGTCAGATGTAGCATGACAGGGAGCTGTTGTGAAGGTGGGTTGCAAAGCAGCTTGCAGGATTCTGTAACTTTACCCAGACTAAAGTATTTTAAAGTGAAAAACCTATGATAATTTTCAACTCAATAGCATCCATAATTCACTTGAAATGATCTGTATTCATCTTATACTGAGTCCTGATGTTGCTCCTCAGTTTATCTATTACCTAAAATAACCATTAAGAACTTCTTATTGACAAAATCCAGATGCTACAGTCAGATGATCCCTTGCCGCAAGGGGTCACCACAGCGAGTAGCTCCAAAGTTTTACACCAGATGCTCTTCTTAGTTTAACCCCACAGGGCATTTTTGTCTCTAGCTGGAACTGAGGTTTAGCTCGCACTACACTATGGAGCTAAAACAAAATAGAGAGATAACAGTAGGGGGAAAAACCCCGACTCAGATTAACTGATCTGATCAGGTTCTGGGTCGAGCATGACCTCGTGGCAAAACTACGCTGCGTTTGAAAGTGAAAACAGCTGATAGCATGAATGAAAAGCAGAACTTTTGTCCATTTTGTTCGCTTTATTAAGAATGGAGTACAACAGCAGGACAAAAAGTCATAACACCAAAAAAAGTGGATAACAGATCAAATATCAAAGAGACAAGAGACAAAAAAAGAGTGACATTCTACACATCGTGTAAATATGGCCGTGCAAATTAGGTACAATCAAGTGGTTATCTCAAATTATTCTGTAATCCCACCCACACTAACTATGTCAATGGGACGTATACATTAGCTGAGAGTGCTTATGGGGATTGGGGAGTCTATCGGATTGGACAAGGTCCAGCTATTGATCAGGTTTGAGCCAATAACACACGTCACAATATTTACAGTACAGAGATTAGAGGCAATCAAATGATTAATTTTGTTATCGACTGATTGTTGGACTTACATATTGGTATAGAAAAATGGTGTTACGTCAGCTTTCTAAAGGATAAGTAAGAAAACAAGCATGTTCACTAGCAAATGATTCATAATAAATAGTAACATTACACAAACAGATATTAGAAAAAAAGCACGTCAGTCGAATAAAAGAGACCAGCTATTCAGGTGCTCTATGGAAAAGTAACAGCTACAGTACACGTACAAAAAGCTGGGATACCAGGACTATCTTGCATCAATTACATCTGTGCTTTGTAAACAGAATACTAAAATGAGTTACTTTTTTCATGTAGAACAAGCAAACCTTTCCAAAAAAGTGACTTGGCACTCCTCTAAGTTTCTGTCTTACATGCATACGTTCACACACTGCTGTCAGGCTGACAGACCAAGAGAAGGTTATAGTTTGCAGACGAGTGGAGGAGTTACTGTTTGGGAGGGCGGATGTTAGGGCGGTGCTAAAGTCAGTGTTCGCATGGACCTCGGTTAAAGAAAGCAGAGAGAAAATAAAAAGAAGCATCAAAAAGCATGGAGGTTAGATTATGGGGATAATCTTATTCACTGGGGGAGTAAAGCTAAGCAGAGAGCACGGTTAGTGGTTAGAAGCAGGAAGGGCAAATGGAAATTGCTGTGATCTACTGTCTTTCCTTATGGGCCATGGTTAGCACCTAGGCATTGTGGATGTTGTATTATTTGGTTCAGTAGTAGCTGTGTGCGTCCTCTCTGGCCTTGTGTCCCTCTCCTCCGTGTCTCCTGTGGCCGTGGCGGTCGTGGCGCTGGTTGCGGTGATGGCGTCGGTACCGGTGCAGTCGTCGAGCTGCAGAGGGGAGGAAATGGTGACACGTTGTATATGAGCTGCAGTAGATGAACAACACACTTGTCACTGTGCACAATTACTGCACTGTACACAAAAATCCCATATTCACTGGCTAAATCTCTGCATTTATTTTCTTACTCTTAAACGATCTGCTCTGAAAGAAGCTTAAGTGTGTAGTTGAACCATAAATACTCAAATACTCAAAATATATTTCCTTGCTGAAGGTTCCCATCGCTAATCAGCTGACTCTTCAATGCTACACAAAAGCCTAATATGAGCTGATACATTATTTATTAGTGAGTCACCTTTGTTAAGATGGGAAAGAGTTAATAAATGATCCTTAACAGACTTAAAGCTCTGAGGTTGGTTGATGCTAATTATCGGGTTTGATGAAATCTTCAAGGAGCTGCTTGGATTGTAATTTCACTGATTTTAAATGAATCATATTTTACTGCGTTGTTATGTGTGTGTGTGTGTGTGTGTGTGTGTGTGTGTGTGTGTGTGTGTGTGTGTGTGTGTGTGTGCGCGCGTCTGTGAGGTCATATTTACATCCAAGATCTTTACAGTTGCTTTGACTTAGTGTCCTTGTGCACAACAGAAAGAGAACATTTCTTTTCAGACTTTAACAATGAATCTTCTTTCTCTGTCTCACAACTATGAATGAAGTCATCATTTACGGGCTCTACTTGCCAAAATACGATCACAGGCATTATGAGTATTGTCACACACATTTATAGCGTTTATAGAGTGCCACAGACATGATTTGTGAGCATGGAGCACTCTGCTCAGACACGAATAAGGACGGAAGCGTACCGCTGGGAGGGGAGTAAGGATGTGAAGCGGGAGAAAAATGATGCGATATAGGAAAACGTAAAAGTGCAGAGGACAGTCAAGACATACAGAGATATGCATTCAACAAGAAACTGTGACCAAACAGACGTGTGTGAGAAGATGTTTCATTACTTTGATATACTGATGTATATGGTAAAAGTTTTGATAAGGTGTCCACTGTGAATCTAACCACTGCGTTTTGCTCACCATCAAATGGGCTTGCCTTTGTAGTTACACTAATGTGTCTGACACCTGCATTAAAGGTTTTCAATGTGTTAAACTCATTTGTGTGCATATATGCATATAAATCAATCTGAATTACAAAATTGATTCAAGAAATTTGCCCAACCAGTTCAGAAACTAATGACAAAAGTGACTCAATAAAACAACAACCTGGCAGAACCGTCTGAATTTGTAAGTGAGGAGCAAGGCGTGAAAATAATCAATAAAAAACTTGTATTGGTGGCACAGTCACTATTATAGAGCTCCAAAGTCACTACAATGCTGCAATGTTATGGTATAATAAAAAAGTAAAAAGGAGTTTCACATCTCAACTTCTACTCAGCCTGCATGTGGGGAAAAAAATTTTTTCTCCTCATACATGATGCTTTCAGTTTAAAGCGACCACTCACACTTTGTGCAGATGATCCTTGGTCGCTCCCAGCTCCCATCGGCCCGGCAGCGTGCGGTGGGGATGTGGCGCTGGTAGAAGCCTTCAGAGCACTGGTAGCGCACCACTGAATGGATATCATAATGTGATCTCCTCCGACCTATCAAATGGGCATTCTCCACCGCAGGCGGGGTCCCGCATAACACTACAAACAAACAGAGAAGCCTCATATCACTCATACAAAAAAGGCTGAATTCCTGAAGAGACATCCAGAGTTTATTTGACATTAATTAGAACAGACACACTAATAAATACCCATTAGAGCAGTCATCGCATATTTTTTTATGTATGTGCTAATGTATAGTAAATGAAAGCATCGCACAATATGCACAACAATAACTCGTGAAGGTCGTCATTTGCAGGAGTGCGCTGCCTCTAGATGGCAGCCTTGTTGCTGTATCTGCTGACAGAAAGAGCTGTTTTAAGGGGCTAGTCTCTGCAGTAGACAGGGACTACAGCCAAACCACAGAGCCATGAGACCATAGCCAGACAAGCAAACACTCTCAAATGACTTAATCCCTCTCCCCCTGTCCTCCTTTATCCTTCCCCGTCCTTTTCTAAGGCTTCTTGATGGTCTTCCATGTCTTCTTTCTTTTTTTCCCCCCAAGTCTATGTGATCTCATTGCTTTCACATTTAGGTTGACTGAATCCCAGAGGAAAGGCTTGGGTACAGTAAGTATCAAGAAAAGCTGACAAAAAACAGCTTGTAGGAATTTCACATGGCGTTTGAGAACAGGACAATAACTGCAGTTTCAGTTCTTCTGCCTGAACAAGTGTAAGTGGGGCCAGGGGAAAAAGATCTGCCAATGAGAGGAAGATTTAGATTGATATTCCTCTCAAAAATCAATACAGGTTTTAGCCTGAATCTCAGCCTTCACTTGTGCATTTTGTCAATTTTTGGAGCGTCTGCAGCGATGACCTTTTATAGAGCAAAAAAGCAACTTGTGAAGTGTAGCCAACTACTGATTTTCTGCATGAGAACTGGTGGCCAGCTGGTAAGTACACAGAAAACCCAATCATGTAAAGACAGGAGATCTTTGATAGGGAGCGTCCTTCCCTGTCCGATAATCTGAAAAGACCTTTTTCAGTTTTGTTAGCGAGCTGAGCATTGTTACAGTACCTGTGCCTTTCTTGCAGATGTAGGGCAGGTTGTAGTTGCAGGGCACGTCGTTCCACTTGCCGTCCTCATGGGCAATGGTCACCACGCAGTCCTCGCCACCTGCAAAGAAGTTATCGGGCTGGCTCTCCCTCCAGTTCTCGTAAACCTGCACGGCAGCAAACACCAGATTTCACCTGCATTTGAGTTCATCTGTAATTGTAGTCAGGCTGGGATTCTTGTCATATTTTTAAGTGAAAAGAAAAAAAATGGTATTTTTACACAAATGTGATTTTGTGAGCTTTAAACGTGTGTTTCCTATTGAGCTGGTTTATTATGATGACTTTTCACAGTCTGAAAACAGGAAGTGTAAAAAGCGATCACTGACCAAGTCGTTGGTGTCGGTCCACTGAAAGTCCTCTTCCACTGTGCGATCGTTCAGACCGATCCAGGCGTTGTCGTGACCGAGACCTGGAACAAACAGTACATGGCTTCCTTTCATTTAACTGCTTCTGTAAGATCTTTATTTGTGTATCTGATAGCATCACACCGCCACCTTCTCCCTCTTTTCCGTATAATCGAATTTGTGAATCATGTTTTTTGTGACTTGCTGCTTTCTCTTCTTGTTTTTTTTTCACACTCTACCTTTTATTGTTTTTATCCCTCAAGCTTCGATTTCACGCCCCTTGTTTGTGATGTATGATATTAATACTTTGTTCTGCTTTAATATTTTTTTCCTAAGAGTGTTGGGTTTAATTTGTGCCATTTGTCTTGATTGTCTCCTTCTTTTTCTTTCAAAAGATTATGACTGAATAAATCAAAATCACCCGTCAGACATACCGTTGATGAACTCCTGCTCGGCAGCAGAGACGACACTACTGAGGTGGGCGCTGTGCTCTCTGCAGTCTTTCTCTGCATCCTCCCAGGTGTGTCTGTGGGTGAAGTACCTGTGGGATGACACGGTGAAAGCAGATTTGATTCACATGTTATGCTTCCCAAAAGATTTAAATGATGTTCAACTTTAAAACGAGACATCTGATCTTCCGTGTTCAGTCTCTACTTTAACTCCGTCAAAAGCACGTTGGAGGAGATTTCCTCGCTAATGATCCATGCGCTCCAAGTTAATCTGCCTACCTATTGTGCTCATTTCCAGCACAATAGTTTCTGCCAGAGTAGCGTTGCATAATTCACAGTTCAAAATAACAATCCTTTTACCTGAAACAAGTTGTTTTAGAGTTGTTTTAGCTGTCACTCCCAGAAGGAAGTTTTGCTGCATGCCTGAGATCAACATATTAAGGTTATCAGCTCTCAGCGACACCATTAACAGCCAAGAGTGGAGAAAAGTTTCAGAAGGCGACCAAAACCTGTCCTTTTGACTCATCGGGCTCTAACCTCATTATATGAAACTTTGAGGATGCTCAAAATGTGCAACCAGCGCTGTGGAGTGGAGCACTGTCGCCAAGAAGGCTTCTGTTTTTAATGCTAATAGAAGTTTGCATGTTCTCTTTTCCAGCTGTGTCCTCCACGTTCTCTGGATTATCCCAAAGTCCAAAGACATGCAGGTTAACTGGTGATTCTAACCTGGTCATGGATGTCGAGAATAAAGTATTATATTAATGTATGGTTAAAGTATGACTTGGCTAAAAATGGCTGCCCCTCCCTGAGCCTGCTTCTGCCAGCAGTTTCTTCCTGTTATAAGGGAGTTTTTCCTCCCCACTTTCACCAAGTGCTTGCTTACAGGTGGTCATCTGATTTTTGGGTTTTCTTTCTATTATCTTACAATATAAAGCACATTGAGGCAACTATTGTTATCATTTGATACAAATTAATTTGAATCTCCCCTCCAGCTCATCCATGTTATCTAGGGCATCTCACTCTGGTCCATCACCAGCAGCATCGAGACTCTGTCAGGATCCAGTCATTCCTACAACTTCTCTCTGCTAATTTTCTCAGTCTTTCCTGAGTAAACTGGCACAGAGCAGTAAAGTAAGCTGGTTCCGTTTTCCATGATTCTTACCTGTAGCAGTGGCCGTGGAACTTCCTCCAGCCGTGCTCACAACCTTCAACATCTGTAAAGAGGAAGGGAAGTTAAATTGTTTCTTCTTTAAACATAGTCAAATACAGCACGCTACGTGAGATGCTATAGTCTATATAAGGAAGCAGAATTTTGTTTTTTTTCCTTCCATTTAGCAAATAAAGACTAAAACATATGACTCGCGCATCTTCAGAAGTAAAATACATGAACTGTAATTATACACAGGCTTCTTTTCCATTCTCAGCACACGTGGTTCTTTCTCGGCACTATTGGTATTCATTATTAACACCAAGGCCCGTAGAATCATTTATAACCGCAAAGGTTAGAAATTCATTAATCCTCATTACAACTAGTGCACGACATTCACACACAAACACAGGCAAACACACACGCGCACGCACAAGGAGACGGATCTGTAGCTGGAGGTGTCCAAGACCAGTGCAGAGATGAATCAGCGATGTGTGTGTGTGTGTGTGTGTGTGTGTGTGAGTGAGAGAGAGAGTTGTATGTGGGTGATTAGCGCCATGTACCACACAAACACTAAGATTTTTTCCCGATGTTTCATGATGCACATGCTCATGAAAATATTAACTGAAGCTTAGAAAATCGCGTGTGTGTGTGTGTGTGTGTGTGTGTGTGTGTGTGTGTGTGTGTGTGTGTGTTTGTGTGTGTGTGTGTGTGTTCACAGGAGATTCACCCAGTATCTGTCACCCTGCACAAGTCTGCAACACAAATTTTGGAAACAAGGAGAACCTCTGGACTGAACAAGCTGTTCCATTTCCTTTGACTTTTTATTTAAGAATTGAAAAACATTTTGTCAGCTGTCCACTTTATTCTTTTTACTTTTATACTATATATCATCTTCTCAGTCTCCTTTATCTTTTTTGTTCCCACATTAATTTTTTCAAGCACTTTGAACTTATGCTTCAAAGGTGTTTTATAAATAAGTGCATCCAGATCAGCAATCTTTTTTTCTGTGGTAACAACAACTCTTCCTGGGGTCATTAAAAACGGGCTATTATCTACAAAAGTACTTTAGTAGCTACACATCTTCATCTGCTTGTTAAGGCTGGCATGTCTCATGTCTCATGGCAACAACTCAATACATTTAAGCATGTAGTCGTGCTCAACACAACCTGCTGAAGTTTAAACTGAGCCTCAGAATGTGGATGAAAGCTGATTTGGCATGGTTGTTGGTGCAGGTCTGAGTATTTGAGAAACTGCTGATGTCACACACAACAACTTTACAGTTTAATGATGGTTTAAATGGAGCGGGAGATATTTTCTTGGCACACTTTGGGCTCCTTGTTACCAACTGAGTATCATTTAAACACTACAGCCAACCTGAGTATTGTTGCTGGGTGTGCTCATCCCTTTATGACCACAGTGTACCTGTTTTTTAACGACTTCTTCCAGCTGGATAACACTGGTTGTTAGCTCAAATCATCAGGAACTGTTTGGGTTTCTTTTTAACATAACATGGCAAGGTGTAACTATTAAAGCATCAGGAAGTGGTATTCCTATCCCCAGATTATTATTAATGTATTCATAATTATGAATAATATACTCTATATGATTTTATAATGTGTAATAGAAGGACTTTTGCTTTAGACATATTTTGATGCTAATACATTTGTACTTTACGTGAAGAAGAGTTTTGAGTGATGCTTGTAACTTGTGCATATTTTACACAGTTGTATTGCTAATTTCAGTGTAAAGCATCTAAATATTTCTGCAAAAATATTGCAAGACAGTTATCCACTCAGTTGTCTTGTGCAAAATCACTTCCACTGTAATATTGTAGGGTCTACCTTACAATATAAAGTGCCATGAGGCGACTGTTGTTGTGATTTGGCACTATATAAATAAAATTGAATTGAATTGAATATCATGTGTAGTAAGGCACAGATGATATCCACCAAGAGAGATCAAAAATGCCAGTTTCCCATTTTAAATGTTGCATTTATGCAAACATACATAAAACAGTTACTGCATTTATGACAATTACTAGTCATAAATGATAAATCAACATTAGTTTCACGTCACACACAGTAGAAGATGTTTTTTGATTCTTATCACCTGCTACACAAACCTGTGGAAGTGTGGATGTGTGGTGCTGACGAAAAACGGTGGAAATATTAACTGACGCTTTGAAAATAGTCTGTGGATTTACGTGCATGGCCAAATTCAGTCAGTATCTGTCACGCTGCAGCCCTGTGACACTCAGATACATTGTCTGATATCTGCAAGGCGACGCACCCTTGTGATATTGTGGTATGACACACGGCAGTAACAGATGCTGCACACTGATCAGGATTATTTCCACCAGCACAGTTAGCAACAAACCTTTCAGAGCAAGCGTCACAACGGTGAAAAGGCCAGTTTCAAACACAGACTGCAAAATAATTCCTTTCACACAGCTCGGAGTAATCTGTTATTTAATCATGTATGTGTTTGTGTGTGCGTGCACCAGCCTCTCACCTTTCTCACACATGTCTCCTCCGTAGCTGGGCAGGCAAAGGCAGAGGAAGGAATCAATCTTGTCGATGCAAGTGCCTCCATTTGCACAAGGCTCGGACTGGCAGTCGTCAACGTCTGCGGTGAAGGGAAAAAGCAGTGAGAACAGATGGGTTGCAGATCTCATTAGGGTTCAAATTAATAGGACATATTCAGCTGAAGTGATGCTGTTCAGAACAAAAAAAAATAAAACAGTGTGGGCGTCTGCTGCCACTCAAGCTCTGACACAAGATGAGCTGGTTATTAGTCCTGCTTTAAACACTGAAATGTGTCCATGTTGCTGAGTACATTATCATAATTCAGACGCGGTGTGAGGAGAATACAGACAGTCTAATCTCCTCTTACATTCCTTATTTATCCTCATTCTCTCACAGAGGAAGGCACTCTAAAAGCCTTTCTAGTGTTATTACATTCTTTTTATGCATTTACCGAATCCAAGGTTGACTTCATGTGTCTATTCTCTTCTTTTCTCTCTCCGCATTGTCTCCATTTACAAACAACTGCATGAGCGAGAAGTAGTAGGCTACACAGTGGAATGCTTTTCTTTGAATGCAGTTAAAGAACAGGCGTAAATTTGATGGATAGCCCAGCAGAAAAGCAGAGTCTGACCAAAAGATCTAGGTTCAAGCTCTTGTTTTAGCAGATCCTGCCCCCAACCTTAAGAGGCCTTAAGCAACAACAGAAACCCTTCCAGCTCTCTGCAGCTGCTTATGCTCTCTAACCTCTCTGTTTTTTTTTAAAAAATCAGACAAAAAGAACGTTTCTCTACAGAGATCAATAAAATATCTCTTTATCATTATAAATGGAGGGCATGTAATCTTCCTTCACCAGTGTGGGGGGTTTTTTGACACAGAATAACAGATGCACCCCCGGACTGCAGAAATCTATTAAAACTCACAGCAAGAGTGTAGAAAGAAGGCGACTTTCAAGTTCAACAGAATTTCAAAGTATTTCCTCTCAGCTTAATGACTGCTTAGTTCCAGTGAAAAGCAGTGAAAAGGCCAGTGGCTGTGAAGAGCTAAATCTGAGTGACAGATCAGCCCAGAATGACCTTTAGCCTCATGCGAGACTTTCACACTTCAGCCTGAGTGTGATGTTGCAAAAGGATTAATTTTTAATCTGGGCTAACCTGCGGTTGTGTGTGTTTCAGGATGCACTGTGAGATTGTTTCTGGGCCTTTTTTTTTTTCCTTTTATGACTTCAGTTTAAGGTCGTTTATCTGTTTATAAAAACGTGCAGCTCTTTTAAGAAGAATGAAATAAAATTAGGCTGTTTTTTGAGGATGGATTTAATGACTGATATCAAGAGATTTATGCTAATGTGTTTTCTTGGAAGAGTTCCCACTAGTCTGTGTGGAAACTTTTAATCAACCAAACAATGTTGTTTGTCCCTAAAATCAAATATCAACTCAAGAGAGCACAAATTCCTAAAGTTTCTCAAAATTCACATGTTGTATTCAGAAGAAAAAACTACCTTAAAGGCACGATGTGCAGGATTTGGCTTCTGTGGCACCAAACTGACTTTTTTTTTTTTTAATTGGAACTCAAATTAAATGATGTACTGAATGTTGAACTCAGTCTTACATGATTCAAATCATCAAAATCACAGGCACCTGTTCCTAAATATAACAAATGCATGCGAACCCCCCGGTCTCGTTATGTAGCCTGACTTTGAATGACCTCGGGATCAGTGGGAGCATTGCTAACCACACACAGTTCAACACGCACCACTAACTCTCTCATTCCCCCATTAAAATCAGTGCAGCTCTTTGTTGTTCAATATAAAAAGTCTGATCCGATTGTCCCGCTCATCCATTATGCAGAGGGGATGCTGCTCCTCAGAGACATAATACTGCAAATTCTGCAAATCCACAACAAAGCCTTGCATCATGCCCACGCATCCGCTGCTGGCTGTCAGTTTGATTGTCTGCCTGTCCATCCATCCATGCTGGTGCTACTGTGCATGCAATTGTGTGTGTGCGGTTTGTTTTGTTGACTCGCTTCCTTGATTGACTTGCTGTTTAATAAGCAGAGCATGTGTTAAGTAACAAATCTGGACCCTCAAGGCAGATTTATATCTCGGTTTCAAAGGGTCACAGTCCCGAAGCGAAAGTGCTCCTGGTGTCTGCTTTGGGACGTGCAGAGACAGAATGAGGCTTGTAAGCACTTCTTGTGAAATATTACCATGTTAGGGAGTCAGTCAAGTTAATGTGTACAGTATGTTGGGACGTTATCAGTATTCACAGCATTAATACAGTTCCTGAAAACGTTTCATATACATACATTTTTCAGGAAACACCTTATATTCCGGTGTAATGATACTGTGACGCTGACACTAACAGAGACATTAACAGAGAACGTGACTTCGGCTTTGTTTTAGACTTTCCTGCACGCACATGATGCAGCAAGGGAACAGCAGCTTCAGATATTTAGTGCATGAGTATACACCTATAAACGGTTAGAGAGTGTTTCTATGGTAACCTGACCTCATTTTGAGAGAACCGAGTAACAAATTAAAAAGAAAATATGCCAGAAAGCTGTATTTAAACACCTTAACACCTAAATTGCAGAGTTATGAGCCTCAGCTGACTTGAACACCACCTGGCAGTGGCTGTTATGTGTGTCATGAATGCATTGCATTGTGGTATATTTTTTGCTGGTGTTATCTCCTTTGCTTGCATACTCTAAAACCCCTGGACAACCTATGCACTTGGCACAGTACTGGGTATGCTGCAACACTTTGAAAATGCTACAAAAAAAATCCAACACATCATTTTAGTGTGAAAATCTGATCGTTAGCAATGGTGTGTTGGACACATTTGTATTTGGGGTTCATATTAGCAGTTTTAAATATTGTTTTTCTATGAAGACACATGCAATCCATAGTTGAATCTACGCAGATGTGTGTTTTTGTATCAAAACACAATCTGATTTCCTGATACCACCAGTGGTGCTGATCCGATACCATGTAAATACAGGGCCAGTATTGTTAATACCAGTAGTGATCCTTTTAACCTGTAGATGGAGTTTATGTAGGGGAGAGCTGTGTGTCATGATTTATGAGATGAATCGTGGAAAATCTGAACAGATTTTAATGACCGCTAACTCATTTTTACTTTCCACAATAATTAGACAATACACACAACAAAGCACAACTTTGAGATTTTCATGTGAACTGGGTTTTTTTTGAGACCTGGGATGTAAATGTGTCTGTCTCTAAAGGACTTTGGGTCAACATCTGTTGTTTTTAATGTGCTCTAGGCTATAAATAAAATAGACGTGACAGTCAGACATTTTTCATTCAGTACGTTTGTGGTATACTTTTTCTTTTCCAAAAAGAGCTTTTATTTAACATAATTCAGTGGGCTACATACTGCACTTAGAGGAGAGAAACAAAGTATCGAGCGTATTCTATATCCAGTATCCAATACCAGCGCTGGTATCAATACAATCTATATTTAGATTGGTCGACCACAACAACACAACAGCTCGGCAGGCTCAATTCAGATCTCATCTTTTAAGCTGAAATAATAAGTAGCTCAAAGTCAGGGACTGAATTACATGCTGAGAAATAAATGGTGAAACCGACACCTTCTCTGTCTTATAGTTTTATTCGCGTCACCGTCAGTAGGTTTTGTAAAACATGGCAGCCGGTTGGGCCTTCTGACCTTGTTCTTTCTATCTGTAGCATCACTGACTGCAAAGTCACAAATAACAGAGAACAGCAGCTTTCAACTCTATTTATACCTCTGCAAAGTAGATTAGCTTTGCTCTGCTTTTCGTTTCTGTCCATCAGCAGCACAGAAATCTATTCAATGAAAAGATTCATCAATCAAGTTTAAGGCACATGAAGCCATTCGGGTGGGAAACAAATCATTCATTTGTTGTGCTAATTTGAGTCAGTGAGTTCTGATATTATTAGTAGGGTGGGGTTTTTTTTTTTTAACTCCTGGTAAAACTAAGCGGCCTTGACATGACTCCAGAACCTTAATCTTTTTCTTCAAGGGACAAGAAATCAATTCAGCTTACAAAATTCAAGAGGCTGTAATGATGGAAGTCTGTTTCATTGGCAGAGATTTGTCATTTCTGTCCTGGAGCAATTTTCTTTTCTTTCCTTCACATTTTTTTTTTAGCTAAAATAAAAGTTTTTTATGCAAATGCTGACTTAATTTGACCCTGAGGGACTGTAACCATCAGCCGACCCTGACAGTGTGAACTTAACCTTTGACCTCTGCCTCCCATTGGCCTTATCTCCCACAGTGATGGACAGCTTGACCTTTGACCCTTTTAAAGGGCTGTTAGAGAGCCTTACTTTCTTAAATACAAACAGACACGGGGATGACTTCATTATATCACAGTGTATGTTTGTGTGTGTTGTGCATGTGTGACCGTGACCCACCAATCTCACAGTTCTCCCCAGTGTATCCTTGTGGGCAGTAGCAGGTGTAGCCCGTTCCCTGAGGAAGGCACTTCCCTCCATGCAGACATGGGTTTGTCATGCAGGGCTCCACCTCAGCTAAAACAGATGGATGGATGGAGGGAGGTGAAGGGAGGAAAAATGGAACCGTTAATTGGCAACATTGTAAAAGAGAATGTTTTTTGTGTTTGTAGATATCATTTATTTTTTTCAAGAAAAAGCAGGTGCATCTAATCTCGCAGGCGGTGAAAAGATTTCTGTGTTAATTCTCTTAAAATGGACGGATTAAACATAATTTCCTCAATAAAATCAATGTATGATTCTGAGAAAAGAAAAAAGAAGAAAAAAGACACGGCGCTCTAAATTTTTCATCAGCGCAGCTCAGTCATAACCAGCGGTTACAACAGATGCATATCCATTTCACACTCCGTCTCTTTTCAAAGGGATCAGAAGCCGAAGAGCCTCAACCTCGCCATCCACTCACAGCCACAGTTGTCATGGTTACCATATGGAAAGCGAGCCTGCGCTCACTCCATTGAGCATAGTGGGCAGCGTGAGAACTTGAGACATTAGCCATCCTCAACAGAAATGAGGGGACCTCCCGCTGAGCGCCTCGTCCCAGCCATTCACCCCCTAAACGTGTGCGTGTGTGTGGTCCATTTCCACAATTAAAAATTTCCATATCAATTGACACACTACCACGTGTTTCTCCCCTGAGCTGCTCGTTATAGCAAGTTAAGGTCTTTGAAAACCACCACTCGTTCATCCTGGCCACAAAAGCTCGGCTGTGGGAGTCTTTGTTCTGCCAGCTCTCTCCCTGACACCGAAGGCTGCTTAGGTGGGGGTGGTGTGTGTTTGTGAGGTTGACGGTGAATGTCTTGGTGTGTGGCTTTGTGTATTTACATGGTACGATGAGTTAAAATCAATACTCTGGCTATGATTAGCCCTCAGGGTGAGATTCTTCAATAACTGATCAGAAGCACACATCCTCTGAATGATCGTAACACTGCGAGCTAAAGGTTAAAGGACAAAAGAGCATTGAAAGCTTTCAACCACAAGGACCCGAGCGAAGAGAAAGAACTGTCAATAGCTTCAGCTCTGTGATGAATTTTGCGAGCTACTCCTCTCGCATCACGCTTTGAATTCTGCTGAAGTCAGGTGCTAAACCCAGCCATGCATTTCATTTAATGTACATCAGTGTGGGCTAACGTGCACTTGCACCCTCTGCATCAGTCAAGGTCACATCTTGACAAATATCAACTGCTGTGACAAGCAGATTTACGCCTCGTGTGTGTGTGTGTGTGTGTGTGTGTGTGTGTGTGTGTGTGTGTGTGTGTGTGTGTGTGTGTGTGTGTGTGTGTATGGATGTATGTGTGAAAGATAAACCTTGTGCGATTGCTCGTTCATTAAAGCGAGTGGTGCAGAAAAATCAATAGCCCGTAGTGGGAGCTGACAGAGTGGACTGCCCCTTCGCTCTGCACAGAGGCTGACAGCTCGGGTACCAACATCAACAATAAACTGGCAACAGCAAAACTGTACTCATGTAAATATATCTACAGAGATAGGACAGTTAATCCACAGATTATGCATTGCATCTGGTAATCATAGCCAAGGGCACAGCAACAGTACAGGTTATCTTGAAAATATGATTCGTGCATAAGCACTCGCAAATAGAAAGGTGGAAACAAGACAGCTGGCTGCAATTTAAATGCCACAGAAAGATAAGAATCTGCCTAAAAAGATCCGACGTGCGTGTTTGTGCAGTGAATGTGGAGCCACATGTGTGTTTGTTCACCTCTGAGGAACAATGCGCTTTTACTAAAGGTCCTTAAAGCAAACCTGAGGCTATTTCCTCCTCTGTCTCATTGATTCAGCTGACTGATGAAGTGCTCTGTGATCCAGTCAGGAGAGCAAATAATGACCACCAGCATGAAACCCAAACACAAGGGACCGAGCCCAAGCAGAGGTGTGTACACGAGAAAGACGTGTGAAGCTGAACGCTATTATTCAGGTCCAATCTGCTGCGAGTGACTTCATCCACTCTACTGTTTGTATAGCAAAAAAATATAACTGTGTGTTTATGGCCTTCTGCCTGCATGACTCTAGGGTCTCTCACTCAATCAATCAACCCTCATACTGCGCACCAGCGGCCCAGATGGTTGCCCTCGGCTTCTTGTCAATACAGTTTACAGCTGTTTTCCATCCGCAGACTCCTCGCCATGCCTGCCACAGACATGAGCAGCTTTCACAGAGCAAAAATAAATCACCATAGAAATGTGTGATAGCATGATGCCCAGGGGGGTTTGAAATGCTCAGCGATAGGACGCTTTCTCTGTGCGCTCTCATTATCAAGCACAAAATAAGAAGTAAACCAGGTGGCCAGCCAGCAGCTTCACTGCGCTGCGGACTTAATCATGAGTTGTGCATGGTGGGCTCATCTTCTGTTGCCAGGAAAAACAAACCGCATCTTTTGAATAAATAAGCCAGAGGCAAGGTCAGAGGGAAAGTAATGAAAAGGTAGTCTTGAAAGATAATTCCCTCTTTTTTTTGTAATCCAACAACTCACGTCTTACTTTTCAGTTTTCTCTGGGACAACAGCTTACAAAGGCAAGCCTCAGACTTTACTCCAAGGAACAGGACATGACACAGGCGTGTACTTACTTGAAGGATGAAGTCGCTTCTATATTTCTCAATGGATAGACGGTGTATTATATTGCTTTGCAAATTACCCTGAAGACAATTTAATTAGTATTAATGCATTACTTAACTTTCTTATGCTGCCCAGCCAGTTGGAGCTACCATTAAAGCAGATATGATCTTTACTACAACAATGCAATATGAAGCATGCCATTCATGGTGATTATCGTACAAAAAAATTACCTTTAACGATACTCATAGCATCATTGTTTGGATTTCCAGACAGCTGCTTTCAACACCCATAAAAAAAGATTTCTAATGTCCACGTCTACTTTTCACGTCTTTTTAAGAAGACAGCGAGCAGCTGGTGAACATAGAATAGGATTTAGCTGCTAAAGAGCCTCATATTTACCTCAGGAGTTAGCGTAAGCCCCCAAAAAGTGTGAATGAATGATCATAAAGACAACTCAAAGCACTAGTTTCATGGTACAGATTAGAGTAGATGATAAAGCAGGGTGAGCCTTAGGGGTGTTGGCCACCTTGTGATTGAGTTGCTACCATACGATGTTCTCAGAACCACTGCTCGATTGTTACGTCTGGTTTCAAAAAGTACACAGACAATTGGCTGATTTATGTGTTTCTTTTATATACAGATTATGGTCATGGCAGGTTTAAAGAACAGATCTTCCTGGTCCCATTTCTAAAGCGAATCTTTGAGCTTCCTAACGAGGTTTTTTATGTGGGTGGAAAAAAGACATTTGCAAACTGCCAACATCCTCAGTAATAAGTCACCGAACACAAAAAGTGCTTGTAATGGTGAGCACAAAAGGTCAAAGATGAAAGAGAACATAAACTGTGATGAACAGCTATCTCAGAAAGTTGGATTCATCCTTTTAAAGCCTGCCTTTGTTTTCCCTTCCAGATAACTTTCATTAATATGTGTCTGTCTGACTGTTTGTGTTTTCTTTGCCCGATTTTCCTTCTTTTAATTTTAAATTACATACAAGAAAAATAGTTGTGGATTACTAGCAAAAGTTACATGAGCAAGCACGAAAGGTAAAGGCAACCAAAGGCATAACAAAATATCTGAAAACAGACATAAGATGCTTACATGTTGGACTGAGCGCTGTGGTGCTGATGTTGATTCCTCCTCCTCCTCCTGTGCTGCTGCTTTCTTCCTCCATGGTGACGGGTAACAGGGCCCCTGAGCCCACAGAATGAGACCAGGCAGGCTCCTCCTCATCTGGGGGTCCCGACAAGGACAGAGGGTTATCCAGAGAGCCGTTCACCACCACCTTCTCCACTGGGACTAAGTGAAGTGGCGTTAGGGCGTCAGTGGAGCTTTCCTGATTTTTTGAATGAGGTGACGTAGCTTTGTCTCCCAATCCAACAGTTTGAGTCTCTGATGGGACGTTAGAAGGGACTGAAGGTGAAAAAGATGGGGTTTGGGGATGGAGTGGAGGTGAGGAAGGTGTTAGAGTTGGAGAGAAGGAAGAGGGGATAGATGAGGGGAGAAAATGAGACTCAGCTTCAGATTGGGATGGCTTGAAGAAAGATATGGATGGCATGGTGGATGGGGGTGCAGATGGAGATGAAGATAGTGTCTGATATGGGGCATCTGAGACTGACAGGGATGACTTTTCTGCTTGTGGTAAAGCAGGGGAGGATTTGGAAGTAGGAAAGTCACTTTCTGTACCAGATGTGGTCATGTCTATTGGCTCATGAGGTCTGTCAGTGGTGATGGTGGTGGTTGTGCTAATGTCAGCTATGGCTGCGGTTGTGTCAGCTATGGTTGTGATCATGTCAGCTGTAGTTGTGATCATGTCAGCTGTAGTTGTGGTCGTGTCAGCTGTGGTTGAGGCCGTGTCAGCTGTGGTTGAGGCCGTGTCATCTATGGTTGTGGTTGTGTCAGCTGTGGTTGAGGCCGTGTCAGTTGTAGTTGTGGTTGTGGTAGTCGTAGAGTGTCCTCTCCTGTGACCTCTCTCTCTGGATCTTTCTCTGGATCTTTCTCTTGGCTTGCTTGTTCCGACTGGCCGGCGTGAGACCTGTATTTCTCCTTTTGCTTCTGCCCCGGTGATTTCTCCACTCCCCTCCTCCTCTGCTTTCCCTCTCTCCTCTCCTCTCCCCTTCTCTTCTCCCCTGCTCCTATCCTCCCCTCTGTTCTTCTTCCCTCTTCCTCGTCCTCTCCCACTGGCTCTGGAGGTCACCGTCTCCCCCCTCTTGTCTCCAGGCTGAGTCGTGGTCTCGGCATCGACACGGATCCAGGCGTCTCCGCTGGAAGAGGGGATTTCAGGTGCAGGCCTGGAGGTTATGGACGTAGGTGTCTCCGAGTTCTCCCAGCTCTTGTTGCTCTCTGTAGTCATAGATATACTGGAGGCAGCCAAAGTAGATGCCAGATGAGTGGGTGAATCTTCACTCGCTGGTGTGGTGCGCTCTCCTGTGGGACTGCTGAACCATGGCGTTCCCAAAGAAAGCAAACCTGTGCCGGGCATAAGGCAAAGAAAAAGACAAGCAAAATAAAAGTCAGCAGTGCAATTACTCCAGACAGGGAAAGGAGTTACAAAGTGAAATTCATCTTATGGATTCTCTCAGCTTTGCCAAGGGTGATAAAACAAACACTTCTAAGCTGTGTGAGCTTTACATCAGCTGTTTTCCTCCATAACTGTAGCTGCACTCTCTACACTTCAATATTAACAACACTATCTAGCAGGAGACCGAGAGAAGCCATTAAAAAAGAAGCCTCAATAGTGCTTGCCTCTATCTGTCAAACATTGGATGTCACATGGAAAAGTATGAAGTATGCGTAGAATTACTCAAACTTGATGCAGTTCATTTGTCTGAGTCTAGCGTGAAGCTTCAGAATATTAAGCAGTGTTTGTGTCTTTTTGACTTTTAAATGTCAACAAGACATAATTATGAAAAGAATAAACCAAGATTTTTGTAAGGGAAAAATATCTGAACTGGTGCTGAACAATATCGAACTTGTCACGGTCTGTGGGTTTTGTTATGGGATTTTTGGGTTATATTCTGGACGTTTGCGGTTACTGATGTTATTAGGAGTCTTCTGTTTTCAGTGTTATTGTTTGGCTTTGGTGTCACGGTTATCTCGTGTTTTGAATCTTCAGTTTTGGTTATAGTCTAATAATGTTGGTAACATTCTCCTCAGTGTTTCCTTTGGCCTCTTCCTGTCTTTTCGTTTTCCAGTTATTATTTACTTCCTGTTTTATTTTGGTAGTTCATTTGCTCCTGTGTTACTGTGTTTAGTTGTACTTCCTTTGTCTCATTGTCATTAGTTTCAGCTTTTTCTTATTACTTATTTCTTATCCCCTGCCCACTTCACTTGAATCCCTCATGTGTATAAATAGTGTTATCTTCCCCTCAGTTCTTGTCTCAGTGTCTGTTTCCTACGTGCAGTTTTCCTCCCCTTGTGTTCCTTGTCAGTAGTGATATTCTGTTTTTGTCTTTCCTATGTATGTTTGATTTGGAGGCTTTGTGGCAGCCTGAAATAAAAGTTTCCTTTTCAGTTTACTTCCACCTCCCCTCTGAGTCTTCATTTGGGTCCCATTACCTCTGCGTCATGGCAAAAATACTCAAAAAAATAAACAACTATAATCAAAATCTAAGATGAATCCACTATGGAAACTTTGGACAGTACTGTGCAAACAGGGATTTTGAACAAGAGTCTCAGGGCTTTCTTTCAAAGTTTTTCTTTGGTCATTGGCTGCTTTTTCATTTGTTTTTCAGCTTTTTAACCCGAGAGAAGCATCTGGCCCTTCAGTTGATCCACCTACTGTTCATTAAAGCCTTACCAGAAATGGTCTCAGTGGAAGGGTGGCAGTCAAGAAGCCGTACTTAAGGAAGGGAAACAGGGAGGAAAGGATGAGGTATGCCAAATTACACAAGAACTGCACTGGAAGTCAGTGACCACAGGCCTGATGGAGTGATGAATCTAAATTTGAGATTTCTGATATAAATCTTTGTCAATATTTACAGAAGAGGTGAGGACAGAGGTACAGCAGTGAGTGTCTGCAGCCATCTGTAAAACACGGTGTAGGCTATGTGATGTTTTGGGGCTGCATTTCAGCCAGTGGTGTTGGGGACCTTGCCAAAATAAATGGAATTATGAATTCAGAAAAGTACCATCGGATTTTGGAAAGGGTCTGATTGACAGTGACATTGACTATTGGCATGACATGGACTGGCCTCCCTAGAGCCCAGACTTGAACATTACTGAAGAAGTATAGGATTGACAGAACAGAACAAAAGGCAGATTACAACCAAAGAAGAGCTCTGAATGTCCTTCAAGAACCCTGGAGAACTATTCCTGAAGACTACTTAAAGAAATGAGTAGTCTCTTAGGAAAGAAAGCTTGTCTAAGAGAGTTCAATTGTGCAAACTATGTTTTTGTTTCTTACATATTGTATTTCCATGTATGTTTGCACACGTTTCACTAAATCATTGCACTTATTTCCCATTTTCCTAGCAAAATATCTAGAAATGTAGGGTAGCTCATGACTTTTGCACATTAGTGAAAACTATGCCACGGAGATGAAGAAATCTTCATAAAACATATTTTTTTAAAAATGCTAATAAAATATCCACCACACTACCTTTGAAGCTTTAGTCAGCTTAACATTTATGTAACACAACGGATAAAAATCAACCCACATTAAGCAAAAATAATTAACATTGCGCTGTAGTATTGTCAGTGCACTGTATATTTTACTCTGGAATCCCACAGCTCTCTTCAGTGAAGGCTGCTCGTTAACATCAAAACATCCACACATACCTGACTGCTGCATCAGGCAGCGAATGCAACGAGGCAGACTTTGGTGTGAAAGCTATACAATTCTCTGATGTGGCTAAAATAAATAATTTCTATCAATAACATGTTAGAAACTAAGAAACAAAAATAGATTGACTTGAACTCTGAAAGTTACTAAGAGATTTAAGTGCTAAACTTTAAATGCCTGTGTCATTACCTCAAAAACAGTCGCTGTTAGCTAAAATAGACGCCGCACACACAAAGATTCAGTCAGTCCAAACAGAATCAAACTGAAAAGCTCTGCACAAAAAGCCTCAAAATTAAATCAGTAACTCCAACATAGTTTAAACACACACTGAACAGAGATGCCTGCAGTTTTAAAACCACTTTCATCCACTGTGCACACACACACAGACCTGTGAACCTGCTGAACACTGACATGTTGGAAATGGAAAAAGATGATTTCCATTTCACTCCTTTTCTGTTGTCTGCTCACATTCGCAACCAAACTTGGTTCCCATGTCTAAGGTGCAAATCCCCGTTCCACTGATACACTGGTGGAGATGTGCTAATAGAGCAGCATCACACAGGAAATGGTTCAGAGTATAGTACAGCAGCACAGTGGTCACAAATACAAGTGAGTGTCTGCTTGTCTTTGTTACTCTGTAGCTAATGAAAAACCACCAAACATTAAAGAAACACTAATGAGTCACCCAATCAAGCATAGGTATAAAAAATAATAAATTCTTATTTCTTATTTTCTTTCAGCTGCACACTAAAGGTCTGTGTTTCTTTTTGCGTTTGTGTTCATTACATCTTTTCTCTTTCCTGTTTAGACTATTTTTTCCTTTGTTTTGAATTTAGACAGTGTAAGTTTGCTTTTTTTTCGGGGGGGGGGGGGGGGGGGGGGGGGGGGGGGTTGTGAGTTCCAGTCTTACTTTGATGATAAGTACTCTCGTGTGTCTTTGACTTTGTGTCTTTGTGTCTTGTTTAACCATCAGTGAGTGTGTGTACACTGAAGGAAATCATGGTTTTAACGAGCTATGTTCAGCTTAAATTCTGAGTCACGAAGTTAGTTCTGTTTTTACCTGGCTCTTAAGTATCAAACATAAAAACATGTTATGTGGGCACACGCTACCTTTTCTGGTGTGATACCCATTATCTCTGACTGGAGCTTTAAGTTTTTTCAAGCCAACTAATGCAAGGAAAGCCCAGCTATGTTGAACTTGCTTGTAGCGCGATGACCTGGATGACTGAGAACCTTCACAGACACCTCTCTGTTTTAGTATTTACATTTGTTGTGTTGCTTCAGTCTGCTGATGTTTGCTCAGTGCCTTGTTCTACTGTCTCCAGCCTTGAATCGTTTCTGCCCTTTGCTTTTCCAGACTGACTTTTTGTTTCAACTATATCCTTGCATTTCAGAATTAAAGCTCACATTTTGTTTTTGAGCTCAGGTGTCTTGAAATTGGATCTTTACTCTGCAAACCATTACATTCAACCCATATGGTACCCAGTATGTACATAACAAAAGCTGTCATGTTAAAGGTTCCCCAGAAGAGTTAGCTGAAAAGTATAATACATTTATTTGTATAATAATGTCCATATGTATAGATGTGCTACAGAGGTGCTGTTCCTGTATCATGATAATAATGTTTTCCATGATAAAACTCTCTTCTGGAACAAATGGTCTGCATGTGTAGTGTTTTCTTTAGTAACTTATAATATATAATAAATACATTATCAAGTGAGGTTTACTATTAGCCAAATTTAGGCTACTCATGCTGGTTTGCTAGTGACAGTTTTTAAAGTATTAGCTAACTTGTTGGCTAATGATACCTGAGTGCTCAGATGGCATCATTGATCAGTTGCAATGTTGATTCATTGTTATGATGACATGTTGCCATTGCCATTTTTTTCCAAAGGAAAAACTCAGTGACAAAAATGAGAAACAATTCAGTGACCCTACTGACCGCAGAAAGTTTGAGAACCTCTGCTACAGACTGTATCCCAGTGTGAAGAAAGCCGCCGCTTAAAGCTAGAACTCGTCAGCTGTCACACTTTGTATCAATCACAGCTTGAAAGCAGTCCTGCGGGAGTGGCAGCTGAGCTACTGTATGTCAGTGTGACTTTAATTTCTCTCCAGACTTCAGAGTTTGCTTTTCTTTCAGGAGTTCTGCTCTCCTCAGTAAAGGCGTCTGCTTCCCCCCAATGTCACTGTTTCTTAATAAACTTTGTTCCAGGAGCTTAATGCATCATCTTGTTGAGTTGCTCATCCCTAACATCACACACTGTGCGAGTTACTGAACAAATATGCTCCAAATACATGCTCATAAATATACACTGGCATTAAGCCCTGTCAGTGTTTCATAACACAGATGCTGCGGTTCTGAAGAAAAAAGGAAAAATCCAAATAAGATGTCTCCTTATGGCCTATTTCATCCTATTCCTCTTCCCATTTCTCCCACACAGACCTGAGCTCGATTTAACATCTTTTGATCAGATTTTGACAATTTTCTCACAGTTCTAAAATGTGTCTCCTAAGAAATGGCCTTCCTCCTGTCTCAGCTAGATCCAAATTTAGAATCTGAAATACTCAATTTCTCACAGTTTTGATCTGTATTTGTCTAAAAAATATATACTTTTAATGTAATAGTAAAATTCAATAGAAAACCTGATCGCAAATTAGTCTTCTCAACAGACTCAATGACCATGTGTGCATTCAGGTCTATAATTTGAGTATTTGTGTCCTTTCTTTCTTCTCTTGTTATGTTTTTTGAAGTATTTGGGGGCATTTTAGCCTTTATTATGATAGGAGGACAATTAAGGGTAGACAAATAAGCTGTGAGAGAGTGCAAGGAGAAGAAATCCAACCCTGTGCAATAGACTTATGCCATATAGAGCCTTTAGAGCTATAGCATGTCCCCTTTGTCCTGTTATTCTTAAACTATACAGAATAATAGAAATCTCCAAGTAAGACATACATCAAGGTCTGTTTACACATTTTGAGTTCATTCAGTAATAAAAGCATTTTAATGTAGTAAATCCCACTTCACTGGCTAATCTTAATTCACTGGTTTTAAACAGGACACATCCACTCACCTGATGGTGCTGTACTGGATTCCTGTGAACCCTCGTCGACCTTTTTCGTCACAATCTTCTCTTCCTCCGACTCTCCTCTCGGTGATTGGGTTCCCTCCTCATCTTCAGTCCCCACCAGATAGTTCCAAGGTTTCCAAATGGACTTGACGATTTTGGAAATAACCTAAAATTAAAGTTTATTTTATTACAAAGTCCCTGTTTCAGTGTTTAAAGTGTCCCAACAGAGTCTTAAAACCAACCTTCTTCTCAGGAGGAGTTGGATGGACTGGGGGCAGGAGAAACTCCTCAGAGTCGGGTCCAGGCTCCAGTGATGCTCCCCAGTCAAAGGAGTTCTGTCCCGGGATTAACTGGAGGGTTACATATGTTGTCGAGGACTCTGAGGACCAAGGGTCTGAGGCTTGAGACAATGATGTGAATGTTCATTTGTGCTGTCTTTGCCCATCAAACCCAGTTTTCTTTCTTATGGGAGTCAATATTAGCATTTGTACTTACAGGCATCAGCACTGTGAAAGGAGTCCTCCTCTTCTAGGTCAACCAATCCCGTCCAGTTGGAAGGTGAAAGCTCGCTGTCATCTGGTGACTCTGTGCAAAGAAAAATACACTTTTAATTCTTCTATGTTACATTAATTCTCACTGTCTACATCGACTGATTGGATGAGCAAATTTTCTGGTTAACCAGATGGTTGGCGTCACTGGTTCATGTGCCTACTGCAGATAAATGTTACACCTCTGATTGTGGTGGTTTGTTGTGAAGTCACGTCGGGACTAGCTGTCCCTGTAGAGTCAGCATCGCTCGAGCCTGCGAGGTAGCTCCAGGGCTTCCACAGGGAGGTGTAGATCTGAGAGATGGAGCCTGTGTTCTTCACTTTACCTAAGAAACAGGGCAAAGAGATTTGCTGTTTGTATGACATTCACTGAAGGTTTTTGCCTCTAAAAGCTTTACAGAGTTTTAATTTTGACGATATTAGTCAGCACAAAAGCCCAAACTGACAGCTGAGCATCCAGATATTAAACTTAAGCATACCCCGTCTTTTCCCTCTCTCTCCCTCTCTTTCTCTCCCACAGCTTCTGTCAATCCAACAGTTTCTCAGATATGAATCAGAAACAAGTGTTGCCATAGCTACAACATTGGCAGTGACATTTATTGTCATTGTTCCTGCATTAATAACACTCAAGGCTTTGTTTGGGAGTGATATGTTAATCACATCTGTGTATGTAATCATGCCTGTAGTCATTATTAATTCCTGTATGGGAAATAAAACAATATTCTATGTTACATAACCTTATCATACTATAAATTCACTGTATTGATGTTTTCTGCTGTGTTAATACTTAATTAAGAAACATCATTTGACCCCTAGGCCACCATACCTCTGTAGCAGTAAGCATCATATAGTGCTGTAGTGTTGTCAGCGGTGTCATTGGGCGTGACCGTGCGGACTCCTGGCTCTGTCCCTCCACAGTCAGCACGAGGCCAGGTCACTGGGTAGCGGACGCTGCCATCAGACAACCAGCCTGGGGCACAGCTGTCCAGGCCGGCCCTCCAGGCCAAGTACAGCTGCCCCACTGTGGCCAGCTGGCCCCCAAGGGACACACAGCGGTCGGAGGCAGAAGAAAGTGACAGTCTGCCTGGGACCGAGGAGTGAAACACCTCGCCTGGAGCAGGGAAACAAAAGAGACAGCAGTGCCTGTCAAATTTCTAATAGGTTAAATAACTGAAATGCCACATAATGTTATATAATAGTGCTCGACGTAAAATAATGAGGCTGGTGGTATTCTAAAGTAAAGTGCACCCTATGATTTAACAGTTTGTAGAACCACCGTTAGCAGCAATAACTCAATAACATTATCTGTACGACTTTTTCAGTCTCTAACATTATTATGGAGGAATTTCAGCCCACTCATCCATAAAATGTTGCTTCGTTTCATGGAGGTTTGCAGGGATTCATTCATGCACAGCTCTCTTGATGTCCCACCAGAGCATTTCAATGAAGTTGAGGTCTGAACTTTGACCTTTGATTGTTTTCTTAATTTCTCATTGTACTGTCACATGACACAACTTTAGTCTAAAATATTTTGGTATAAAGATGAGTTCATGTTCAACTCAGTAACTGCAGGTGTCCAGGTCCTGTTTTTGAGATGTTTGAGCTAATAAGCTGCGTTTGAATTTTGTGCATTGTGGCCAAACATCTCCACTTTGGTCTCGTCTGTACAACAGACATTGTTCAAGAAGTCATGTGGTTTGTTCACAGTTGCTCAGTCTTTTTTCTAATTGTATTATCGCAAACACTTAACATGCTAACTGAGGCTTGCAGATTCTGAGACATGAGTCTTGGGTTTTTGCAGTTTCTCCGAGTGTTGCACGGTCTGACCTTGGGCTGAATTTGCGGGGACCTTCACTCCTGAGAAGATAGAGGCATTGTGATAACACACCTGAAGAAAACCTCTGCGTTTATACACTTGCTCCAGATCAGTCAATCAAGTGGGTTTGATTAGCTACACCTGTCTGTACCTTACCATTTTAATTCCCATGAAAACAGTAAGGTGCACTTAGTTTTTCACAAGACTGAATATATCTTACAGAGGAGGTGGAGGAGAAAAAAGTGGATAAGGAAGACTGGCACATGCACAGTAAAATATATATGTGTGTGTGGGTTTTTTTGTTTAATTTTTATTTATTTTTTTATTAGTTTGAGGGCAGTATTTAGTTTTTCACAGGACTCTTTGTAGACCTGTAAAATCTTTTTAAGTTTTTTGGGGGTTTTTTAGTTTCTGCAGCACGCGTGGCTTAAAGGCCAAAATTCCTACTGAAAGTATTGAAAATGTGAATATTTTTATATAAAAAAATGCAAATAATAAAAAATAGGGAGCCATGATTTTGTAGCGCATGAACTTTAATGGTGTTTTTTTTATTGTTATTTTAGATTGCTGACTTTCTTTCACATGTGTACATGTGGGTTTGGTCTGTGTCTTTTCACTTGATTTAGTGAGAACAATAAGAACACTTAAAAAAAGTCCTGACTTATCCCTTTAATGTTGTAGCAGAATATGATGCAAACCAGCCAAAAGCTGTGAGAGCTCTTGATGCTGTTTTATATCTTCTCTTGTGTGTGTGTTTTTGTGTGCATGAATGTGAGTGTGTGTTTGTGTACCATCCAATTCTTTTGCAAAACAGTACACATCAAACAGCTCTTTTGGGTCCCTCTTCCCATAATTCCTCACTCCAGCAGAGTACTCCTTATGTCCGTAGCAGCCAAGCTCTGGAACCTGGACAGCATATCTGTGGAGACAACCATTTGGGAGTGATGTAAGTAACTTTTTGCTTTTGTTTCAAAATAATAATAACTTGAACGTTTTACTGCGTGACAAATGTGTTAGATCACATATCAAAGTGTTTCTTTTCATTAAGACTTTAAATATCAGTAAAGAATAAATTCTTATTTGCATTCTCTTTTAAAGGGTAAGGGATTAGAATAAATTAGAATAAAATTAATAGCAAAGAAACAGCAACACAGAAAAGAACACGATCTTAAAGTAGATGAAGCAGCAAAAAGAACTGAGGAATATTAATAGAGAAAGCAAATGATCCAAGAAGAGAGGAAGCAAACAGGATAGTCATTAGTTTCAGTCCTTCAAAGCGCCACAGTGTTGCAGAAAGTGCAAGCAGCGAGCAAGAGAAGAGAACTTATTGATTGTCTCCTCACCGAACAGTCTGATCATCCAACCAGCCAGCAGAACAGCTGGCGAAGTTGTCATGGTACGCTGCCCACAGCTGGGCCGGAGTGGCGATCTGAGCCGAGTTTTCCTGACAGGCTCGCTGGGCGTCACTAAACGAGAGGGCGTAACGAGCGCTGGGAGACTGGTAGTGAAACACCACACCTACACAGACAGACCCAGAGACAGGTGGCAAACTGTTTTAATTCCTTTTAATTTGACAGATATACCAACACAGTCAGAATCAATACATCAGGGGAATGTAATCAGCGAACATGTTATTAGGGGCCACAAACAGATCAAGCAAAGATACTCTAGTTTTGGCTGAAATTTCACACATGAGCACACAGAAAAAGAAAAAAAAAAGAGAGAGCGAGAGAAACCGGTATTGGTATTCAGTGCAAACACTTTAATTAAATGAATAACAAAATTATTCAAGCGGAAAACCAGATAACAAAAACAAAACAAGCACAGAAAGCATGACGCTACATTAATTAAAGCAGTCATTATAATATCGATAGAGTGAATCAATGTTATTAATGCTTAATTAAATAAAAAAGCAAAAAAAAGTGGTTTGGGGGATGAGGTGCTTCTGTTTTAAAAGCTGCCATTATCTGTTTTACATTAGCACAACAAGGCTTGGCTGCAATAAAACCAATTAGGCTGGAAGAGGAATTTTAAAGCCCTTCGAGTTAATGCACTTCACCCTCTGTGCATCACTTGTGCTTAACCTATATGTTTCCTTTGGGGCCCTAAACTTTCCACACACAGAAATCTCTCGTCGGCGGCTGCTGCACTTACCGGACACCACCAGGGGAACAGTGTCTTTCTCATAGTCGTTGCCCATGACAACCTGACAGTGGTAAGTGCCTGAGTCGTTGGTACGGAGGCTGGAGATCTCCATGGTAGCATTCAGAGGGTTGGCAGCGTATCCTGGCAGCATGATGCGACCACTGAAAGCCTTATTCACCTTGATTACATCGCCTTGGGCACAGAAAGAGAGGTTTCATCATTAAAGAGATTTTAGAGGTAGAAAATAAACTTTGCTACATGTTTGCGTATATGGATCTAAAAGCCTTTGCTACCAGCAATGGGGTGACCCACTAACACCTAACTGTCCAACAAAGTTAGAACAGTTACCCCCCCTGACATGGTTTTTGGTTTTTAGTCTTTTCTCACCAGTTGTTTGAGAAAGTCACTGTTTGCTGCAGAGATCTGACATTTAGACAGATCCACAATCTTAAAGGAAGTATGTTTTGTCCTTGATTTCTCTGCTTCCTGTTTGGGATTTATGTCTCTAATTTCAGGTCCTCCACTTCCTGCCTTTGTTTATTTCCTGCCTGTAAGCACCTGTGCCCCTGTTCTGCCCTGGGCAAATGTAGTCTTTGCCTCCCTCCTAGTATTTGCGTACTTCTTGTTGAGCGTTGCAGCATTTAGTTAACCCCGTGAGTCTCCAAATTATAAACTGCACAACATGTTAGCAAACAGTTTCACGTTTGCATATCAAACACATACAGAACAACATTAGCATTCATTTTGTGCTATATTTCTTTCTCCACCTGATCTCTGTTCATTTCTGAGGTAAATGTGACTTTTTTGCTGCTGAATGCTTTATGCTATGTGCTAGCAATTTTCTACAGTGCGTTGTAAGAGACTGAAAACAGCTGGCAGCTGTGCCCGATAAAGTGTTAAGTTGTCTGCTGTATAGTACCCTGTGGATGGATTTAATCAGCACTGCTCAGGCAGATTGGACATTTAGAAGCGCAGGTTTATTTCACTTTTATTCCAGGAGCTGTTACCATCAACTTGTTAAGATCTTTTCCCCTCTTTTCTTTTGTGGCCTTAAGATAAATTCTATAAATACTGCAGCCTGGCCAGCTGAGTCAGCTAATATCTGTGAACAACACCTCACACATACACATTTGATCTGTTGTTGATACAAAACTATTGATTAGTGTAGCTTTAAGTCTCACTGGGTATTCTGACTGAATAAAGTCAGAATACTGCTGACTCAGTGAAACAGGAACATTAGGTTGTTGTTTTACCTTTAGCAGAAAGCACAGTCTGCTCCGAAGGAGCACCTTGTCCTCCCCCTGCTAGCCTAGTACGAGTCCACAGGAGGTGAGGAGGGCCAGTGGAGGTGCTGGTCTGGAGGGTGAAGACACAAGGCAGAGTGGCTTTGCCTGCCAACATTTGTTGCACTGTAGGATGAGTGATCCTACGCATGTTCACAATGGAGGAGGTTGCACCTGGAGAGGATGAACAAGAGAACAAACATGATTATGCAATGCGTTCAAGGAAATTTAGCTTAGAAGAAATTAAAACAATGGAAAGTATATATCTATATCGATAGATAGATAGATAGATAGATAGATAGATAGATAGATAGATAGATAGATAGATAGATAGATAGATAGATAGATAGATAGATAGATAGATAGATAGATAGATAGATAGATAGATAGTCTTTCTGAGTTTTTATTTGAACATTATCTGCTTTTTCACTCATTTTCAGTTCAGTATACAAAGACCATGTTTATTAAGCCATTTAACATTTCCTATGAGCCATTGAAGCATAAAAAGGAACCTAACTCAGGGGAGGAAACAGTCTTGTTGTTTTAAATTGTATCTTAAGATGTTTTGCTACTAGCAGCCTGTCATGAAAACACATAATTTGTTCAAATTTATTTAGCTGAATCTATGAAAAATGTCAGCCATAACAAAGCGTGGCAGAAATAAAATAGAACCAACAAAGTGGTTCACAAAGAGCTGTTTAGCTAAAACGTGGCAAATCTCAGCATTCTGTACAGTGTGTCCGAAAAATTGGGGGGAAATGAACAAGTGCAGGACAAAAGAAGTAACAGACCTAAAACTCTATCTAAAGCAGATGAATAGCACCTCAAACTCATGTCCTAGGAAAAAGTCCAGCAAAGACCTGACACAGAACCTGAGAAATGCATCTGATCCATCTACTGTTCACTGAAGGCTCATCAGAAATGGTCTCAGTGGAAGGCTGGCTGTCAAGAAGCCATTCTTAATTAAGGGAAACAAAGAGAGAAGGCTGAGGAATGTCAAATGCCATGTGCCATGTTCTGAAAAATTAGCAACAGGTCAGCAGGTCTTATGGAGTGATTTGAATTTTTGGTCACCTACAGAGGAAGTTGGGGGAGAGGTTTTGTGGAGAGAATCCATATTTGAACATTTTGGTATAAATCTTTGCCAACAATGAAATTAACAGAAAGCTGTCTAAGAGAGTTCAGGCTGTGCTGAAGAATAAAGGTGTTCTTACCAATTATTGACTTTGATGCTCATTAGAATTGCGGAAACTCTGTTTTTGCCTCATATACTGTATTTCCATGTATGTCTGCACATGTTTCAATAAACCACTCCATCTATTTCCCATGTTCCCAGCAAAATAAAAAGAGATGATGGTTGGCTCAAGACTTTTGCACACTACTGTACATACATGAATGATGTCTTCTGGTTGATTTTGGTCATTATATGCATAAAAGGTTGCACGTACACAGGAAGTTTAGGCTGTATTGAAATTTATAAACCAAACTGACTAACACGATATGGCATTAGTTGTTTTCAATGCCACTTTCTGTGCACAAAATATTGAGTTCTGCAGATTGATATCAGCAACTAACTCAGTCTGGTTGCCATGACATACAGGTTTAATGTAACCATGACAACACCTGTACAGATATGACTATTTCCTACAATCTTCTGACATTTTTTGCCACACTGTGCACATTACTGTAACATCCCAGCCTTCTGTTATTGTATTATATCTATATATTTATAGAGGGTTGAACCTATGTAGATAAATTATAATGATAGCCAACACTTGCCTTGATGACTGAGCATTGTCCATCCACTATTAGTGAAGATTTTAGGATACATCTAAAGTCTCCAAAAGGACCCTCAGTTCATTCATTTATTTATTTTTGGTATATTTTTAATATTGTTTAAAAAAATAACATAAACTGCTGCTTACCTATTTATATTTCATTGTTTGTTCATAAGCCTTTTCTGTTCCCTCACCATTAAAATTTTCACAGTTAGTCAAGTACAATAGAAAATAATCAGGGGCATAAAAAGAGCACATGTATGAAAAAGAAAAAAAACTGCTTTATTTGGAATAGTGCACACAGAGGAACAGAATCCCAGAAAGATATTTCTATCTGCATTTAGATTGGACGGCTTTCACAGACTGAACCCCCTGAGAGAAACTCCGCGCAGAGGATGCCCCCGCTGCCTTCCCCCCAATCAGATGTAATCACAGAATCACAAATACGAGGGAAAAGAATGAGAGCTCAAACAAGAGGCAGAGCAGGAATGAGAGAGGGATGGAGGAAAATAGTTAATCCAACAAACTGAATGGAGGAAGTGTACCTCGTAGCCTGGAGGTGATGGGAGGGGAGAAAAGAAAACCCCAGGCAAAGAGCTGGAAGTGACATGAAAGGATGCTCTCTGTCATTAACAGACCCATCTGTAGTTCCAAAAATAAAATTTTCTTCTTGGTCAATATTGTTCCAACTATTATGGACTTTAAAGCTCTAAGTGTAAAGTGTAACTTAAAAATATTTATGTTGCTGTCATTTACCACTTAAGAGTCACATGTGGGTAGGATAGCAATCAGAGCACATTCCAGCTGCAGCAGATCACCAGGTACTGTAGGTCTATCTGTGCATTAAAACCACAGACAGGAGTTAATTGAACTCCTCATCTTGTTACACTGCAATGCTCCAGAGGCCTTAGGTCGTGACATCCATGTGGATGTTACATTGACGGGCACATTATTTTAGTTAAGCTGATTCTTCCATGTCAGTGGCACTCCCCAATGGCAGCAGCCTCTACTGTGGGCCAGTGAGCCGCACCACACCACAGAGAAGAGCCCGAGGTCCAAGGTCAAGCAAAATCCCCACTGGACTCACTCTGTAACCTGCAGGATCTAAAGGTTCGGCTGCCAACATTTGAGAATCAACATGGGTGTTGTCAGCTGTCTTGACAGCCCTCCAGAGGTCCCATGTACATTTCCCACCAGGTCAAAGCTGATCTGTCAGCACCAGGGATGCTTTCTAAAAATAAAAAAAACTCCCACAAATACGCTTAAATCTGAAGAGGGCAGTCCCAGAAATGTAACTGCTTATCATCAATTAAAAAATGAGTGCTCAGCTTCCAAAGATTTAAATTTTAGTAATTTCAAGCAAACCCTTCATTATGTAGACAAAACAGCATAAAATCACACCTGAAATGTTGCATGCTACAAATGAAAGATTGTATTTTATGCTAATCATTTGTACAAAAACACAATCTGTCCAACAGCCTAAGCCTTTAAAGTCTGAGTCTATCACAGCAGAATCAAAGAGATTAAAGTAATGCATGCTCACTGTATTGTATTGTATTTTTTCCTCGCTCTGTTTTACTGGAATAGCTCAAATGGAAATGCCATGACCCAAAAAATAAACCTAATGTGCCCAATACACTGAGGTCAGTTGGGAAAAGTCTGAGTTTAGCGCCTTGATATTGTTCACAAATTATGTGAACTTTTCTTGGAGTATTTAATGGCCAAATATCATAAAAGTTTGTGATATTGTACTTGAATTTAGTTTCACCAGCCCCATCATCTTTCACATGTCTGCACAGTGTGAAGCTACAGGTTAACTTCAAAGATTGGAAACTGCAGGAAACAGCAAGCTGTGCTAAGTCCATGTGTAACAAAACAAAAGTTTTGTCTGTATCAACACAAAATCTTTAAAATGTGTTCAACATCAGCTGAGGGAAAGTTACATCCTGGCGTGCTTTGTTTTCAGCCTTCACACTAAGCCAAACCACGCTGTTATCTAATGCTCCAACAACATGCTTTCCCCAAAGTGTGCAACTATTCCTTTATAGAGAAATCCATCATTAGGCTGGTATATAATAATCCCAGGCTGTTATGCAAGCAGTTAAACCTTGCAGAGGTGCGTTGAGGCGATCTGTATTTAACAAAGCACTTTGCACTAGCCAAAGGTAGTTTTTTGGCATTTGCTTGTGATTTTCATCAACTCATAATGTGACCATGTGTATCTGTTGCAGATCTGCTGAAATAAAACATTACTACTGTGGTGAAGTTTTTACTATAAACTCTGTACACTGTTTACAATTTTTCTTCAGTTTATACAGTTTATATAACCTTAATATAGCTCTCTCTGTTTCCCAGTTTTAAATCTTGTTTAGCCCACACTCTGTTATATGCACAAGGATGACTTTATGGTGATGAACTCAGAGATGATAAAATATTATCTGCTCCCTTCAATTCTGAAAAAAATCACAGGCTCAAATCCTGCTGTTTCATTTTAACAGTTGGAATATCGTTTATTTTTACCTCTTCGTTGTGCAACAAAAACAGACAAAATACTTTTGCATGTGGCGAGATAAAACTGTATGTTGTCTGAGCGCAGTGACTAGTAAAGTAATGCTCTGATTCTGGAAATGTGCAATGCAGGTTTTCGTTTTAATGAAAATCCAGGCTGACCACTGCCGTGCATGCCAATTGCAGTGAAAGTAATTAAAGAGAGAAACTTATCTTCAGTACGGGCAGTCAGCTGGCTGGGTGTGGGACCTGAAACCTGTGATACTATCCAATAGAGAGCTGCAGCTCGGGGATGATTTCTCTTTTGTTCTGTAATTGTGAATTTTATGCATAGTTGTAATGGAACAGATGGTCGGCTAAACTTGCATAAATGGGCTTGGAGCGGTTCCAGCTCAGTCCCTCTGAGCATGTCTGCAAACATCCCCAACATGTCAGGTCTTAAAACAGTCAAATTATTACAGACCTGTCTAGGTCAAGGTCTATATACATGTGTGTGTGTGTGTGTGTGTGTGTGTGTGTGTGTGTGTGTGTGTGTGTGTGTGTGTGTGTGTGTGTGTGTGTGTGTGTGTGTGTGTGTGCGTGTGTGTGCGTGTTGTTGTTGGCTCTTTTCTGTTCTGCTACGATTACTCCACCTCCCTTTGTTCTTTCCTGTTGTCTCTGGTATCTCTATCCCCAACTGTATGTCGACTTTGTCTGTTGTTATTGTTATTATTATTTGTGTTGTTGTGGTGATTCGTTTCTGCAGAGCAGAATGTGCAGGAAGGAGACAGAGAACTCACCCAAGCTTAAAGAGAGCAACAGCATCAGAGGAAAGAGGATCTGCCGCCCAGCTGCACACAGAGCGAGCCCCATCCTAGACCTGCTGAGAGAGGGGGAGGAGGGAAAGTAGTGAGAGGGAGCGATGATATGGGAGTGAAAATCACTCTCAATCGGAGGTAAAAATGTTTTGAAAGTCAGTGTGTTTGTACAACTGAAACTTCAGGTTTTATGCTTGGCGCAAAAGTATTTTAGTTGCTCCGTTTCACTTTAGCTTCAGATTTTTGACACAACTATTAGAGTCTCCTCATTATTTCACTCTAATATGATTTTGATCTTAAAAAAATGACAGATTTGTGCATACACAAAATTGGTCGAGTCAGACAATTGCCTGATGCCGTACATGACATTTAATTTCTAGAAACACATATTTGCGTATTAATATGTTTGCAGAATGTCCGGATTATGGATACAGGAAGCTTTTTGGATTCCACTTGTAGTTTAAGTGCTATTAACCAATCACCTCTGAGCAGACTTTGACACCATGCTAGTAAGCCATTTGAGTAGCGCATTAAAGAGGGAAAGCATTTGCCAAATTAACCCATTAGCTTTTAAAAAACTATTTGCATACATAAGCAATGATTAGTGGACAGAAGAGGAAGTCTCAGCCTCAGGCAACACCTCTGACAACACCAGAAATACACTAGGAAATATTCCCCCATCTCCAGAAACAAAGTCATCAAGCAATAAACAGTGGGTTCCCAGACTGATGGCATTAAAATGTAATTCTAATCAAAACCACCAACTGAAATTTTCACATGCCACCTTTTTTATAGTTGAAATTGGGCTGAATTAGATCTTATTAGAGCTCTCTATCATCTTGAAACTCTAAAGCTCTAATGCTTTCAGAGCCTGTGGTCAATAGAATGAAGAAAAATATTTATATACTAGAGAAAAGTAAAAGTAAGCTGGTTAAAATTTGATTTCTCAACCCTTTCAGGCTGTAGAAAAATAACAGCCCTGAAGGGGTCCAATTTACAGCTGCACTCAACCACAAATTGTGCCCAGCAGTAATGCCTTGTATGGCAGGTCGCTGCTACCAGCATGTAAGTGTGAGTGTGTGAAGCAGGAAATTAGGCAAATTTTAAAGCACTTTGAATAAAAGTCCTAAAATATTAGAATATGATTTTTATGAGGTTTGTTTGAGGAAGTGAAGGTTGGCGTTTCCTTTTGTGTGCCTGATAAAAACCAGGTGACGTTGTTTATAAAACCTTCTTCAAATCTAAGCAGACCAAGTGAAATTAGTAATAACTGTGGCAAAGGAGGGCTGCATATCTAGTATGTAAAATCTAAAGCTTTTGTGCCATTTCAACACAGCAAAAAGGAAATTACTCGCAGCATCCTGCTCATTCTCTCTCCAATACAAGTACAGTACTGTGCAAATGTTTTGAGTCACCCCTCATTTATTTTGCTAGAAAACAGGAAACGAGTGCAGTGGAAATAGAAACACATGCGTCAAAAACAGAGTAACAAGCTGTTGTTAAATATTTGGTCCAACTGCCTTTATTCTTCAACACAGGCTCAACTCTTCCAGGCAAGCTTTCTTCTAATGTCTCTAAGTTTTCTTCAGGAAGAGTTCTCCAGGCGTCTTGAAGGACATTCCACTGAGTCCATTTCTCATGAGGCTTCAGTGAATAGTAGATCCATCTCTCAGGTCCTGTGTCAGGTCCCTGCTGGATTTTTTTCCCCCTATTCCGTAAGGACATGACTTTCAGATATGTTCATGTGCTGTAGGTAGCTTTTTAAAGCATTTCACTTCATCTATTGTTCACCCATTGTCCCGTTTCTTCAAAACACCTAGTTGGCGTGAACATATTTTTATGTCTGTCAAACTATGTTATCTTTGATATTTTTCATAGATTCGACTACATAAATGAGAAAAAATCATGAATTAGGTGCTTTTATATGCTTGAAAGATCATAAAACAAACAAATAAAACCCCTTTCCTTTGGAAATGGTCACGTACAAGGACCGGACTAAGTCAGAAAGGCAATGTCCAAAAAAGATTTTTCTAGATCTTCAGAATGCCTGGAGTGCTTTTGCTTAAAAGCATGTTAAAAAACTAGAAGTCTGACTCTTTGGAAGCAAAATATAAAGAAAGATTTTCAGTTTTTTCTTTAAGATTTTTGCACAGTATTGTACATACATCCATAAGTTAAGGTAACCAAACCTGTGGAGCCCTGACAAGGAGCAGCATCAAATAGTACTGACAGAAAAACTAATGCTGACCTTCACAATGTTTCTGAATGCACAAATTTCTGATCCTTTATTCACTCCTTTCCATTTCCAGCTTACCAGTGGCAACGTAAAAAAAACCTTCCCCCAAAACAGCCTTGAACACTGAATTGCTGAAAACGAAACCTTAGGTGATCGATTTTATTTATAACAAAAAAGTAATACTGCATTACAAACACACTTCACTAGAGCTTGCATCCACGTGTTGTCTAGACAATGACCTAAGAAACGCTATTGTGTGTGAGAGCCTGTAAACTGCTTTCAATCGATGAGACAAGGAGACCTTTGAACCCTTCCTCTCCTAGAAATGGTAGGAGGCACTATGGACAGATTTGATGCAACAGCTGAGGCTTTGAATATTGTGAGTCTGGTTTGATGTACCAGACGCAGTATGAGAGAAATCTAATGTAGAAAACTGGACTGAATTCTCTGACAACCCAATGGCATCGCTCCAAAAGCTGCTGTTAGACTGGGTGAACATTTACTACCGCAGTAAAAAGGCGATTGTGGTGCAGTCCTACTGCACAACATTCAGGAAATCCTACCACACATCGGAAAAGAGCTGCTGACTTTGCCAGAGGATTTGGCTTGGTGCCCGAGGCTTCTCAGCTCAATGGTGAGATGTCTGAGATGGAGCTATGTGGTATGAAATGGAGATGAAGAGAAGTGCGTGCAGTTTGAAGAAAACACAACTACTCTATGTTTTTAAAATATATACATGTACATATTTTAAGACGGGTTAAACAGCACGGGTAAATCTAAATGATTAATTCACTTGTGGACAAAGCTGTCTCTTTAAGCATTCTTGACTACACCAACACCTCTAACTGAGGTTTCCTATCAGACTCTTTGAAGAAAGTGAAATTGTTTTGAGAAATTTGTCCAACACATCTTGATTTCAGTTAAAGTAAATTATTTATCCAAGAAATCAAAAGGCCTTTTTTGCATTTACCACGGTAACAGCAACCCATGCCAACAGCATCCCTCATGCTTAGAAAGAAGATTGTGTAACACCAGTTCAGGCTTTAATACATTACAGGAATAATGGTTGCGCTGTGTCCTGACCATGAGAAAAGCTGAGTGAAACCTTCAAATGTATAAAACCGGAGTGTGTAGGTCTTGGAAAGAAAACCTTCCTCTTGGACTCAGTGACACCTGCCAAACTAAGCTGTCATTAAACAACTATTGAGTGTGCAATTTTTAATAGTGGGCAATCATTTCCATTTTGGACGACTGAAAAGAAGCACAGACCCCGCAGTGCCACACACTTTGAGGCATCCCATCTCTAAAGGTGGGTTAGGCCCTCGTGACGGGCTGTGACAGATTGGGGTCAAGCCGTTGGGCTCTCTGCATGTTTAAGGCCTGAACCATTGGTTGAGCTGGCTGGGTGGGTGACAAGAGATTTCTAAAGGCTTGGAGAGGGTCGTGACACTGAGGAGATTGCCCAGACTTGAAAACGGAGAGCATTGGAGAGCGCTGTATCTGAGGGCCTGGGACTGGCAGGGGCCCAACAGTCACTACCCACACCAGCAGAATACAGAGCTCCGTCTGTATGGGTGCTACATGACACACAACACTGTATGCCTATAGACAGCAGCCATTCAAAGTGTTACCAGAGGGGATTTACAACATACAGTGAACCGGTCATCCAATCACAGCAGCGAATGCTAACCAGTACCACCTTTTGTTAAGGATGAGACATCAGATGTTGTGAGCGCCTCCCTCTAAATTGCCCCTTTTTTCTTTAACAGGCACAGTTGTGTCTTGAGGAGAAAAGAGCCAGAAGACTCTAAAATGCTTCAGTGGATTTCAATGTGGATGTCCAGCTGACACATTTTCCCGATGTTGTCTGAATAGGATGCATTCTCAGAGCATTGTAAGAGCCGGCGAGGGGAGTGACAGAGATGCAAAGGAAGCTAACAGGCGAGCCTGGCAGACCTACATCATGTGAGTCTGCTGACTGCACTCATGATCATCATGATGCAGGCAGGAAGGGCCCCTTCCCCCCCGTCCCAAATCTCCTTCAGGTTTTCAGTTGGTAGGACACTTGGTTGTTAAAAAAGCAGGAAAATATTAGCTCCTGCTGCAGTTACATGTAAATGTTTGCATGCGCAACGTGGCAACTTTACGCCTGCAGCACCTCCGTCATGCTACATGTTTCATATGCTCCAAAGGTTTATTTAATCAGGCCAGGTTGGGACCAGTGTGACTGTCATGAACATGTGCGCCACATCACAAAGTGCAGTACCTTGCAAAAAAGTCTTCAGCAAGCCTTTATTTTTTTATATTATGATTCCAGGCAGCCAGAGTGTCTGTCATATTTGAGCAAAAGTTCTCCGTGCTTTCTAAAAAGGTCTTTCACTCATTTTCAGTCCAGTCCTTGTACCCGACCATTTTCAGAGGAATTTGTTTGTTTGTTTTCTTTCTTTGTTAAACTCCTTAATACTGACTTATTTGTGCATAAAGAAGATACTATCTCAAGGAATTTTTAGTTAAATCTACAAAAAAAGTCTTAAGATAGGTGACTCAGTTTGATAAAAAGAGTGATTCTCAAAGAGCCATTAATCAAAAACTTGGCAACTGTGGGACAAAAGAAAACAAAAGAATTTTTAACTGAGGGTTATAACATTAAAAAATGGGACAAAAGCCAGCAAAGACCTGAACAGGACCTGACAGAAGTATCTCGGCCTTCAGTTGATCTACCTTTCATGACAAATGCTCTCAGTGGAGGATTGGCTATCATGGGTTCCTTCATTAGGAAAGGAAACAGGGAGAAAATGCTGAGGTATGCCAAATTACATATGAACTGGTCTGCAAATCAGTAGCTACAGGACTGAAGAATTAAAAATTGAAGGTTTTGATATAATCTTTTGTCAATATGTGCGGGAGAGAAGAGGACAGAGGTCCACCAGTATGTGTCTACAGCCATCTGTACCACATGGTGAAGGCTCTGTCTTGGTTTCGGGCTGTATTTCAGCCAGTAGTTGTTGGGAATCTTGTCAAACTTGATGTATGTTCAGATTTTGATCCACCGTGCAGCACCATCTGCAAAGTGCCTGAATGGCAACATCTTGTCAGCTTGACAATGATCCCAAACACACTGCCAAAGCAGGAAAAGCAAAGCTGAATAGAAAAACACACAGTGAAAAACTATCAGTCATGGATTAGCCTCCCCAGAGCCCAGACATCAACATTATTACAGCAGTGTGGGATCATCTTGACAGAGAATGGAAAAACAAAGTCATTTTATCAGCTGATGTTACAGATAGTTGGACTATAATCACTGAACACTGAGTTCGGTGAAATTATGTCTCCAGAAGACTTTCTCATGTTTCCAGCTGACTTTTTTTAAACTGTAAAACTCCAAAATAATAGCCATCATTTAGCATGAGAAAATAAGGGTACCGTACAAAAAGTCTGCCTTCTGTTTCACGAGCAAATAATAAATGTAACATGTTCCATGAAATAACTCAGTTTGATTTCTGATTATAGTAACGTAAAGATTAGTTTCACAGCTTTGTATATTTTTAATAATTTATCTTCACATTGATGAGACCGAGTTGATAGAATTTAAGACTGGAGAAGTATGAACATGTCTCACTAACTCCAGAACAAAACAGATTTATGTTCTTCCACTGCAGCAGGGTGGAAGCTAGCTGCAGGCAGCTTGTCAATAATACACCGTATAGCCAATTAATGCAATTGATTTCTGTGTTTGTGTTATGAAAAATTTGAAGTTCATATTTGTTTTCACAGTAAAAGAAAAAAAAATCACTTCATGCTCAACATTTGACTGAACCTTCAGGGTTTGAGGTCTTCTTTCACTTTCTGAGTGATGTAAAATCCAGGCGTTAATATTATTTCCTTTTTTTACAGCAATCTGCAAAATCTTGAGATGACAAGAGGAAGCAGCACAATCAATGTCTAGCAACGTAACATAGTTTAAGAATTGGCCCGAGGACAGAAACTGTGGCAGTTTTACAGAAACGAGTCAAACTGTCTGCCGCGTGCCTCCTACTGCGAACCGACAGCAAAAGGTGATTCCTGTTCTCCCCTTCTTCTTTAATCATATCTCACAAAACCATTACCTCCAGAGAGCAGCCGAGTGAGGAGCGGAATAACAGCTCCGGATGAGTGACAGACAAAGTGGTGAGAGGAAAAAGACGAAGGAGAGACGAGCGAAAGAGGAAGGTCATTTTATCAGCATTATGACAATAACACACTGCCACGGTGGAAGGTCTAAAAACTGCCTCAGTAACTCTGTAAGTCTTTTTCATTTAATGTTTGTGCAAAAAACAACAAAAAAACACTGAGGCCAGTCTATCCTGGAGACTCTGCACACTCGAATCCAACTTTTCCTAAGTAACTGCAGAGAAAAGAGTAAAAAATCCAAATTGCATTGTTGATGTCGGACCATAAAAGAGGCAATAAAACCAGAGAGCATGAACATTAATTTCTCAAGAATTTAAAACAACAACAAGGAAGAAAAAGAAAATCTGGATCAAGTATTCAAAAGCCTTCACACTCAGTGTGCCTGTGTGGTCACTGATTATACTCAGAGCAGCTAATGACTCACTGCTCTGGCCTGGGCTTCAGCTGCAGAGAGGACACTGGAAAGCTGCTGGTCCCTCCGATTCAAGATTACACACTCCATCCTCTCACACTGACACCATTGATCTCACTGGTGCTGGGACGGGGGTTATTTAAAACAGCTCGATAACACGCTCAGGAGAGGCCGAGGTAAAATTTGACTAGATGTGTGTCCAGTAAAGTGGGAAAAGGCAATTTAGATCAATCTGAAGGATCCTTGACGCACAAGTCCAGTGAGATAGACACAGAGAAGTGTAATGACTTAGGTCAGGACTCGGCTTTGCACAAGTGTAAGTAGGTTACAAGCTGTAACTTTACTCTTTCTGTGTGTGTGTGTGTGTGTGTGTGTGTGTGTGTGTGTGTGTGTGTGTGTGTGTGTGTGTGTGTGTGTGTGTGTGTGTGTGTGTGTGTGAATTATTCAGTGAGACAACATGCAGCAGGTACCAAAGAGGAAATTTACTGTCGTGATGTTTAATGTATGTGTCGCCAGTGATTTGTAGGTACCTGAGAGAGACTGACAGCTCTTATACCATCCATCTGTTTCCTACCTTCCTGTAGTGTTATTAAGCTGCTGTGGAGCTGCACTCAACAGACCTGCAGCAGATGATCTCAGATATGCTCATTTTCTCTCTCCACCTCTTCATTCTCAGCCTCTTTCTGTCACTGCCATATGTGTGTTGGTGTGTGTGTGTGAGAGAAAGAGAGAAATTTGGTCAGCCAGCTGCGAGTTGGACAAAAAAGTCCATTTAAATGCATTTGATTAACATACGAGGGAGACGCATTATTTATAAGTGTGTGAGAGTGGAGCATTGTAAGGTAGCTTTCAGAGGAAAATAAAGACCAGCAAACAGCAGATTCTGTGTAGAGTCAATCACTGCTCTGAAGCAAATGCATCAAAATATATCAACATCAGAGGAGAAATATTGTGACTGTAAAGTCTGTAAATAATGGAGAAGAATTTGCTTGTAGATTCCAGAAGACTTCAGGCCAAATGATGAAAAAATGAATAAAAATCTTGAGATAGAGACTCAAGATTTGTAGGTACAAATCTCACTATCTCACTATGACTGGCTACAGTACTGTGCAAAAGTCTGGAGTCGCCTCTTATTTCTTTATGTTTTGTTAGAAAAGGGGGAATATTTGTACTGATTTATTAAAACGTGCAAACCTACAGCATAGAAGGCAAAAACAGAGTTTGTATAATTGTAACAAGCCTGAAGTAAATACTTGGTCTGACCACTTTAATTCTTCGACACAGATTTGTCTGTAGTCTTCAGGAGTAGTTCTCCAGGTTTCTTGAAGGATGTTATATTGAGACCATTGCTGATGAGGCTTCAGTGAACAGCAAACGGATCAACTGAAGAGCCAGATGCATCTCTCAGGTTCGGTGTCAGGTCTTTGTTGGAAATACTCTTCATCTGCTATGGCGAAGTTTTCATAGTTTTTTAAGGGCACGTTGCACACAGTGCCAAGTTTTCAGCTAATAACTCTTTGGAAATCACTTTGTTGTTCCAAAAAGTACCATGTCAAGTCTGTGTTATCTTTTGTAGATTCAACTTAAGAAACGTTAACAAATTACATGTTTGGTGACAGGCTTCTAGTAAAAAAATTGTCCCTAAAGATACAATCTTAAATTGGTTTGTTGCTAAGTTGTCTGTCTATATCTATGTGTAAGAGCAACAGTGATTCATCCCTTGAGTCGGGTGCCTTTTTTATGCTTGACTCTTCTGAAAATGGTCACGTACAAAGACTGAAAAGGAGTGAAAAAGCAGCCAAGGAATAGCTGAATGAATGACCTTCAGAAAGCCTGGAGAACTATTGCTCAAGAGCACTTTATACAACTACGAGAAAGTCTAAATGCTTGGAAGCAAAATGCACAGAAATGAGGGGTGGTTCAAGGCTTTGTACAGTTAAGTAAGTAAGTTTAAATAATTACATTTTGCTGTACTTGGTACTAATTAGATACTTGCTGTACCAAATAAAACTTACTGAATCGTAGTTTCAGCTTGAAATCGTATCATTTTTTGCTATTTGTGACATTTGCTAGTGCGCTAACTTGATACTTTTTACTTTTTCCTCATGTTTCTGATATTCAGTCTCTGTCCATCTCTGTCCATTATCAGGCTAATCCTCCATTAATAACACCATCTCTCTGCTGCTTGTTGCTGAGATTAAAGCAAAATAAAAACACAGGCACAAAACCAGCAATGAGCTAAAATAGGCTGCAAACAGCACCTTTCACGTTACAGTCCTTTATTCCGTTTTATCATAAAGAAAGAAGCACCTTTACACACGGAAATGTTTTGTAAGTCAAATGAGTAATGATTTAAAGGTCAAAGGTCAAATATAAGCATCGAAAGGCTGTTAGCATGCTGAAGCCTGCTGTGTCTGAAGGAGAGCACAGGTCAAAGGTGAAGCCTCTGAGGTTGGCTCTGAGGAACAATGCTAACAAAGGATCAGGTGCTACCTTCTGTAGTATATTGAACCTCCACACATTCACGCCCTCTGTGTACGCCTTGCATCATCGGATCTACCGTAAACAGACCGCCGTTTATGACCACAGTTCAGTTCTGCAGCCAGAGGTGGTCAGAAAAGTGAGTAGCTGTGAAATGAAATGGAATAATAGACCCACACGCTGGTGGGACATCATCCAAGAAGATTCCTCGTCTTTAATGATGTGCTGAGTCTGTGGAATATCAACTAGGCGAGGAAAGAAGAAGGGAAGAGTATTGTCCTCCAAGTGTTTGTCACCAGTGCCAAATGCCTGGAGAGTCTTGAGCCATCAGCTTATTCTCACATCAGCACTTAACAATAACAGCAAAGAATTGCTGAATGGACATATTTCAAACAGGGGGGACGTTACACATCACAACATAACTGCATTAACCAGCGAACGTGTGGAAGATATTCTAATCTCTGTGTTGCGGGGCTGTTAAAACTTCCGTGCTGCCTTCAAGACCTTCTCCTCATCCATCTGTGAAACCAAACATTTGTCTTCCACCAGACCTTCGAGGAGAGCCCCTGGCCAAAGACAAAGAGAGGGCCCTTCTCTTTGTGTGGGTGAGCTGTTCAGCTGTGGTCCCATCTAGGCTTGTAATGATTGGTTTCGTGGGTTGCTTTAGTCCCTCCCAGTCTATAGACTGAATTTGATTGATGGATTGGCTTGCCCAATCCCCCTTGGGTTTTGGCTGCTGGGTGCACAGGCTGCGAGAGGGTTTCAATATTCCGCAGAGTGACGGAGTTCGACAATATCCCAATCCAAGGACCTCAAAACACTGAGTATTCATTTCTCTTGCACTATTTCCCAAGTGTTTGCAGTTAGGTCCCCGAGCTCTGAGATTTGGGAGCTGTCCAGTGCTGAAAACAGACAGTTTTTACAACATTCACTGTAAAGTCATTGTTAGTCCACAAACCTATTCCCCTTCTGGCTCCACACGGACCACAAAGCCCAAAGAGATCGTTAAAGCTCCCATTTTGGTTCACAGCTTAGTTCACAGATGAGTCCGTTGCTTATAAAATCCAGGTTAAAAAACATCAAAAAGAGGTTTAAAACACTGCCCATCACATTCTGAGCCAAACAAAATCAGAACCTTTTAATAGATGCACAATCATACAGCAACAAGCCCGTGGCTCTCTCCAAGTTAAGCTTATTTTGATCATACCTAAGCCGCTATAAGCGCAAAGCTGGTGCTCATTTGCATTTATATAGTCTCATTCTGTTAGCTATTAACACTGTATTAGTGGGGAATAGAACCCATAATCACCTAAGTGACATATTAGAGTTGGCACTTTCTAACCATAGAGAATAAAATCAAACCTTGACTGAGAATTACCTTTGGCTTTCACTGACAAATATGCCAGCAGCAAGGCTCTTGAAACAAATTCACATGAGCTGAGACCAGCATGGCTTTTACTAATGATTATTTTCATCAGAAAATAACACACACAAAAAAGAAACACAGCAGTTTCATTGATTGCCCACTGAAACCCAAAGATATTGACTCTGCAGTTCTATAACATCTGGAAAAACAGTGATGTTTGTCACTCAGCTACAAATAACTTAGTGATTGTTTCAATAATTCATTTTTGTCTCCACAGAAACTGCAGAAAAACACTGAAATGCTTCTGCAGATTGTTTATTTTCCCCAGCCAAACTACAGAAATTCAGCTCATGTTCATACACAAGACAAAAAAAAAGCAGAAAAATGCTCACATAAAGCTGGAACTAGTTTTATGCAATGATTAATCACACTCTAGCATCTCTAAAAGCATTGCATATGAGCCTCTTTTTTTCCATCTTCCACTGATGCAAAGTGGCTCCTTAAATTGCAGACTGCTCACAGAGAAATGCACGATAAACAATACAGAGGCTGAATGAGTGCAAAGTTTGCAGCAAATAGACAGCGAGGCAGCTGAACTGAGCTCGTACTCTATTTTAGAATCAGACCCCTTTCTTCCTCACAACACCGCTCTCTGATCCCTCTGCTCGTATGAGTGCACTCATCTACATACACACTTCAACACGCAAACATACACGCAACTACTGCATGCGTGCCAGGGCTCATGGATGACTCACACACACATACACAATCTCTCAAGCACACACACACAGATCCGGACAGGATGAAAAATGCATGCTGTAAACTTTCAGCTGAGCCTCTTTGCCTCATTCCTCACTTTTCTCTTCTCGCCCTGTAAGCACCACTTCTCTGCCTCTCTGTAGCCTCTTGCAAACATTTTCCTGAGCTCCTCTATAACGTGTCGTTGCCTAGTTAACCTCGTCCTGCTTTATGGCACTGACACACAGCTGGTGGTGGGCGCACTAACAAGGCAAAAGAAGAAAAGACTTGGACTCCTCCAGGCTGAGGCGGTGAATGGAAACAGAATGGGCTTTATTGGGCTGCAGGGGCTCTCATATTCTCAGACAATACAGCTCATTCGTCAAGGTGACTTAAACTGTTCTCCTCCTTCACTGTGATTTGTACATGCCAGTGTTTGTTTACAGAGCGGGCACTCATCAATATAAAACCCTCTAAGATCTGTTCACCTACTTGGCACCAGGCAATCCATCTTTTTACCGACACTTTTTTTTTGTTGCTTCATTTTTCTTCTCGCATATTTTCAGCAAAGCAAAGCAAAGTTGGCACGGGGTACTTCAGTGTAAAGATAACATACTGACAAGCAGACCCTGTGATCATTAGTAACTCAGATTCCACGGAGGATCTTTGATGTCAGGCGCAGGTGACAGCTCTGGAGATGGACCACGAGATCTGATTTTGGCAGTCACTCAGCACATGTTGTTTGCTCACCAAAAGCCTCTGATTTACATAATAGATTTCACAAACACCTGTTCAAGAGCTCGGATGCGCTTCTACAATTGCATCACCGGTAGAAGGCGTCTTCACCTTCTGGTTTCCTTTCTTTCTGACATCTGTAGATTAAGATTTAAGAAGGTTTTTTGCGCCGTGTAAACCAGTTCTCGTGATATGAAGACAAGCTCTCCTGAGATGAAACCATGTAATGGGCACGCTAACGAGGTTACTCGCTGAGTTGATGATTTATGCATGAACATACATGGGTTGTAAATATAGACCAATATTAAAAGCTTTGACCTGTAAATAATTAAAGATATCCCAAACGGGTGCGATTTGCGCGCCTCTCAGAAGCTGACGGTGTGATCGAACAGGAAGGCATTGATTGGTCCACAAGAAAAAAATACTTTAATACTTTCTGGTATTGTATTTGCATATAATTAGAGCAATGTGAGAAAAATGTACCCATGTTTTTTTTTCGGGTTTTTTTCTTCTAGCTGCTCTAAAAGTACGTTTTTTAAGCCAAGAAACGCACACTTCAAAGCATCTTCCCGCAGCAGAGCGGTCTCAGCCGCCTCCGGCTACCCGGCGACTTGAGACATGACACACTGACCAAATGACTGATTTCATAAAGCATGCAAGCGAAAAACATTTTATTCTTGCCTTTTTCTCTCTCTCTCTCTCTCTCTTACCGTGTCTACCGAACCAAGGTTCGCCTCAGTGGTGCAGTCCTAGGGAAAGCAAAGCTTTGCGCCTCAGATCAGGTGCTCTCCAAAGCTCCCCGAGGGGTGCAGAGACGGCGAACGACGGAACAAGGGTGAAACAGCACTTTGCAGAGGCAGAACAGAGACCAGGGCGAGTGTCTGCACAAGCGCTCCGGATCTTACTTTTCACTCCTTCAACATTATCCTCTCCTCACTGAGCAGCAGCCTATGCGCCGGTCATCCCGTCAGACGCCGATTTGTGCCAGATCGGAGCAGGAGCACTCACACAGAAAGAGAAAGAGAGAGAGAGAGAGCGAGAGAGAGACAGCAAGGTGCTCCCTCCGTCCCCCCTCCTCGCCAGCAGCAACGCCGAGGGAGAGAAGCGGAATCGGTCTAAACAAAGAGGCAAGCAGTGACGGGCAGACGGTTCCAGCGCCCCCCATTCAAAGAGTGGGGATAGGGTGGCGGTGTGGGTGGGTGGGAGGGATTGAGGAGAGAGTGGGGGGTGAAAAGAGGAGAAGGGATGTAGTTTATGTGACCATAATCCGATTCCTATATAAACCTCCGAGGTTGATCCGGGGTCTGCGAATTAAATTTACCCGTAAGCTCACAGTGACAGTCTGACCATCAGTTAACCCCCACCCACCCCAACACCCTCGTGTCACCTCGTGTTTCCACACATTTAATGGAAGAACTTGTGTGCTTACGCGTATAACCCCCAGGCCACCTATTATAGACAAGCTGGGGCTCTTGTCCGTTTAATTAACGTTTGCAGGGTTTGACCTTAATGCTGAGCAATGTTAACTGTTAACCGGCTGCATCAGACAAATCTCCCAACCTGGCAACATCTCACTGCTGCAACGTTGTGCGCACAAACCCAGCAGCAATCGGCGGTTTGTTGCTGATGGCAGCCCTTGGCCATTGGGGCTGTCTGACCACAGGTCCAGCTCCTACACTGATTCCTGTCAGTGATCAAGTGAGAAGAGCAGTTCACTCCTCTTTGCTATTCATCATACTGTAGGTCTGCAGTCTGTTGCTCCGTGCTCAAGATGGTTTTGAATTATGCATCTTCCCTTGTGTAATACAGGCAGGAGTTGGTTTTCGAATCTTAATCGAGCCACTAATCATGATAATCACGATGACTGCGAAAAAAGTCTGTATATACTCTGTTTGATTTCATTCATTTATTCTTATAATAAGATTTGGAGAACTGAGGGGATTTACGGAGCTGGCGTGCGCACAAAAACTTCATATTTCAGATTTATCTGCGTGGAATTGAGGCCTTAAATTAGAGCATTAAACAAGTAATAAAGAATATGAGTTAATTTTTACCTTCATATAATAAAGATTGTGTAAAACAGCGTGTTTCAGTTTGACCATGCAGAAATAACGACTGTTTTGATTTTTGAGTTTAAATATTTCACCTGTGAGTTTGTGCTACCTGCTTAAAACTACTTAAAGTAAATCAAATTTTGTTCTGGCATCTTGGGGATAGCAAACGCCAGTAAACACACCATGAATGTATTCTAATATTAGATCATTGCAATAATAAGTAAACATGCAAAGCCAGCAGACATGGAGCAGCATCAGCATTCATGTAGAGTACAGCAACCACATAATGAATGCAAGTTTAATATTTGTGATTTGGGCTCCACCCATTCCTGAAGAAAATATCTGACTGTGAAGCTGATAAATACTTAACAACAGCCGTTTTTATCCTTGGGCTAAGTTTGATGTGATAGCAAACAAACACAAGTAAATGTGAAAATGAGCATTTTTTTCAAATGTTCCATTATTTGTTTGGGGGTAGTTTTAAGAAAAGAAAAGAAAAGAAAAGGGAAAATGACAAAAGAAGAAAAAGAAAAATGAAGCCAACTCAAAGAACAAGTCCCAAGAACTGCAGTTCATAAGAGTTACACTTGGGCCCGTCTCCAAACTAAGTCAAACCCACAGTTCCTCACCCCACAGTGTAAAACTGCCAGATTTCACAGCAGAAATAGACATTTTTAAAATCTTGTCCAAGTAGCAGTTTTATTTACTTGGTCTGAGTTATTTATATACAGTGTTGTTAAAATGTGCTTGCCCCCTTCCTGATTTCCTGTTTTTTGTATGCTTGTCACAGATTTAAATATTAGACAAAGATAACAACTTCTCATTTGTAAATGAAGGTTTTTATTATTAAGGGGAAAATAATAAAAGGCTCGAGATTAAGCATAAGTAAGGGGTTGGCAGGAGTGACAGGTGCCCAGTGTGCTATACTCACACTGGGTAAAACAGTGACTGGAGGCTATAGCATAACCAAAACTGTTGAAATCTTGCTGCCTCTAGAGTGGTTGCTTCACAGATGAAGACCAAGTCTGCAACTACTAACACTCAGCCGCCATCTTCAAAGTGACTTTAGTGCATCAAGACAGCGATAAATAAGACAGAATCAGTCTGCCATCAGTCTGCGACAAATGAGGTCATGTTGGCAATTACATGCAATCTGTTTGTGATGATTAATTGTGATCAGTTGCTAAAAATCACAAATGGCATAAACCTGATTGCATTCAAAGTCCAACCAGAACCTCATAGATGTGAAGCAGAAATTGAGAAACTCCCCAAATTGTGACGTAGTTGCTGCAGGGCTGAAATTTAACAAATGCCACAGAAGCTCAGCAGGTTTACTTTCATAAGAATATAAACAGAATAAAACCAGTTGGCAACCAGCGGAGTCGAGCCCCCTGCAACGAGACGTATGACAGATGAGTTGCGCTCATCTGATTCAGATTGATTGCAACCTGCTGAAAATCTGTCTGCGTTTATAAATTAGACCTCAAAGTATTTTTAGTTTCAAAGTTTCAAAGTTTATTGTCATATGCGCAGTAATTAATCATGTCTCTCTGTGCAGTCAAACTTTTTCTTTGCTGTCCACAATAGATGCCAAAAAGAAAACAATCCACATATAAAATAGAAAAATGAATGATAATTAAAAACAATTTAAACAGCAATTATAAAAAGGGCGTATGAGAAATACAACAGATATATAAAAGATTTAAAAAAGGAAACTATACAGACAAAATAAAAGAATGTGAGCCGTGATAAGCGATTCAAATATATTAACGCAGTTTCGCTTGTCAGTCTGTTTCAGAGTGGTTGCAGTCAGACCACAACAAAGTTGCCTCCCTCCTGTGCCGTCTTGGGATCGAAAGGGTTCACCAAAGAGTTGTGTTGTTGTTGGTCACTGCAAGTACAATCAGTCACTTGGAGGTTGCCCCCACCCACAGAAGAAGAAGGAGGACAAGAAGAAGAAGTTCGAAGGACTCAGCTGTTTCATTTTTAATTTCTTTGGTTTAAGCCAAAAAAAGCATTGTGTTTAATAACACAATGAATTATGGAAGCTCTAGCTTTAGCTGATAATGCCCCATTTTCACTGTCGCACATAAATGCAAAGCCCAATGTTTCAAAGTTGTTTTCCATTAATGGTTGACATCATAGTGATGTCTATCTTTAATGTTAAGTCTGTGGGCATGAGCAACGACTGCAGCCTGTGAAGTTTGGGCTTTAGGAGCTTGTTATGCCTTAATGAATTAGCTACTGGAGTGTAATGTACCTGTCATTAGGAACTGTCCTCTGATTACAGTCCCAGACTCTGAGATAAACTCCTCTAACCTTATTTAACACTCAACATCCTCCGGTTCCTCTGACGGAGGATCTAAAAATGAATCTAACTGATGTCTACAAAGAAGGGACGCGCTATAAAAAGACATCAAAGTGTCGTTTGAAATGTCACTGAGAAATGTCGGTTAAAGGGAACTGTGAAGTCAAAACGAGATCTGGAAGCCTGAGAAAACCTTCAGAGAAAACTGGATGTATGCTGGGCAGGAAGACAAAACAAAGCATGCCTCCAAAGGAGATGAACGTTTGGCTGGCACGGGAGAGGCAGCTCACTGTACCAAACAAACAAAACCCACGCAGAGGAGTCATCAGAAGGACACGTTACCTGCGACCTCATCAGAAGAGTTGGAGAAGAAGAGGAAAGAGCCGGCAAAAGCCCATAAATCTAGAGTGGAAGCACTCTGCTGGCAATGAAAGCGGCGATATACAGTAATGCCAAATCACGGTTACTAAGTAATCACTTAGCGGGGCGGTTAGATGAATGGGTCGGATGGCTTTTATGTGTCTTTCGCCTCGGGGGCCGTATTTATATCATTTTATGTATTTTTATCATTTACAGAAACAACAGCCGTCTACCACCGCTTCTGAAAATGACACTGATCAGAGGTTTGGGAATGACAGAGTAAACCAAAACAGTGAGCTGAAAGATGCTAAAAACTCCACGGAGCTTGGGGGGACTGCAGATTCAAGTACACAAAGACTTTTCATCTATTGTTCCTATCAAATTTTAATTGGAGCACCTTCAAAGGGAAATAGGGATAAATTTGGATGTCAAGGGATTAAACATCCATAAAATGTGTTGAAAGCGGTTCTTCCTAACATCAGATGGTAAGGTAGTGATGCATAAACATGAGTCATTTGAAATATAATGCGGTGCTTTTGCAATGAACTTCACACCTGCGTAGAGATGACTCTTCAGTTTATGCCTCTGTGTGTTTCCACTTATACTTCCAACACTGAGGAATTCAGAGCTGCCTGAGCTGTAAACAAGGCGTATGAGTGTACAAGGAGAGGTGTGTGTCAGCCCCAAATTGATCGTCTGGAACAGAAGCCGACTTTAGATCTACACAGTACGGCTGTACCACAGAGGCAAGGGAGCTCCAAATAACATGAAATTATTGCTTTTGTTAAACAGTGTAGTCTTAAAACGCAGGGGCACTTTCTGCATCTCCTTCCCGGACTGATGCAAAAGCTTTTCCTTTTTGTTGTCAACACAAAACTCTACAGCAGAAGCGCTGCACGTGACAACAAGTCCTGCGAATGTGAGTTCATTCAGCCATTCGAACACCTCGTCATGCTCTCTTGATGTCTATGTGTTTGTTTTTGTTTCACGATGAGGGAACAAAATACAAAATAAAAATCCAAAATCTCCACAAAAAAGCTGTGTTACAGTCATATTTAATCTGGTTTAGAGTGTACACGTGGCTGCATCCGTGTTAGTTCCTGCTTTACTCATGGTGGCTTTCAAACACAATGCTGTGTTTTGTAAAAGATTTATGAGACAGGAGAAAGTGCATGGAAATTTCAGTCAGACTCACACGCATACACAAACACACTTACACACTTATGGATCCAGTAAAATAAAATAAACTCCTGATCCAGTTGCTGTGTTTATTTTACAAGCGGACACATTTATAGACGTTCTCATCAGCGCTTTGAGACTGATGGAAAAATAGAGACGGGCTAAACTGTGGGGGATTCATCAAGCTCTCAGTGCATCTCAGATTCCCTCAAAACATGACAGGAGGAGGAGCAGAGAACCGCAGAAGCACCGCTCTGAGAGTTTTTACTGCAGATGCCTTTGGGAAGTGCTACAGGGAGCTCTGAACATGTGTAAGATCAGCCCACCAGAACTAACATTGCAGGATTAAACTGTTTGCCCTGTGCTGTTTTTCGATTGGTTCGTAGCCACTCTGCTGCAGGAGAGGAGATGCAATAAAGACCAAATATATCAAATTATATTTATTCATAGTCAGAAGCAAAACTAGACATCTGAGTCTGGCTCTGCTTAAAGTTTACAGCCATAGAGAACAGATATGCTGTGGTGGTGGACACAGGCGGCAATTCATGCACATGCAAGCCCGAAGAAGGCTCATCCTTAATGTGAGCTGTGACTTTTAGAAATGTCAGGCGCCTCACCAAACAGACAAACAATGTCAATCACTCTCCAGCAAGGGGGCAGCCATCCGCGCACAGTGGAGAACACACAGCACACAAGGGAGGTCGGATGAGGATGCTGGGACAAAAAAGACTTCTGGAAAGCTATTACAGCATCTTCACTGGAGCAAAATGCCACTTCCAAGTAACGCAGGCTGCCCTCAGTAGGAAGGCAGCCTGCGTAATGAAGCTTTCTGTAGCATCATGGCTTCTCCACGCACATGTTTGCCTATTATTTGCTGGCCTTGCTGATAATGAGAGGAGATCAAAGAAAACCACATAAAAAGATGGAAAACAGGATACCTCCCAGTCAGGAGAAATATAAACTGAGCTAGATTTTACAAACTCCAGTCTCTGTGCTGATGGGGCAGTTGTTCAGGCTTGATTTAGCCACCCTGCTAAGTTTAAATGTTTCCGAGCCCAGCAGGCCCATCTGGGCGGCAGCAGGGCAGTCATGGAGGAAGTGCAGGAGACGAGGTTGGCAGCGGAGCTAACCACATGTAATACCCCCATACCGTCTAACCACAGGGCCCTTGGTTTATGTTTGCTTTGGCCTAATTTTCCCTTCGTTCATATTTTATGTTTTCTCCGGAGGCTTCACTGAAGAACTTTTCCTTTAAAGGCTTGAGGCTGAGTTTCTAGAAAAGCAGACATGCATGCACTGGGTTATAATTTGAAGCACTGAGAGAAAGGTTTACAAGAGTTTTGTTTCTTTTCTTTTTTTTTTTTTTGTCTTTCTTTTACAAGAAACATTTTATGGGAAAAATGTAGAAAGAGAGCAGATATGACATAAACAAAATGTCCCCAATATCACAGCAAAATAGACACGCCGGTCCACCGTGTCCATTTCACGCTTTGCATCTCCAAAACGTGAGATGGACATGCATGCAAAAGATGCTTTACTAGCAGGGGGAGATAACTTATTAAAAGCCAGAAAGTCGGTAGTGAGCAAAAAACATATGAAGTACATTCCCTGTCTCTTAATTCCCAGGAACGATTAAGCTAGGCAGCTAATGTGTATTTACATGTAAATGTGTTAGTAATTTCTGTTTAAAGGCTTTCCTGAGATTATTTTGTGCTTCAAATAAAATATCTCCCTCTACTGTTACTGCAAATTACTTCTGCATGCATGTACATTTCACATTTTGGAGAGGCAAAGCGTAAAATGGACACACGTGTCTATCACATGCTTTGCCGTGATATCGGGTTCCCCCAGAACAAACAGCTGTGTTCATAATTTTACATAACCTGGCAGAATTTGTGATTTTTGTGATTTCTTGGGGTCATTTTTATGTGTATATAAATGAGAATACCTAACTTTTCTTTCCTTAAGGCTAGTGGTTGGGTGAACAATTGTGGTTGTCCTCTTTAAATCATAATGAGAAACTACCCAAATATTTTATTATTACCTCATTTAAGATCAACGACAACTTGAAGTCTTTTGTGGTAGTTATGCTGCCCTCACGACACGTGACCATGTGAAGCTAGACAGCTAGCGAACAAAATAGAGGAGATCTTCCACACAAGGCTTGCTTTTCTTGCTTTTAATGAAGATCCTTTAAAGCCTTATGTCTCTCAAGGCTTCTCCTTGCTAATTCTTATTTGTAACTGAAACATACAGAAAATGAAAATAAATTGCTAGCTAATACACATCTTAATGACAACTTACTGATTAGCCTAGCTTAACACGTGCGTTACATTAGCATCACAGTTCACTCCATGTAAACACATATAAAAGTTATCTCTGAACATATTAATACTCACAAAGACGAACGTTTCCCAAGGTACAAGCGTGTAGGGCACTCTTAGCGTGTACATGAACTCGTTCACTCTTTTAATACTGCCGAAACACTTTTCACGGCATTAACGGAGAAAATACGTCAAAGATATGTTAATGATCAGAGCGCTCCCTCGCTCCCATTTCCGCACATACAATACAAAGATCGCTTGTGATAACGATGTCTCACTCTGAGCAAATTACAAACCCATACATTTTAACTGTTTTTAGCATGAATCACTTATAATATTTCTTAACTTTGAACTTATTTATCACTTTGCTTATGTAACTTAATCAGACTATGCACTAACTACTGACTTTTGACCAAAAGGCATAACACTCCCCGCTTGATATACACACATTATATCACAATAAACATCAATACAACATATTCAAACATCATTTAGCATTGAAGAATATTCATTCAGTCTCTGCAAGAAAAACAACAATCTCTGAAACTGCTCTGAGAAACATTTTAACAGTCCCATCTTTTACAGTCCGCACTTCCACTTTTCGGACCTTCTTGTCGCTGCTGGGGAATGTTTTTACTATTAGTCCCATGGGCCATTCGTTCCTGCTGGCTTGGGAGTCCTTTAGCAGGACCACATCTCCTTGTTTGACATTAGGTCTAGTCTCTGTCCATTTTGCACGACTTTGTAAGGTGGACAAATATTCTCCTTTCCACCTTTTCCAAAAGGTATCAGCAAGGTGTTGAACATGTTTCCATTGTTTCCCAAACAACTGCCCTGATGAAAAGTTCCCAAGTGGAGCAGACACAGCACTCATCTTCTGCGTTAGTAGCACTGCTGGAGTGAGTACTGCAGGACTGTCAGGGTCAGTGGATATGGGGACAAGAGGCCTTGCATTAATAATTGCCATCACCTCGGCCATGAAGGTGCACAACACTTCATGAGTAAGACGTGTTTGTTCAGTTCGTAACAACATTGCATCCAGAATGCGCCTGGCAACGCCTATAAGGCGCTCCCATGAGCCTCCCATGTGAGACGCATGAGGGGGATTGAAAGTCCAAACACCCTCTCTCTTGCAGGTACTTTCCTACCGCTTTGTTCCCGGAGTTTAGGTTTAATTCCTTACAAGCGCCCACAAAATTCGTGCCTCTGTCTGAGCGCAGAAACTTGGCTGGGCCCCGAATAGAGAAGAGCCTTCTTGATGCATTGATAAAACTATCAGCAGACATAGTCTCTATCAGTTCGATATGCACAGCCCTAGTTGACATGCATGTGAATAACACAGCCCAACGTTTGTTCTGGGAACAACCACCTCTTGTACGACGCGTCACAATAGTCCATGGCCCAAATACATCTAGGCCTACAGTGGTAAAGGGTGGTTCAGGGGTGACTCGGTCTGCGGGCAAGTCTGCCATTTTCTGGATCTGCATTTTGCCTCGCAACTTGCGACATGTGACACACCGATGAATGACAGATGACACAAGCCGCTTCCCTCCAATTATCCAGTACCCAGCACCACGGATAGCTCCTTCAGTTATGTGTCTTCCTTGATGAGCCACTTGTTCATGATAGTGAGTTACAATTAGCATGGCGATGTGGCTGGTAGATGGGATAATCAGAGGGTGCTTTTCATTTTCTGTGAGATCGGCGGCGGAAAGACGTCCTCCGACTCGTAAGAGACTGTCTTTGTCCACCACAGGATTGAGCTTTTTGAGTGCATCAAATATGCCACTGACCTTCCTTCCTTCTTTAATGTTTTCAAGTGTCCCTTTGTAAGCTTCTTGTTGGACAGCTCGAATGATGACTACTTGGGCTCGGGTGAGTTCTTGGACGCTCGGTGTCTCACCGAAACCTTTCCATCCCCTTTGTCCACTTGTCTTTTGTGCAAAGGATGTAACTACATGAATGAGTCTGGCTATGACTCTGCAAAGAGTGATCCAGTTTGAGTACTTTTTGAAACGGTCAGAACCCAACTGTGGCTCTGCTACAGTAGTTTTCATTACTTTTATTTCCGGACGTATCTCTCTGTCTTTTTCAGGTTCGATGAGCGTGAAAGGACCAGTGTGTGGTTCTGTGTGTGGGTCAGAGTACAGAAAGGGTGGACCTGAGAACCAGGTACTGTTCTGCAGGTCTGCTGCTGGAATGAACCAAGTGGCTTGGTCAGCATGATTGTTATCCAACGTTTTCTGCATGGATTGGATGTAGTGATCTTTCATTTCTGGTCTCTTTTCCAAAGTCTTTCGGAGAGAGCAGAGGCGTTTTAGGGCTTGTTCTCTGTTGTCAGGGAGCCTCCTTCTCTGTGAGCGAAAGGGTAAAGGTGCAACCCAGCTGTTCTCTTGGTTTTGATAAACTTCATTGTCCATTATTGTCAGGAATGCTCTGTCGTCGATAGACATGGCTTGTTTGATATCACCCTCAGATCTAACAAACACAGAGTGTCCCAAATCGTCTGTGATGCAGGTTGCATTCATAGTGACCCCATAATTCTCTTTAACGTGAATTGTGTTTGGGCAAGGCTCAAAATAGGATGCACGTCCATTATCTAAGGTGTGTGTTTTATAGACATTGACCTCTGACTGACTGTGCGCTTTTCCTAAACACACCTCCCCCACAATAACCCAACCCAGGTCTAGCCTTTGGGCGTATGGTGCATCATTGGGTCCGTTGATTTGCTCACGTACCTTATGGACCCTGATGACGTCCCTTCCAAGGAGTAAAAGGATTGGGGCGTGGTGGTCGACAGGTGGGATGTTATCTGTCACTGGAAGAAGATGTGGGTGATGCTGGGCAATCTCTGGAGAGGGTATTTCAGATCTATTGTCTGGAACAGAGTCACATTCAATTAAAGGGGGTAGCTGGATGTTGACCTCTCCATCCAAAGACTCGAGGAAGAAGTTTACAGCTCTCCTACCTGAGGTTTGTTCTCTGCCAGAGCAAGTCTTTAAGGTGTATGGAGTGGGTTTGGCATTGATTTTGAAAAGGCTGAAAAACTCTGACTTAACCAGTGACCTGTTGGACTGGTCATCTATTACTGCATACATTTTTATAGCTCTCTCTTTTTGGCCTGCAGGATACACTTTGACCAAACTGATCTTAGAACATGAACGTGGGCTGTCACCTTGGCCACATACCTCTGTGCACTTCGACTCGACTGAAGGTGAACTCTCAATTTGCTCTTCATTGTCGTTGTTTCCTGGTGTAGTACTCTTAGGGGCAGGAGTAGGACCAGGATGCATTGCAGATAAGTGTTTAAGGCTGTCACACTCAATACACTTAACCACTGCTTTACAGTTTTTTGCAATGTGTTGGACAGACCCACAGCATCTGTAGCATATGTGGTGCTCTTTGAGATAGGCTTGTCTTTCTTCAATAGTTTTGTCTCTAAAGAGCTTACACTTTTTGAGTGGATGTGGTTTTTTTGTGGATTGGGCACTGGCGATCCGGTTCCTCCATTTTCTTTGGACTGAGATTATTCTGGTCCGGCTCTGCCGTAATGTCCATTTTGTGTGCTGACACAGTAGGTTTGCGACTATATGATCTCAGTTTTTCTGTGGGAGAAGGGACATGGGTGTTGGCCTTGGACATAGCAAAGCTTGGGTCATTCCTCATTTTCGCTTGCCGCTGGACAAATTGTGTGAAAACTGAGAAAGGAGGAAATGACACACTATGAGTCTCCTTGTACTGTGTTCCTACAGTTGTCCACTTTTCCTGTAGGTTGAAGGGAAGTTTTTCCACTATTTGCCTGACTCCTCTAGCTGTGTCCAGGTAAGCAAGTCCTGGGAGTGCACCATCTTGTTTAGCACACTGTAGCTCCAATAAGATGTCACTAAGTTCCTGCAGCTTAACATTGTCTTTGTTTGTGAGTTTGGGAAAGTCCTCTACTTTTTTTAAGAGTGCGTCCTCAATAGCCTCAGATGAGCCGTAGCACTCTTCAAGGCGTTGCCAGACCATCTTTGCACCTGCAGCCGGATTGAGGGTGTGTACAGCGCGAATGCGCTTAGCCTGTTCGGATGATGTTGGACCCAACCATTTTGCTAGCAAGTCTAATTCCTCTCTTGGAGACAAATTTAGGTCTTTGGTTGCGCTGATGAATGAGGTTTTCCATGCCCAATAGTTTTCAGATTTGTCATCAAATTGCAAAAGGCCTGTGCTGACTAGTTCTTTGCGAATTAGGTATTTTGCAAACTGTTGCATTTCCCTTGATTCAGGTACACAGTTGTTAAGGTTGGGGGTGTGCTTTGTGGAGTTGGACCAGTACGTGTCGACTACACATGTGTTCACTGTTTGCTCCTGTTTCCTTTCTCTATTTACAGGTTGTGTTTTCGTCTGAGTGTTGGTTATAAAAGGGTTAGTCATTTGTGTACTGTCTTGTACATCTACTTCATTGCAATTTCCTTTAGGAGGCTGTGCTGGGTCGTGCTGAGTGTCTGGGTAGAGTAACTCACATTGTTGTCGAACATATTCGTTAGTGCGGTGCACTGTACTGATGGGCTCAGCTTCCTCACAAAGTTCTCCGTAGAGCTCCCCGCTCTGAATCTCTGCTTCTTCATAGGCTGAGACCTCTGCTTCAGCTGCGGCTATTGCTTTTTGGCACTGGAGGACATGTAGATGAGCATCCAGTTCAGCTCTCTGTTTCATTGCATTAGCTTCCTTTTCAGCAAGATGAGCATCCAGTTCAGCTCTCTGTTTCATTGCATTAGCTTCCTTTTCAGCGAAGGCCAGTTGAGCTCGTGCTGCTTGAGCTTTGGCGTAGGCCCTTGCAGCTGCAGAAGCTGCTGATGAGGATGTCCGTTGAGAACGCCTTGTCGATGTTCTGGATTGCTGCGACTTGGTGTCGAATGGCTGAGACCGTTGCTGCATTGTAGCTGGTTGAGTGGCGACGTCTGCTTGCTGTTCACCACCGGCTGCTTCGTCTAGCTCTTCAGCAGCGTAGTCTTTTAGGTAATTTCTTCCTGAGCGTAGACTCATGTTGCTTAAAGTAGCTCTGTATGCTTGAACCCGCTGAGTAGGCGTCTTTTTGTTCGTCTTTTTACTATGCTGCCCTCACGACACGTGACCATGTGAAGCTAGACAGCTAGCGAACAAAATAGAGGAGATCTTCCACACAAGGCTTGCTTTTCTTGCTTTTAATGAAGATCCTTTAAAGCCTTATGTCTCTCAAGGCTTCTCCTTGCTAATTCTTATTTGTAACTGAAACATACAGAAAATGAAAATAAATTGCTAGCTAATACACATCTTAATGACAACTTACTGATTAGCCTAGCTTAACACGTGCGTTACATTAGCATCACAGTTCACTCCATGTAAACACATATAAAAGTTATCTCTGAACATATTAATACTCACAAAGACGAACGTTTCCCAAGGTACAAGCGTGTAGGGCACTCTTAGCGTGTACATGAACTCGTTCACTCTTTTAATACTGCCGAAACACTTTTCACGGCATTAACGGAGAAAATACGTCAAAGATATGTTAATGATCAGAGCGCTCCCTCGCTCCCATTTCCGCACATACAATACAAAGATCGCTTGTGATAACGATGTCTCACTCTGAGCAAATTACAAACCCATACATTTTAACTGTTTTTAGCATGAATCACTTATAATATTTCTTAACTTTGAACTTATTTATCACTTTGCTTATGTAACTTAATCAGACTATGCACTAACTACTGACTTTTGACCAAAAGGCATAACAGTAGTTGTGGATGAGGCACTTTATCTTCTCAGATGGTAAAGCTGCTCATTCGTCTTGCCAAAATGCCTCCAGTTCCTAACTCAAAGTGGCTCAATGACATTGAGGTCAGGAGACTGAGATGGCCACTTGAGAACTTTTTTCTTCTGTAGCCAATGAAAGGTCGACTTGGCCTTCTGTTTTGGATCACTGTCATGTTGGAACACCAAAATACGTCCTATGCGCAGCTTCCAGGCTGATGAGTGTAAATTATCCTTCAGTATTTTCAGATAACACTCTCCATTTATCTTGCCATCAGTTTTAACCAAGTTCCCTGTGTAGCTAACAAATCCCTAAAATGTCAGTGATCCACCTTCAAGTTTCATAGCAGGGATGGTGTGCTTTTCATCACACCAAACGTTGACTCTTCTCCAAACGTAGTTTTTAAGGTTGTGGCTAAAAACTTTTTTTTTCTCATTATTTTGTCTCATTACTCCAAGTAAATTTGCTCCATAAGTTTTGTCAGCTGAAGTTATTTATGGGTTTCCCTTGCATCCAGAACGATGCCTAACTGAATGACCATTCTTGTTTAAAAGTTATCTAATGCCTAAGATTATGGCTTTCTTTGTAATATAGTCCATTCAGTCTCAGTGATTTATATTCTAGTATTTTATTAGTCTGTTACTAAATACCATACCATGTCTCATACAGTTTAAGGATGAGGCTTGCTAGCTAAGATTCCTAGTTCAATTCAGTTCAATTTAACGATAACAGGCACCACAAAGTGCTTTAGATTGTAGACTCTACAACAAAGTACAGAAAACTGGCGACAGTGAGAAGGAAAAACTCCCTTTTAACAAGAAGAAACCTCATGCAGACAGCCATCTGCTGTGACCGACCAGTTGAGGGTGAGGGGCGGGAGACAGGACACAAAACACACTGTGTAAGAGAGCTACCATTAACTGACAACTTAGCACTCCACCTTTTCATCCAAATATGGTCATGTCTGGCTCTAAAACACCAACATGACCTTCAAATAATGTTGAAACTTCAAAATTAATAGCCCAGAATCAGTGGGTGTTGTCATGGTGCTGCATCCATCTCTTATACTGTCTATGGTACAACCTCATAGCAGTTAATCTGGCTACATAATCTTATTCCTTGTAACTTCAGGCCTTTCAACTAACTAAGTCAGACCTCTTGATGCTACTCATCCTGTTTGCTGTGTAAATGTAAAATCTGTTCCCTTCTGCCAACTGTTTTTATTTTATTCTCAGAGGGATGTGATCTCACTTCCATCTCTTCTGACCTTATGTTTTAGCAAAATCAGTTGCTCAGTGCAACCCAGTGATCATTTTCACCTGTGCCTCTCCACACAGATATGTGTGACATAGACATTTCTGTGTTTGCCTATGGGCTGAGAAAACGTTTTTTTTAGTAGCAAGGATCCCAACCACAAATGTGAATGGAAAACATTTGTTGATAATAAAGCAACAAGCTGTGCCAGAGGATGTGGTTTGGGGAACGCCACATCAAGGATCAGCAGCAGCTCGTGGGACTCTGTGGGCAACAATCTGATGTTTAAATGCTATGAAGAAGTCAATGGATGTCAAGACCCCATAAAACACTATAACATAGATATAGAGCTTATAGAGCCATATGGGAGCTTATAGATTACAGAAGGTTTTGGGGCTGCTGTATTAAAAGGTGGGATCTCTGATAGAAAGGTGAACTGACCCTCAAGGATGTCGCAACCAATTCTAGGACCTGCAATGTAGTCAGATGATAAAAATGAAACAAGCAGTATGTGCATCTGGCAACTTGAGGCAGACTGAACTGTTAACTCGTCACTAGCTGAGGGTTGCTGATGTGTGAAAGCCAAATAATGAGACTGAATAATGAGCGCCAAAGAGAAGTGGCAAAGATTTCTAAAAAGGAGGATAGAAGTAAAGAAGAGTGGCATCCTAGTGCTAAAGACCAGGAATCTGCAGCTAAGGTCCTATTTCTCTGTGGTTTCTGTCTGGAATGGCACAATGAAATGCTTGAATAACATTTCCAGAATCTAAATAAATGTAATCTGAAGTAAAGGAGAAAGATCTCTTGGTGTGAAGAACCCCTCTAATTTCCACTTGTGGTCAGAGTAGCACTGATCAAACATTAAGATCTAAGAATGCAATGTTGAAACCTGTTGAAATTTATGATGGTTTAGCTTCTATAATTTATTTAGCTTTCCAACCAAAAGACGGAAGAGAAAGTTGCAACCTGTAAATACAATGGCCTCGCCCAAAGTCTAAAAGCTGAATATTGGGTGTAGAAATCTAGAAGTCTTTTTTAAACCAGAGATGAACCAAGATCATTTTAGGGCACTTTTATATGCAACAATTTCCTGCATTTTCCAGACTGAATGAAGAGATTTGCTGCAGACCCACGTTCTCAGCTCCTGTCACAACTGTACCCCAGTCAGGAATAATGTAACTTGCCATATCAGAAGATAGTGCACACCATGATGGGCCTTAATCCAATCTGCAGCAACAATCTGGTTGCTATGTTTTATCTGGCTAAATACAGCCCCTCACCTGTGGGGCCGGAGAAATATTTGGCTACCGATTCCCGGAGTGGGAGCAAGCAAATATAACAAGTAGGATAGAGAAAGTGAATCTGGCTATCTGCTGCCTGCAATGGGAGCTGAACTATGCTGAAAAAGTAGGTTGCAGAGAAACATCTCTGGTAACTCAGAGCCAGAAATGGGAACTGAAGAATCTTTAAAAGTAGGATAGAGAAGAGATTATCTGGCAACCTGCTGCCTGAAATGGAAGCTGAAGTATGCTGAAAAAGTAGGATAGAGAATTTTGAAACTGGCATCCCGGTGCCAGAAATTAAAGTAATTGCCATTACTTAACAGATGAAGGAAATTAGCCTCTGGTGCTATAATACAGTAGATAACCGAGGAAGTGGGGAAAGGATGGTGCTTAAAGGGCAACACAGTGCGTCTTTAGCAGAACTTCTGGAAAGTGGACACTCTTTGCTGCTCACAGCTGAGCTTTGATAAAGGTGGGCCAGATCACATGTCACCACAGAAGAAGAATGTTTTAATTTCCTGGTTTTGGAAACTTTGGGAGACTAAATCACTTTTAGAGGGTTAGCTGTACTTTTTGAGAATCGCCCCTCTCTCTCTGCAGACTGACAACAGCAACTCTGGAGGTTAAAACGGAGAACAATGTGGAGACTTGAGCATGTGAATGTGAATGACAGCATGGAAACAACAGTTAATGTGTGTGTGGTTCAGGTAAGTAGATATTTATAGACATGTAATCAGAAGGAGAGTGTTTGGGGTGTGTCTGGCTTCTGAAATTCAAAGAAACTATTTCTCTTGCCCTATGATAGCTGGGATAGGCTCCAGTCCCCTGTAACCCTGATAAGGATAAGCAGAAGAAAATGGATGGATGAATGTTTCCAATGTCTTAAAGTGCCAAAGGTGTGCACTTTCAATTCCTTTATCGATGTCAGACTGTGCGCAGAGACCTGATGGAGACACACTCTCAGCCTCAGGGGGTCACACGTGTACATCTGCTGGTCCCAAGCCTGGAGAAATGGGAGGGTTTTGTCAGGAAGGGCATCTGGTGGAGAATCTGTGCCAAATCCAACATGCAGATCCATCCACTGTGGCAACCCCTCGAGCATAAGTGAGAAACCAAAAGTACCACTGTGTGCCGTGTTATTGTTTGCATGAGGCAGTTTCCTGAAATGATGGATGTAGACGTCACTTTTGGGGGGTTTTAGGCTTTTTTTAATGAAAGGTCAAAATCTGGTCTCTAAACAATACTCACAAATATGTGGACAACCTTATTCTTCACACTTCAACCACTGACAGTGTCAGGGATGGGATTGTGTAATCCCATAAAATTACTGTAAATCACACATGGGAGTCCAGTCACTCCAGGACACTTTTCCTTGTGCTTACAATGTAGTGAAGAGCTAGGCAAAACATCCAGTGCAAGATGCCATGCTTCACTAAAAACTGGTTATAATCAAATATGACCACAAGTTATGATCTCATTCATTTTTCATATACAGAGAGAAGAATTTTCTCAATTCATAAAGCAAGTTCCTCCAATAGTTTATGACACATATCCAAAATCATTTTACATTCATGTAAAAAGAAAATAATCTTCTTTCAGTTTTACACTTTTATGTTTCAGGCCACAATTTAAAAAAATAAAAAAAGCATCTGTTCCTTAACTGGTCTTAAAGTTAGGTAAATACAAGCTGAGAAAAATCACAAGCACTTAAAAAAAATTACTCTATTACACAACAAAAGTTAAGCAACCCTCTCTGCTTCCACAGGAATTAAGAGGGTACAAAACAACCAGATGTTGATAATGAAATGCACTTAATTAACTGCTCATCAGGAAGTGAGCGCCTCTATAAAAGCAGACGTTCTGACAGTTTGAAGGTCTTGAGCATCCAGGTTTGTTTTTACACAGTGCCATGGAGCAGAGCTGCACACCGGCACATTTGGAGAAAACTAAACACCTCATACTGACTGTCAAGCCGGTGGTGGGATGATGATTTGAGAGTGTTTTGCAGCCACAGGACCCGAGCACCTTCAAGTCCTCCGTGTATCAAAGTATTCTCAAATATGGTAAATGGACTGATTCTTATATATTTCTTTTCTACTCTCCTAGAGCACTCAAAGCGCTTTATACAACATACCTCATTCACCCATTCACACAAGCACCAATTCTATACAGAAGGGCTTTCTATCTAACATTTGCACACATGTATGTGTGCCAAGTATTTGGCATGCAGACTGGAGCAGCCAGTCAGCGAGTGCAGGGATATTTGGCACTGGCCAACAACCTTCCGATTAGCAGACGACCAGCTCTACCTCCTGTTCTACAGCTACCTCGGACAGATAAAGCTTCGACCAAACTCGATCAGGTAACAGGATAATGATCCCAAGCACAGCAGAAAAGCTAAACACAATGGCAGGAAAAAAAGAGTCAAAGTTGCACTGGCCCAGTTAAAGTCCAAACCTCAATCGCATTGAAATGCTGTGTCAAGACGTTAAGAGAATACATTTATGTCCTACTACATAAAACTTCAAAACTGTGAGCCTACTTTCTCTGTATCTGGACATAGAGATATGACAGTACAATAGGTAAGGGGCTTAGACCACAGTGTGACATGCCTTAATGATTTAATTTCTTATACTCTGTGTGTATTTAATGTGTACTTTTATTAAATAAGGTCCTTAATTTTCTGATTCTGTGCAGTAGTTTACACAGGGAAGCATCTCCTCCCTTGTGAGACGGTTTGGTTTCGAGTCAGCTCTTCAAACTTGGCAGAAGCGAGAGAGGAAATCACAGTACCTGTCATCCATCTCATTTATCTGTCTGCTCTTTCTTGCTTGTAAGTAATAACGTCGTACATGTGGTCCATATAATTGGAATAACGAGTACCGGTAAATCTTTGCCAGTAGTTTGTCTTGTTAGGATTGGTGTCTGTTGTGCGCTATGAAACTTAACACAGTAAGACAGAGAAGCTAGCTTAGCTCGCCCCACATGCCATAGCTGTGTGTGACTGGTTGGTTGGTTTTCTAAACTTAAGGGCTCCTTGTTTGTAACATCCTGTCGTCCATCTCATCATTTACCTGTTCTTTTCTGGACAAAATCCAGTCCACTGGCAGCCTTCACACCAGGGGCCTGCTGCAAAAGCAAAGTAATTAACCTTGCCTTTGGTGTGAAGGGTGCTGCTGAGATGGGTTGGAGTCTGTCACTAATTCGCGATTTTAAGTTTGACAAGAAAAATGTTTGTCAGAAACTGTCAGTGTCGAAGAATGATGAGAAACTGTAATGAAAAGCTAAACAGCAGCTGAGAGACAATAATCAAACGAGAGAACAGAGAGTTTGGAGGAGGAGAGGACGAAGGAGGCGCACATTCCTAAATCAAAAGTAGTTCAGCGGTGATGTTTGAGAGCTATGTGCTTCTTAGACAGTGGAACTAAATTTAGTGATGCTTTTCTTTGGATTTAAAAAAAAATCTTTTATCTGCATTGTTCAGTTTCAGGGCTGATTTGTTTGTGTGTGCAATTGTTCTTTTCTTACGGTTTAGCTGATGTGGGAGGGCTTTTAATGCTGACTGTATGACAGCTTTAACACCAACAACACATATACACACAGGCACACATAAACATTCAGACTTTCCAAAAGAAAAGAAAAAAGAAAAGAAAAGCAGAAGAAAGAGAGAAAACCTTTTACATGCTCAATTAAGCACTGATCTACCTTGGCAGTTAAAATTCAGGTCACGTGTGAAAGAGCAGCTGTGGGTGCGAGACAGTGTGTGTCTGCTGCGCACGTGTCTTTGTGTGTAACTGTGTGTAAGTATGATCGAAGTGTGTGTGTGTGTGTGTGTGTGTGTGTGTGTGTGTGTGTGTGTGTGTGTGTGTGTGTGTGTGTGTGTGCGCGTGTGACATGTCTCTAATGAGCTCTCCTGTGCAGCATCTGTGGTCCGTGTCACACTCAGCCTTCGTCCTTCTCCTCCTCCTGCTTTCATCCAGTGTCTGTGGAAGCCGATGTATTCATAGCACACCGATTTGAAAACAGAAAGCTCTCCTCCTTAACACACATACGGTATATGAAGAGAGAAATACACACACACACACACAGGGACAAGTGCATACTGTAGGCACGGTCCTGAATAGATCCTGTCATAGAAGAGGAAGACATGATCATTCGTACTGGGGCAACAGTAAATTCTGCTATTTCTTTTAGTTTTCTTCATCACTTTGCTCTCATGTGCTCTGCTTCATGTAACTACTCCATGTTCTGCTGCTGCTCAGCTCTAAACTCTGGTCTCCTCTTTCTACCAGTGGGAAAATGCTGCATCTTTGCTTTAAATAGATCCAGCATGTTGGCATGAGTATGGGTCAAAAATATTTAGGAAAGAGAAAAAAGGTGAATGGACAAAAAAAAAAAAAAAAAAAAAAACACGCCCTTTTTTTATTTTAAAAACCCCAAATTGTAAATTTCCATCACAAGTAGGAGACTGACTGTTTTATTCACTGAAGTCTAAAGTTGGATCTCATGTGGGGGGGAAAACATAGTTCTATCTAAAACCTTTCTGATGACCTGACAATGCGTGCCTTTTATTTTTGCATTTTTAGAAATGTTGCACCTTTTTCACATGTTAACAGTTTCTTTGAGTAACGCACTGGATACGGTGTTATAGTGCAAAGACCTCCTGAATACAACAACAAAACCTGAGTTGTAATAAACTGTAATTTTCTCTTTAATATTGTTTAATTCATCGATTATTTTATTTCACAAATAATGGAGAGCTTATAAATGGATAGCTTCTACAAAAAATGCTAAATAATTCTACTCTCCTTATCTTGATCCATATTTTAATCAGTTATTTAATTATTCTAATAGCATCTAAGAGCTGCTCTGCTTTGGAAAGGCTATTTTAACTCCATGTTTAGGTTGCTTTAAGAATGAAGTAACAAAGGAACTAACACTGTGATATGACAAATTGACAGACCCTGATAAAGACTTAGAGTCGACACACAGTGATCACAGTGACCTACTGAACATCTTCAAATATGAACTCTTCTAATAAATTATTTTTTATCTTTTTTTTTCTATTTTATCTTAATTGCTCTGCACTAAAGACAGATTTACCACCAAACAATGCCACAACACATGAGATGTCAGTGTTTCATAAAAGTCTTGCTTTCTGTCTCCTCCAGGTCTCAAACTAGGAGTCTTTTGCACTGAATATGTAAACCACTACACTAAGGAGCCTCAGACTGTTAGCCTCATCCTTCTGGTCCCTCAGCATGGGAGGTTGAAAAGCGCAACCAAAGCAAGATACCGGTGATCCAGTCTTCAGAGTACCACATTTAAATTTTGATTGTTATGGATCCATGCACCCTTGTTGCATTAAGAGACTGTCTAATCCCTGAACATGACCTTGCAGGGCATTTGTGCAAGGAGTTTTACAAATAAGCAGTAGTGTGAAGAAGTCTTTGCAAAGGTGTCGTCACTTTTAGCTGGAACAGAGCTCAGTACCCTGGCAACAGGTTTTTCAAACCCGTGTGAAAGAGTGTATTTTAACAATCACTGATCTTTCACTCTTTTACTATAGAACGACTGCTATATAAAATTTAATGAATGCTTACGTCACATGATCAATATGTCTGTATCTAGTTGGAGGACTTTTGATGGCATCACTGATGCCATCAAAATAGGGACTAAAGCATGTGATTTGAGCCACAGTGTCCTTCCACAACACAACAGAATATGTGGAGCCTGACCAGCTCATCAGCTGGCAAGTATTGTCAGCCGATAACGTGACGATCTATCAGTAACGGCCAATAAATGTCTGAGAGGAAAAATATCAGCTGATGTATCAGAATATCAGATTTTCAAATCACTAACTATCGGGATCAGTCTTAAAAATCCTGCAGCCTTTGATAACATACCACTGTTTTCACAGGCTGCATGATGTGTAAATTAATTTGACGTGTAAAAGTGTAAAGCCCCTTTAGCTCTGCTTTATTCTACTCTGCCAGTGCACAGCCTCAGATTTCCCTGTAACTGTGCTCCTCTGTACCCAGCCTTCAGCCTTCTCTCCTCTACACATCATTACTGTGTCCTTCAGTCCTGTAACTCACCTATTTTATACCTATTTTATCACAACTTTACACAGTAATGAGTAGAAGAAACAAGTAGGTCTTTATTTCTTTATCGCTGCAGGTGAGTCTTGCCCTAGTTGGCCCGATAATAGAGCGTGTTTCATTCAGATTGCCTCATACGGCCTCCCCGACTGTGAGACAAATCTGACTAAATGATCTACTAGATCTACAGACTCCTTAACCCACTTTACTCCAGTTTTAACCTGGTTTCATCACCCAGGTCTTCTGGCTTTTTTTATTTCCAGCCTCATTCTTTTCTTGTCTCTCTGCGCCGACCAGCGATGCTTCACATGTTCAAGGGCTGTTTTTTCATAGCAGTGTAAACACCCCTCGTGGAGCTTTGCATAATGTCATGTCTGTCTGTTAGCAGCCCTCCCCTCTCTTCTGTGTGCTATTGAAATGGAAAACATGGAGCCATTTCCAATCACTGCAAACAAAGCATGCTTTGCACATAAATGCATTTAATTTATTCTCTAGCTTTAGCACGCAAGCAAAAAAAAAAAAAAAAAAAGGCAAATCAACAGACTGGTGACGAAACCTCTTGAATAAAATGCAGTGAAATAACTCAAATGTTCAACAGAGAAGCTTTCGGGGGTTTTGTTGGTGACGCTCATTAGACTTTTTCTCACCAAACCTACAATTCTGAAAACTCGAGTTCCCCCACGTTCTTCTTCTCCTTTCTCTCTCGCACACACACACACACCCACATTTAACGCCTCTAATGAAAATGCCCATCTGTTTGTTTTTCCTAATTACAACACATTTGGCTTGTCAGAACATTAACACAGCGTGACTCCAACATATTTTTTAAAGCACACAACTCCACTGGAGATACTGTGCATCTCAAAGATACATGGCTGTTAAAGGCGTGCTAATTATCTCTACTCCTGCCTACAGTCTCATACAAACACATGGTAATCTTGATACGAAAGGATAATCAATATCATTAAACCTGCCACAAGTGATGGTTTTGGCTTGCTGAGGCATGCCTGTCATAGCAGCAAGACAGGGAAAACATTGACTGACACTATAGGAATGCATAAAACCAAATTGCAGTGATTTCACAGGATCTGTGGTTTTTTTCACTGTTTTTTGGAAGAATCTCAAAGATTTCCATTTCTAATTACAAACACTGTTGTGGGTGATGATGTGTGTGAGATTCTGGAAAGCAAACGCTCTCATTTTTCAGAAAGACGAGTAAATGAAATGCTGGAAGAACGATTGCATCGAGCTACGAATGCTGGTCGGCATGTGGTGTCAGGACTTTGCATTATATCAATTATAATAATTAGTGATTGATAGAAGTGCTGTGAGCTGGATTTTGAGGCTGGGTCAGAGCCAGGTTAGCTGCCTCCCTGTATTTACATCTTCATAATTACAGCACAGTCTCCTTGTGGAAGTCTCCTTTAGAAAGCAAAATTAAGGGTCTTTCCCCAAAATGTCAAACTATTATTTTAAGTGAAGCCTAAATGTCCATTAGCTCTGAAACCTGCCCTTCATAGCTCATTGTGATTCTGAGCAACCTGTTCGTCCTTCGTTTGTCCACCGAACATCTTTCTCCTCCGTGCCTGTTGAGTTCTTGTTGCTGTCTGGCTGGTTGGGTAAAGGAGGGGGTGGGAGGTGTTGTGAGTGGATTATGCAGACAGACCTGTAAATCCTTCAGTAGCAGAAATGTCTGTGCTTCACACTGCAGTACTGGCACACTGTGTCTTAAAGCACAGGACATTCATTTATTTTTAACACTATATTTTAGGTATGTGTATAAACGTGTATACACCTAAACACTACATCGACACATACCTGAGAAGCAGGCTAACAATCCCATTGATCACTGCACAAGGATTGGTTTTTAACCTCGTGGGTAGAAAGGGCAGACTAATTGAAACCTCGACAGGCTCAGGAGAGCTGAACTGTGACATTCCTGATAGCAGGTCACCTCCTTTTGCCCTCTGTCTCATCCCTTTCACAGCACAGTACCACTAATGGTCTCATCACTGCAAAGCAAGCATTGTTTCTCACACCCACTGCTCACTGTCTCGCTCCCTGCTGCCACTTCTGCGCTAATAAACGCTCGGAGCAACTTTCTTGAAGGACACCGAGATGTTGCCGCCTGTCCTCGGTGCTCCAGTAAATTACACGTCAGACTCAGATTGACTCCGCTGAAGGACGTCACGGAAGACTTCTCAGTAACACCAGTGGGACTGAAGCGAGGTTGTGAAAAGTTTCTGTGATGAAAACCTTGACTGAGCAAAATTGGATTCTTTACATGAGATTCATTATGGATTCACAAAAGGGAACAAGAAGACACCAGGTGACTGAGGGGGAGCATTCACTGTGGTGTTTTAGGGCCATCTAGTGGGTACAATTGGTGTCACATGACAGGTGACTATTTTTTTTTCTACTTTTTTTTTCTTTCTTGGAAATCCAACATTTGTGAAAGCAGAAGCCACACATCATTTTACAGGAAGGAGAGAGCAAAGTTATAAAGTCAGGTTGAAATCAATACATCAGAGGGAAAACTGTTAATATATGTGAACTTTGTAAATAAAGCCTGGACTGCACAGGAATATTATTGAGTGTGACATTAATACCTTCACTTACAGTAGTTAAATGACTCAAATTCTCTCTGTTCCCCTGTTTGACTCACTTTATTAGGAACACCTTTCCTATGCAATCCCAACAACTCTGCCATAAATTCTGCTTCTCAAAGATTCTGCATTTTTACTTTGTGTTCACAATGTGAAACATGTGTTAATTTTACTTTTATGTTTATTCTTAATTACAGGTTTGTAAGCTGGAAGTGAGTGAGACCTGCTGTGACGCATGATTGAGAAACAATTGTACTGACAAAAAGGCTGGCGGCCGAGCTGGAGGTGGTAGAGTTAAGATTTTCACTGGCAGTGATGAGGAAGGATAGGAGAAGGTAGAAGAGGAGAAGATAGAAGAAGTTAGAGAGGCAAGGCTGAGACGGTTTGGACATGTGCAGAGGACATACTGGACAATAGATGCTGAATATGGAGCTGCCAGGTGGGAGGAAAATGAGGGAGACCACAGAGAAAGTTCATGGATTTAGTGAAGGAGGACATGCAGAGGGATGGTGTGGCAGAGGAGGACAATAGAGACAGATAGATGTATCAGTAATCTGCTGTGGCAAATCCTAAAAGGACAAAGAAGAAGAAAAAGAAGACTTCGGAGGTGGGGTGCCCCGGCCTCTCGGCCTGGGGCTCGGTCACTCAGGCACGGCTGGCTGCCGGCGGAGCTCACGGGCGCGTCACTGCAACCCCCCCTGGCTTCTGCTCCGCGGCTGCTGAGTGAGCCCTCATCTGGGACTCTCCTCAGCTCTTTCTGGGACAGTGGCGCAGCTGCCCCTCTGTTGGTCTTCCTTGGTCTCTTGTGTTCTGGGGGCCTCTGGATGTCTGGAGTTTTGATCTCCTCCATACCTGCTTCATGCCCTGGAGGACGGGGCTGTGGCCCCCCCACACCCTCTAGCAGATCATTATATGAAGGAACCTTTTAAAAAAACAAGCGCGTCCATGCTCACAGGTGTACACACGGGTGATCACACCCACAAACTACACCCTTTTTGGCTCCTACCTCAAAGCACACTGTGTTCTGTTGATCTTATGTGCTGCACAATAATGTTTAACATTTAGTATTTACTGTCATATTCCCATATATCATTGTGATGTTGTTTATTCTATTACTCTTGTTCTCTTCTGCTTGTTTTCTTTTTGCTTTCTCAGCAGGTGATTCAGGTGATTGATATATGCTTTTTTTTTTCTTCTTTTTTTTTCTCTACCCATTCTGTTGGTTTTTGTCTTTTGCCCTTCTCCCCCGTCCCTCTTCTCAGCTGTTTCTCTTTCCCTCTTTCTTTCTCCCCTTCTTTCCCCCAGTCAAGTCTGTCCCGTATTCAGTAAGTGAAAATAAAATAAACAATAAAAGGTGAATCAAATGGACCATTACGGCAAGGCTGGGATGGTCAATTTGGTAAAGTAAATCCGTTGGGCATCTTTCTTTGCCTTTAGACAACAATTCTGATGGCAAAAGAGCCAAACGGGACAGGCCAAAAAAAAAAAAGACTGAATCACACTTATTGGTTTTTCATTATCAGGGAATATTTGAGGAACAGCTTTTTATTGGACTACATTTGATTTGATGGGTTTTCTTAATAAAACAGTCTATGTGGGTGTAAAATGTTAACAACACCTAATAAATCAGCAACACAATGCTTTTACACAATATATTAATAGACAATAATGTGCAACTAACATTTCTCCTCTTACTTCAGGAGTTGGGATGACTATGTGTCCTTCTTTATGTCAGACTGCACAGTGTTTTTATCTCCTACCCTACATCTTTAATGGCTCTAATTTACAAAAGTCAATATATGTGAGCACATAAAACACATAAAAATATGTGTTAAGATCTACTTAAAACCAGAGATGAGACAGATAAGCAAATTCAATAAAAGCAAGAGTGTAATTATAACATTTTTAACAGTTATGGGGACAGAAAAAAAGAAAATACAGCAGTGTTTGAATTTCTGTGGGGAGCTAAAAAAATAAAAAAGACCCTCAGATATAAAACAGCTATATTTGACCTCCCATGATCATTGTGTTTGAAGGTAGATATAGGTTATAAAACCTTCATACTACCTCTCAGCATTAATCCTGCATTATCCCACACAAACATGCTCTTTGCTCCACATTTAGTCTGCTGGGATCTCGTCATCACATTTAGAAGAATTGTTCCTCTACTGTGTATACTTATTTCACAAATAAGAGTGCAGCATGCAGCTGTTATTTTACACAACCAAACATGGAGGCAAAGCAGTTATTCTAAGCTTCCTGTGAGACTCAGATTTCCATTCAGGTCATGAGGATCAGAGTTTTCTCAGAATATTCACATGTTGTCCAGCAGGGGTCACCTACAGCCTCTGTAGCTGGCAATTAATGGGGGTCTCTCCCCCTGAAATGGAGCTACAGCCCACCTCCCATTCGTCAGTCTGCTTTTATTCACAGTGACAAAAGAGACATCAAATAGGGGGGTGTGGGAAAACACAACAATGCATTCAGAACACAGACACTGGCTAATGTATGCAAAGTGGGAATAAAGGGTGTTCATGCAGAGGGTGTGTGTGTGTGTGTGTGTGTGTGTGTGTGTGTGTGTGTGTGTGTGTGTGTGTGTGTGTGTGTGTGTGTGTGTGTGTCCAGGTATCACTCATACAGTGGGGACTTAAATCTTTTTATGCAATCACATTATGAGGATGAGAAGAAAGTTTTCATAACACGAAGCATAAAGAGATGACTTTGGTTTGATGTAAGCTCAGGTTGGAGTTCAGACTGAACCCCAGTTGTAGCTATGTGTGGTGAGGTTTAGATGAATGTAAGTCAGTGCGGTGTCATGGAGGACAGTCTGAAGAATGCAGTGTAAGTGTTGGGTATTTCTAATTTGTTTGCACGTATGTTTTCTGTATCTGTACTACCATATTACAGTTTAACCGCTCAGTATTAATGTGGAAATCATTTAGGAAAGCAGGGACAACACTCTCACTGCTACAATATTCCTGCACTGAAACTAAAAGTGTTTCTGCTCCTCTCAGGAGGTGCACCCATGGTCCCCAAAATGAAGCTGGAAAGATCTCTCTCTCTCCTGGCTGGCTGCTCCCTGTTCCCACCCAAATCAAAAGGGGTGAGTTGTGGGGGGTCATGTCTGGCCACCCCTCAAGAGAATAAGGGGGTCTCTGTCTGCCCCCCAAAACCACCAACGGTTCTCCACCGTCCCTATGGCAACAGCCAAGGACCCTAGAAGACCCCCAGACTGGGGCGTCTGAACAGATGCCCATAATTAACGTTGCTATACGGAGGTGTCACTCCTGCCAGTCTGCCTTACATGGAGGCAGACCCTCTCCCAGACCTGTCAGAGGCCCACAGGGCTGATTGAAAAATGACTGCCCTGCGGTGTGTATGTGTGTGCGTGAGTGTGTGCGGTGGGCTGGGGGTATGAAATCATTGCCCACCAGACTGACCATCATTGCACTGGCAAAATTAAAAAACAAAACAAAAAGGATTTCTTTTAACTGTTGACAAGGAAGAATAGAAAAGAAAAAAATCTTTTACGTACATCAAACCTGTGGGCATTAATCACTTTTCTAAGATAGATAGATAGATAGATAGATAGATAGATAGATAGATAGATAGATAGATAGATAGATAGATAGATAGATAGATAGATAGATAGATAGATAGATAGATAGATAGATAGATAGATAGATAGATAGATAGATAGATAGATAGATAGATAGATAGATAGATAGATAGTGAGACAAATACAGAAAGTGAGACAATTAAAATTTGCCACCTTTTTCTTTGAAATAACTTTGAATAAACTAATAATTAATGACTGACTACATAGCATACCTTCATCAGTCTAAAGCTGGTATTTTTATGTTGTACTAATTTATATTTATATCTCGTCAACCTCAGAGTAAACAAACCCCATCTGTTTATGAAGGTCACTGGAAGAGGATGAAAGCTTTGGCAAACTTTAAAAGTTAAGATTCATTTTTCTCTTGAAAAACTGGTGTCTGCTGGAGTTTTGAACATATTTACAAACAAACGCATAAAACTCTGTAACACTAGCTATTTTTCTAGCTATTTTCTGTGTGTAATCATATATTATTTTGTTAAATTATAAAATACAGAAAAAATATTAAATTAATAAGCTGTAAATAATAATAACAATAATCAATGAATAATGTTGTGAAACCTGGACTGTGGAGATTAAAAGCTTGTGTTTCCGTGTTTTGGGGGGGGTTTAGATAATATTAAAGGAAAACAGTTTTTCTTCCAATCCAGCTTTGATCTAAGCTCAGGTAACTTGCTGGCTTCTCCTCCACAGGCCAACTAATCAGTGCTAATTAAGTTAAAGACACATCCGTCTGCTGCCCGGCAGCTGACACCAAAGGTCACCAAATGCACTGTCCACAGGTCCACGACTTCATCAACAGCCCCGTGGTCAGCGGCACACTCCGCAGCTCAGCCGGGGTCAGGGGTTCATCTCACATCTGACCTGGCCAGCCCTCTCTGTCGTCATTACATAATAAGACGTTTCCCTCCACACTGATCAATCTGTTTCTGTTAGCAGGACCACAGAGAGTTGAACGTAAAATGCCTTTATGAGGTTGTTGGGCTTTTAAACTCCAGCTGAGGAGGTCGGTGTAAAAGAGGCTAGTGAAATGGTATACTGGCTTGTAAATACTAAACAATAGCAGAGCTACATGATGGGTGAAACCCATGTTTTGGTGTTGTTTGTTTTGTTGGTAGCTTAAGGCTAGCAAAAGCCAATAATTTGCTGACTTTAATTTCAGATATGAATATTAATCATAGGTTTACATAGATGACAGTCACAGTGACATGTCAGACGAAGTGAATTTTGAAAGAATATGAAAATAGAAATAGATGCTTTAAAGGTGTTAAGAACTTTGTGACATTTCAAACTCTCGACTTTACAATCGCAGACAGAGCCGAAAAATCCAAATCATGAGTGAGGGATTTATTCCCCCAGGGGTCGTGGGATCAGCGAGCCAGACACTGTTTTATGGGACCTCAAATACACGAACATGGGGAGGTGGGACAGAGCTGTCTGAGACTGAGCCAGCCAATTATACTCTGACTAGACACATCACACTTACACGCCCGCCATACGTGTGGGAATGATCTGCGTTTGAAACTACTCACACGGATGTCATCCTCGTGCATACAAGCATGTAGTCTGGTTTTAAGCCTTCATCGTACGAATTCAAAAAGCATCCAACTTATTTTTATTTAAACTGTGAAAGATTTAGATCTGCAAATCATCCAAAATATAAAGTTTAGCCGAAGCCACAGTTGAAGCAAACTGTTTATTGTGTTATACACTGTATCCAACAATAAGTTGATTGGATGTGGGAATAATAATATTAATAATAATAACTATGAAGAAAAAGCCCAGTGTTTTTCCTTCAGAAATGTCTAAACTATTGTAGACTGAAAATGCAAGCTGTGAAAGTATAAGAGAAGAAAGGTTTAAATGAAAGCGCGGGCTGCGTGTTTCTGATAAATGTGAACATAAACTTCTGTTTTAGTAAATCTGCCCTTCAGAAATGTTTCATATCCACTGACACGTCACTGTTACACAATCACAATTTCTGCACCAAAATCTCTGTCTCATTTAGATTTCCTCAGATTGTGTTTCTGTAGATTACTATTTTTTCATATATATAAATATAAACTGCCCCCAAAGATAACAAAGATATACATTTTAACTCATAATCTGATATGGGGTTGTAATGTTGATGCTGATTTGTGCTGATCTGTGATCACGTGTAGACGCTGAATCATTTCTTTTTCATTTGGGAATTTCAGTTAAATGTTGATGCTACATTTTTTTTACACTTTTGTTTTTTACCACACTTATAGTCTAATAAAATACACCAGCTGTTAGGCTTTAGAGATTTTGATAAGTCATTTGATGACTATTTTTTCCATTTGGGCTCACTCAGATCACTGAACCTGAAAGTTTCTCAACAGAAAACGGAGTGTATAAAAAAATAAAAATTAAAAAAATAGTAAATCTTCACACTGAGATATTTATTTTTAAAGGACACTTACATCATTATAATTATTGAAAGTAAGTTGTATTCCTTTTTTGTTTGTTTTGTTTAACTGCAGGATATTTGGAGATTGAGTTTGTGTGCTTTTTGTTTATTTATTAAAGCTTTTGGTGAAAGTAAAGCCAGCAGAAGCCCCGTTGGTGTGTTTCAGAGTGTAGCCCACAACCTCTCAGTGGGCCTATCCGTCTATCTGCTGCTGCATTTGAATACAAGGTGACGAACTCTCCCACGGCGAGCAGTGCGCGCCTTTTTGGAATTAGCCACGCGGCACGCCTCGCATAGTAATGGTGGCTCGCGCTTTGAGCTTGAACTTGACCGCAGGAATGCGGCTCGTGGGAACGCAGGCTCGAGGGTGCCCTCCTCTATTCATGGCGCGCAGGTCGGTGTCAGCGCTGATTATCATAAAACCCAGCCTGCTTCAAATTAAGGCACGAGGGCTCAGGCTGGCGGTCCCTCTTTCACGCCAGGCAGAGGAGGAATTAACAGGTCTCTGCAGGAGCCTGCTGAGGTAAGAACTTTATTACTGCGTTTACTACGTTTACACAGCCTGCGCTAAGCCTTTACATCCACGGCTCTCTCGTGTTAATGAAAACTGCGACAGAGGCCGGAGTATATTTTCACTGCGAGCAGTTTTAACACCTTTGAAGCTGAATTTAGACTTGTTTAACGTCCTACATAAACTGCTGTAAGTGGCGCATATTTCCGCTGCTTGCGGACTTGCGGAAGATGGGCAACTTTTTAGCCCCCTGTAAAAGTGTGATTGTGTCTCAGCTTTGCTTAAACGTTATTAATAACTTGACTGTGTTTTCGAGAGAAGATATGAAAGAAGCTTGGACTGTTAAAATAAACAAATATGAACTATTTTTCTCTAATAGCTTTTTTTTAACCATGTGAATAAACTGTCTCTGACATATTCATATGATAAAGGTCTCTTTAGTTATTAAACAGGCTCTTTAATAACTGTAGTTTCCTATTGGCTGGTCTTCTTATGGAAAAAGGCGTATTTACAGCACAACTGACAATACACTGATTTTTATATTTAAAGGAGTTTTAATCTATTTTCTTAATGTATTACGTCATATTATCATTTCACAACGAATAATTGATTAATTTGTGTGTTATAGATTATATTGTTTTAATTGCTTTAAATTGCATTTCATTTACTTCACTGCTGTTTTGTTATCATTGCATTTTATTGTTCTATAATCCACTCCATAACAAATGAACAAATAGGACATTATATAAAAAGAAAAAAAGACACAAAAAAGAAAAAAAAACATTTGCTGATTTTTTCGAAATAAGGTTTATCTATTAAATTCAAACATGAAATCTTCCCCTACAGGGCCTGCTGCATCACTGAGTTGAGTCTTTTGATGGGTACTTGGTTCAGTCTAATATGAGGCCTGTGAGCAATAGCATGCAACACTAACACCAACACAGCTCACACAGGCTTTACAGAAGAGGCATAAACCCAAATAACACAAAGAAATGAAACTTTTTTAAATGTATTCGCACCATCAGTCATTGCTGTTTGTATTCAGACATTAAATTCAAAATGCAACAAAGTGGAAAACATGTAATCTACAAAAATACCATTGAGATAATAATTCTTATTATTTATTTAATGAAATTCATATGCTATTATGGTTAATTGTAGTTTAAAATAAATCCTGTACTGACCTCACAAAAATGAAAATGCATAACAAATAAATAATTTCTGCGTGTTTTACTTCAAAGTTACAGCCATAACATACATAACGAAATCAAAAACTATTTTAGAATCTGTGGATAATAATTCTGCATCTTTATAAATGTGCAGAAAACTTTAAGAGTTTTGTAAAAAATTAGTTCAGGATTTTGGTGTGAACAAACATGGAGAAGTACACATGTCGCACACTGAGTGACACTCTTTGATTTTGCACTAAAAAAATAAAATTATCGCTCTGTTAGATAACATTATCAGAAATAAAGTGCATAATAAGGTGTAATAGCAAAGCAAGAACAGCACACATGCATGGTGGCCATTTATACCAGAAACACACTGAGCCCAAACATGTTTTTTAACACAACTAAACAATTCAAACACACGTAATTAAAATCATTTATATTATTTAGAGACTTTTTATGAATTCATCTGCAAACTGACAAAAATACTGTTATTTTTTAACTACACACTTTATACCCACAACACTTTGTATGGGTGTTATGTCACATTAGTTTAATGTGTTTTTGTTGTTTGTTTGTTTTGTTTTTTTGTTTTTTTTTGGGGGGGGGGGGGGGGGGGGGGTTGTTTTTTCATTGCCTAATCTCAAAATATGGCATAAAGGAAAGCTTTCATGCATGTTGGCACTGATGGCCCAACATTCAGTAACAAATAGTGATCTTTAGAAGCTGACAGGTGAATGTTGGCATTTATCTTTAATAAATGTGAACTTCAGTGATGATAGCTTCAAAATTTAAAAAGAACTGCTGAAGCAGTTTCAGTTCAATAATCTGAAACATCATTGAATTCAAACACACACTGTTTTCTGTAAATAATCCCATAAAGAATCAATATAAATATTTACACTTTCTACATAACTGTATGACGAATAAAGGAGAAATAAATACATATTAACAATAATAATAATAATAATAATAATAATAATAATAATAGTAGTAGTAGTAGAAGAAGAAGTGGAACATTTACAGAGTGAGACACTTTAACCCTTTAACTTTAACTTAGCATTTTAGCATTTTTCACTTTGACTTTCATCACGTTTACTTATCTGAAAAGGTAAAATTACGATTATTGAGCATTCTTTAATGCTACTATATGAAATTACATCTAATAAAATAATTTGTTGTAACTGCAGTTTACAAAGGAAATATTATGCAAAGACAGTTTTAGCTGTATGTTTTATTTCCTACAAGCGTTGTTTTCACCACGTCAGCAGTCTGCAACTTTTTCTACAATTAAAATATTCATTTTTTTAAAATTCAAAATGTAGATTTTTAGCAATTAAATTCAATCTGAATATATTTTTGTCTTCTTTTCATTTGAATATGTAGGTTGAGTCTTCAGCTAAAAAAACAAGCTTTATGTTTCTCTCTTGCTTTCCCTTTTATCTATTTCTATGTTTCAAGAAGCGCACACGGACAGGCTTCACACATTCGATCAATATTCTAATAAAACCCAACAAAAACTGGTCGTGGACTGTGGACACATTTTCACGAGGCGATCGTCTCGTTTCTCGCCAAAGTGTGTCGCTGTTTCGTCCTGCAGTCTTTGCGTTTTCACTTTAAGCTGCTTTGCTGTACACATGTGCCTTCTAAACACGAGCCTGCAGCATGTCGTTCGCATTTTAAGATCCAGAAGGTTAAAATTCACAAGCTACAGTCAGTTAGAGTTGGTGAGTAGCAGCTAATAAAAATTCATTATTCCAAAGGAGAGCGCATCCGTGGCTGTTATAGCTCCATCATAAACAGGCTGGAAACACTTGAATACCCAGAATGCATTTTTGTAAAGATTAACTACATCATACAGTGCTTTGGATTTATTTTCCTGCTTTAACCTTATCGCTGGATACAATCTGTTTCAGTCATTTACCACTATAAAACAAAGACACAACAATGGTCCTTTATGTTTTAAGAGGTTTTGCATAACCATCCACTCTTTCACGGTATAATATTGTAAATGCACATGATGGAGAGACTAAAAACTAGATCTAGACTCAGCCCAGTCTAAGAGTGGAGTGTCCTTTTTCAGCCGTATACAACAAAAATCAAACCGTTAGAACAAAGAGAGGGAAACACACACAATTAATTAGGCTTCTGTTTCATATATCTATATAGATATCTATATAGATATATAGAGAGAGATATAGATATATAGATATATCTTCTATGCAGGAAAATACGTTCAGCCTAGCTTCTAAACCGGTGGTTGTTTAGCCACACTGACGTGTACCGATGCTTTACATCACCCTGCTTATTCAAAACATCCTCATCATCACACTTTTAATTGCAGTTATTTTCTGGATGTGATCCTGATTTCTATTTCAAGATAAATCAATCAGTAACCTGATTTGGAGCGCTTTTATTTTCTCGTTTATTCCCCCCCACCAATAATAAATTAATATATAGATATATATTATAGGCCTCTGTTTGACAAATTTGATAGGCTCTGGGCCGGCTGTATTCCCTCCTCCTCCTCTTCCTCATTATCACCCTCCCTCCTTTCGCCTCTCTCGCTGTCTGCAGCCGCAGCTCTTACACTCGTGTCTGACCCGCTTTATCCGGTAAGAGAGGATTTTTTTTCCCCCTGCATAACATGTCAGGAAGTCATCCGTTTATGTAGCAGCTAAAAGACATAAGATTTGCAGTTTGTAGTTATGGTGCTGGCAGAAAGTGGGCGATATATTTATATATGTACGTATGTAAATGTGGAGCCCAGATTATTTGAATGAGTGCATTTCTGCGGCGTATTATTGCTCCCGAAAAGGTTTTTTCTTTTCTTTTTTTAAATGCAGCCGATCTATGTGGATGTAAGTGTTGGATTGCGTTCAAGTGATTTGTAATAGCCTTTTATATTTTGACAGTGATGCAGGTGCAGCGTGGTGGACGTTATTTTGTGCTTCACATATTATTCTATTTTTTTTCTTTATCCGTCTAAAATTTATTTTTGCTTAATTATCTAAATTTATAAGAGAACTGTGATTGAGATTTTATATTAGCATCAACTGACTTATATAGTCCAAAAATACTAATAATGCACAATAAGGCCTCCCGATCACCTAATATTTACTGTAAATTAATCTTTAAAGATTGGACATTTTGCTCCCATCGTGCAGGGATGAACCTCAGCTCGCTCGCTTCAAAGTTAACGCAAACTCCGGAATATTTCATGAGGGTCTCCGCTGCCATGTGCTCATGTAAGAAGTATTCATGTGGTAGTAGGGAGGGAGGAGGAGGTTGGGGAGGAGGTGGAGGCCCCAGGCAGCGCTGCAGTGCAGAGTTCAGCAGGGAGATATTGTTGTGAGCCTGGGAAAGTGTAGCGGGGCTGACGCCAGACTCTGTTGTGCGGGGCTGGAGGGAGAGGGGGAGACTTGGAGGATCCCAGACCTGATTGTCATGTAAATTTCTCTCCGGCACGTTGTTGAACTTGATGTTGACTTCTTTTTCTCTCTTTTTTTTTCTTTCTTTCTTTTTTTTTCTTTTTTGAGATGGGAGGTGGGGGCGGTGGGAGTGGGGGCAAATTTTCCCTGTCACTTGTTTGTGGGAAAATCTTTCCAGGCACACACACACACACACACACACACACACCTTTCAACATATTGTTCAAATGTTCAGAGCAGGAATTGTGACCGTGGGTGACGTTTGTGAACATTAAAACTAGAATGTAAAAAAAAATGTTTCTTTTTAACCAAAAACATTTTAAATTATTTGGCAGCTGTTTTAAGTAGATCCGTCACCATTAAAAGGTTTTAATACTATTACTATTATTATTTCTTTAACCGTGGAAAACAAACAGGTGATATCAAGACCTACATATTCTGATATTTTTATTTTATTTTTAACAGTTTTTGACATTGGTGATTGTGTGATCGAGTGTGATGCTTTCCAACACACACACGTTATCTCATATTTTTCTTTATGGGTGCCAGAAGTGGAGGTTACATATTTTACAAGCAGGTGCAACTGATGTTGGGAAGCACGTGTCCTCCAGGACTTGGTCACGCATGCTCAGGTGCAATGATGACCGTGCTCATTCTAATGTTGAAAGAATATTTGTAAATGTGCTTTGTATGCAGGCTTTCTCGTGTTTTGATTTTTGTTTTTAACCGCGCCAATGCACTATGTGCTGCACAAGCTCGGATGCATTATAACGGAGGCCATCTATTTATAAATGATGCAGAGTAGAATAGGATTCATACAGTAAAGTCCGACCTGTGCTGCAGCCTGACAGCAGAGCTGCACCTCCATGATACTAACAGATTGCCCGTGCGCAATAATCAGATAGGCCTGTGTAACTGCTATCTGATGCAAGCTTCGTTTGAAAACCTGGACTGTAGCTCCCTGCTCTTTTATTGGTTTACACACACACACACACACACACACACACACACACACACACACACACACACACACACACACACGTGCATCCCTATATCCATGTCTTCAGAGGACATTACAATGACTTGCATTAACTTTTTAACTAGCCTCACCTACTACATGCGTAACCCTGACCTTCACTTTAACCTTAAGATACGGGTTCACCTTATTTGCGTCATGGGGACTTGATTTTTGTCCCTACATAAGAACGACAAGTCTTTATGATTTGGGTCCCCACAACACAAGCAATGCATGTCTCTCTCTCTCTCTCTCTCTCTCTCTCGCTCTCTCTCTCTCTCACACACACACACACACACACACACACACACACACACACACAAACACACACACACACACACGCACACACTGATTCCAGCAGCTTTTTAAATATCCTTTCAAACTTTGGGTTATATTACAAGTTGCTATCCGGGTCTTGTCTCTGCCATTGGCTTCTTCTTTCAAAGGGCGTGATTCTTATCGTTCTCGCTATCTCATCTCCACAGCCCGGGTATCACTCACATCATAATATATCGCACTCGATAAGCCTGAATACTATCAGGATTTAGCTCGGCGTGAACCCTTTTTCTTTCTGCAGCCAGTACAAAAAAACCCTGAATTCCTCTGCTCGGTGCCTCAACAGCGAGCTTCTATAGTCTTGAAATAAAACAAGAGATTGTATTGTAACATTTTCTTAACTCTGTGGAGTCTCGTTTAAATCCTCTAACATGTTACTGTTGGTGTGCGCACTGACCGAACTGTGTCATAATAACGTAATAAAAATGTTTGCACTCACCATCAGGTCACATGATACAGTAACGAGACTGTACGACGACTAATTGGGTTTATTTCCCAACTGCTGCCATACAATAAAATGTATAATCACGTGTGTGGTGTGCTATTTAATGCGCACAGCAGAGGAAGCCTAACTGGACACACAACTAGCATTTGGATTAACACCTTGCATCTTACCGAGTCACTTTCCCTGACACCAAATCAGTTGTGTTTTTGCGAGTTATCTTTTGTTCCTGACTGATTATATGAATTAACAGCTCAAATCAAGCTTTAAACCTTCCAGAATAGTCGTAAGGAGTAAATGAATTTAGGAAGTTTGTGCTCCCATTACGCTCCCCGAACCGAATTATAAAGCTCAAAAGAAAAGGGGAGGGAAGCAGTCCTCTCCTTATTTTTTCTCCACACATTAAATTATGAATTTAATGTGTGGAGTTTTAAACATCTATAATTGAGTTCTCAAAAATACAGCCTGTGAAAGGTCAGGTTTGACCCATGCAGCTCCATCTGCATCTTGCTCTTAGAAATAATTGATGCGTTCGTCTCTCTATTTTACGCCCATGGATAATGAGTATAATTGGAGGAATCAGCTCCTGATTGACACGCACCTGCATTCATTTCTAATTTGGCTTTAATAATTTCGGATTCGCGCCCTCTCTCCCTCTCTCTCTCCCTCTCTCGCTCTTTCTCTCTGAGGCGGAGTTTATCCCCTCTGCACACCGTGGGCTCTCCGCACTTGTCAGTCGCAGCCTGCACGTGTGAGGGAGAGGACATCGTGTCGGTCCTTTGCAAAATCCACAAAGAGACAGGGAGAGAAGGAGGGTGGACACTCTGTAGTCTCGAGTATCCGAGCTTTTGCGCTATTTCCTCTCGGATGCGATTAAACCTAGACGCACAGGTGAATTAAAACCCCAGGGTGGAATTTGAAATATTTGGAGGATATGGACTGGTGGAGTGGAGTTAGCCTGGTGTGCAAGTAAGTAGGATGCTGGCTTTGTGACTGGTGTAACTGATTATAACTTGAGGTGCCGTGTGTGTTTGCGTTTTTAACTTGCTTCTGTGTGCCTTCATCCATCGCAATGATTCTGACGCTGTCAGCGTGTTTGCAGAAATATAAACTGAAGCTGTGACACTACAATAGAAAACCGTTTGTTAAGGTTTACGTTAAAGGGCCCATGCGTGTGACAGTGTGCACAACAAAGGTGCTCAAACTCATTAAAAAAATACATTGTTTGGTAAATGGGAGTGGATGAAGAAATAAGCTGTGTGCATATCACTGCTGCATGGGCTTAAGATACTGTGCGAAACAAAACGCTGGTTGAGTATCTAACCAACTTGTGGTGATACTTGACTGTGGGCATAGTTAAGGTTAAAGATCTATCAGGCCTACAGCCTGCTAAGCTGTCAGTCACCGTGTGTGTGTAGAAGTGAGCGTTTGTGTTAAAGTCGTGTTTTAACCGTGTTTCTCCTCTAAATCCTAATAAATAAATTCATGAATATTTCTGATATGTTGAGCATCTTCCTTTCTCTCTCTCTCTCACTCAGAGTGTGAGTGTGTGTGAGGATCTCTCAGTCCAATGAGACCACAAGCAGGCTCTCTCTCTCTCTCTCTCTCTCTCTGCCCCCCCCCTCTCTCTTTCTGCCCTCTGTTTTCTCCCGTGTGTCGGAGAGGCGGCCCCTTTAAGAGACGACGGGTTAGTTTGTGTCTTTGGTTATCTAGCTGTATGAGTTTTAATTTCATAAAGCTAGAGAACCGAAAGTACGAACTGACGCCGAGCACTTCGGAGCCGCGGGGTCCTCTCGCTCGGCATGGAGGAGGAGGAGGAGGAGGAGGAAACGATGCCGGGGCGGGCAACAGCAGGAGGAAGCGGGAGGGACGGATGCTGAGGGAGGCTGACCGCCGCGGCTGCCGCCGCTGAGGAGGAGTGGTGGAAGGGGCGGGTGGAAAACAGCACCTGCGTGATTGTAGCTGTGGCAGTCCACCTCTTGTGCAGAGCTGCTGGCTCTCTGGAGCTTGCGAGGGCGTGAATGTTGCTTCTGTATTTTTTTTAGGGGGGGGGAGGGCTCGTGGCGTGGGTATCGCGGTGATGCAGGGGCCTGTTGGGCATCAACATATCAGCGTTTCGTTCAACTTTGAGGCACGAGGGAGACACGCATGTGGAGAAATCGTTCTCCAAATCCACACCGCATGCTAGTGTGTAGTTGTCACAACTGTGTGGGTGTTAAAACAGTAATATCTTGAGGGGTGAGACAGAAATAGTTAAAGGCTTCACATGATTGGCCAATCCAGAGCTCACGTGACGGTGTTGGCAGCACCAGCAGCATCAGATCGCTTTCTGAGATCTCACATGTTAGTTATGGCAATGTGTTGTAGGCCCAGAAGTTGCTGTAGCCTGCATTTCAAGGCATAATTACACAGTGTGAATTTATCCTGCAGAGCTGCATCCTGCAGACTCTCTGACTCCTCTAATACTCCAAGTGTATTTCCTGTATGAGCAGTGTAGCCTAAGTGATGTCCCATGGCTGTAATTAACTTGACATTAGGAGTGTGATGTATAATTGGATGTACATGCACACCACTCGGTGTGCAAGATGAAGCCCAGCTAGTGGAGTACTTGGGAGAAAGTGCAGGACTGAACTGCTGTGTGCTACCTGCTATCGGTGTTTTTCCATCACATAACTGTGGATTGTTTGGTTCTTTGCTACCCAACCAGAACCTGCAGGTGCAACACATCAACATCCCGCCGCATCAGTCATTCAGAGACTGGGCTGTACCCGGCCCTCTTCAGTGTATTTTGAACAGGCTTTCGACTCAAATCCAAGTTAGATGAGGCAGATATGTTTGAATCTGTGTTTCGCAGGGTGGATTATTTTTGTGTTCGCCTGTTAGATAAGAACTAAATAGGACATCGGCTCAGAGTTTGATCTATTCTTAGAGCAGAATCAGCAAGCCTCAGAGATGACTGAATATCCCTGAAGTCCCTGCATGCTCTATTTAGACCATGACTGACAATATTTGATGTGCGCCGTTAGACAAGACAGCTCAAATGGTATGTGTGTGTGTGTGTGTGTCCATGTTTGTGCATCTGGGTTGTTGACATTTGCCTGGTTGAGGAAGTATACACGATTTGACCTCCATGTTCTCCATTTATGCCCAAAAAAGGGATTAATATGTCATATGAGTCTTTCTGTGATGTTCTTTAAAAATTTCTAACCTACTCTCCTGTTATTTTATGCGCTATTTTTTATGTCTCATTCTGCATTTCCGTAGCTTAGCAACTGTGATGCAGTGCTGATAAAACATCATGCATAGCTTTGCTTTGTGGTATAGTTCCTTCACTAGAAATACTTTGTGTAACTTGTCCATGACATCTTACATTTATAGTGTACAGTATGCGCAGCACAAAATAGATTTAACCTTGCAACGAGGCAAAATAATGTAAAGTGCACAGAGGAAAAATACAAGGAAGTAAACAAGTTTTAGAGATTGATCTTAGCTGTATGGTTAACAAACACAATGCATTCCTTTCTTCTCCTGCCTCGTGTTTTCATCCACTGCCTCTAAATCACTGCTAACTGATTTTCCTTTCTTTTATCTTTGAAGAAAAATGCCGGGAATTTCAGCCCCTTATTTATCACCTCACAATGAAGTCAAGCTGCCACCAGACAAGATGAGGAGCAGCAATCAGCCTGCAGGTGAATACACAAAATAGGAAGACGTGCATGATGAACGCCGACGTTGTTTGCTTCCATATCGGTAACAACCCACGACAGGGTTGCGAAGCGCAGAAGCAAGCGTGCATCTTTTTGTCTTATGCAGCTTGGGTAGCTTTAAGAGTGAATCCAAGAGGTCAAACCAGAAGATGCTGGAGGCTTTCAGAAAGTTTTGCATCTAGATTCATCAGCCAGCGATGGAGCTTTGCTGGTGGTTGATTGTTGTCCATATTTTGTTGAGCTGTGTGACCATAGTGGGCTGTGTGTGGGTGTGAAAAAGCCAGAAAGAGACACAGACTAAGCCTGAATTTTGAAATACTTAAAAATATATATATTATTTTTATTATTTAGTATCAAATGTGATTTTTTAAGTGTGTTGCTGTAATTCTCATAAACCCTTTCAAAGCAAAAGGGGCATTAGGAGACACATTTACTGCCATTTTTATTTTGTGTAAATGTCAGTTTTATACCTTTCACATATATGCAGGAATATGCATACAGGTTGTAACAGCCGTAGACTGTGGCCTGCAGCTATGAGAGAGTGCAAATGGCCCGATCTAAGCGAGTGAAGTAGGACCTCCATGTTGAATTCCATCATTTCTTTTCTTCCTTTGAAGTATTAACATTTTTTACGTCGTATATCACCCCCTCCTCCCCCCTTTCCCCTCCATCATTCTCACACTTAGACACACACGCATGCACGCACTCACAACTCTCTTTTCATTCTCATACATTCAGCGTTTTATCCCTTTAAACACTATGATCCTATTTGTCAGGTGGAGTGTGTGGTAGGTGCAGGGGAGGTTGCCGTGTAATCTTTGCTGCGGTTCTTTATCCCGTTAGGAGAGCGGAGGCGTAGGGCTCACCCAAGGTTTGGACCTGCTCATGTGGAAAGAGTGTTTGGGTGGCTCTGTCCTTTTTGCCCCTAATGCCTTGATGAGCCACCCTCCCCTTCATCCAAAAATCTCTGATTGCTGGGAGCAAAGCATCGATCAGCATAAAGCTATAGCATATGCATAATTCGGTTTTAGCAGCAGCATTAAGTGAAAACTGTAGAGTGACTCATAAGGTTAAAGATTATTGAAAAAATAGATCATTTTAAGGCTGCTGAGAAACATAACCAAAAAAAAAAAAATGATATAATTGCAGTTATTGGAGCAAGATGGAAACAGAAACATTCCTGGCTTTAAGGCCGTCAGAGCGTTCCCTCCAATTCCCTCTTAAATAGTCGAGAATAAGGAATTAAACGGTAAGTACATATTGTTAGCAAGGTCAAATCTTCGTGGTTCCACAACCTTGAAGCTCAATGGAAAGCTCAGTTATTCAAATTTAGGATGGAGTTCTTTGAATCGCCCAGATTTTCCCAAGCTTTACATTAGCATATGCAAGGAGCGGCCTGTGCTGCTGTTTTCTAAAGTGGATGTAAATTATAACCTCAGTATTATACAGGCTGATAGGAGATAAATCTCTGCAGTAATGCATTGCAGTGAATGGTGAATGGGGGTGGGGGGTGGTATTGTACAGGGTCTGAAGTGTGTGTGTGTGTGTGTGTGTGTGTGTGTGTGTGTGTGTGTGTGTGTGTGTGTGTGTGTGTGTGTAGTACTGTACAATAGCCCGTGGCAGATGGAACACAGACAAGCACTTGCTAATAGTCATGCTAAACTCTCTTTTCACTGGCTTTAGTTTCTACAGATTTTTCCATAATTTCTGAGACAAATTAGAAATTTTAAGTCGGATGCAAAAACTAAAAAGAAAAAGAAAAGAAAAAAAGAAAGAAAGGGAAAAAATATGCGTTTCAATGTTGGTGAAAGAATTTTGAAAGTGTGCGCACATCGTTTTAAAACAAATATTAACACAGGGAGATTACTAAGTCGAAATTTGCACTTGTGCGGTCCAAAAGGCTGAGAGGCTTCAGGCCTCGCGAGCAGAGTGGAGATCTCTTTGGAATCCCTATGCAAACTAGGGCTTGAATAATGAGATGTATTTATGAAGGGCTGGGAAGGGGGTCCTGCTTTTGAAAGCCAGTAGGCTGGAGCCTGAATGGGATAGAAGGAGGAGAAGGGTTGGTGTGTGTGTGTGTGTGTGTGTGTGTGTGTGTGTGTGTGAGAGAGAGAGTTGGGGGGGATCTTGAACAAGGGGGAACCAGGGTGTGTATGTGTGTGTGTGAAGGGGGGTACAAGGGGCCCCCAGCAGCCCAGGCCTCGGCCAGGCAGCTGTGAAAAGGGGTCCCGTCTTTTTCCCACGCCCAGCAAGACGCGAAACACTGCCGCAGCTCGCTAGGGTCAAGTCCCATCGCTAATATATACACACATACATGCACACGCATGCACACACACATACAGCAGAGAGCTTGTTAATTTGCAAAAGTTGTGCAAATTAACAAGCTGTCTGGGAAGCTCTGCGACACGGGGACACCTGCTATTCTCCCAGAATGCTTTGCACTCCCATCAAGGGGCCACTGGGCCTTGATGAGAGAACAATTAGGTCATAACTTCAACTTGAACTTAAAATTCTGCTGAGCATTGAAGGGAGCCTGGATTTCTTTCCCTTCATACTCACATTGTGATCTTGTTTGAGCGTTGTTTGTTTTCGAGTAGTTTAATTCTAATATTTTTAAAAAGCTTTTTTTATTTTATTTACTATGATGGAAAGCTCTGATAGAGCTCTTGTGCAGCTTCTGATATGTCCACTCACACAGGCTCCAGAGACAAACTTGATCTGAGACCTTAACTGTCAACTTGGCATTGTCTGCACACACACGCACAAAGAGAGAGATGCTTCAGAGAAACAAAAGGAAAAAAAGCACAAATGGGGAAAAGTTTACAGAGAGATGAAGCAGCTTTTGAGGATCATTTTAGAGCTTAACCTCAATGCAACGTTTTGTCCCTCAGTAAATACAAAATGTTATCTGATGAATAACAGATAAATAATTATAATCAGAAAAAGGAATGAAAATAATTCCCTTTAATTCAGGTGATCATCTGGTGCCTCTTTACCCCACATTTTGTGTTGCATGTGTCAGTTAGTTTGATCATGAGTTCATGTAAACCTCTCTGAAATGCCGTCCGTGGCAGCGGCTGCTCTTTTTACCTCCTTCCCGATGAAGCTAGGGTCCCACCCATGGCTTCTTTCTATCTCTCTCTCCAGATACTGGCACACCAATCAAAATGGTGCAGCACTCACTTCCCTCCCCGTTCGTCTCTGTCGCTGCTTCTGAGCAGTGTCACACTAATTCGGTTCCCCCTGCTTGCACGGGCTCCTCACTTTAATTCCACGCCACGAAAAAACATGCCCACCATCCCCACAAATAAATTACCATGCATCCTCTCTCCCTCTCTCTCCTTCGCCCCTTTTTTCCTTTTTCACCCCAACTGTCCCTCCCTCCTCTATCTCGTCCTCCCCTCCTCATTATCATGTTCCCTCCTATTCAGATGAGTTTCAAATAGAGAGGGGGACCCTTCTAATTAGCTCTGTAAAGATGCTTTGTCGTGGTCAGTGTGGCCACCAGTGTGTGCATTGAGAGAGGATGTGTGACAGCTAGTGTAAGCATTGAGAAAGTGTGTATGGGCCCTTAATGAGGTTTGTTAGCTGAGTGTGTATCCTGCTGTTTGAATACATCCTCAGCAGCCTTTGAAGGAAGGGAAGAGATGAAGACAGCGAAGGAGGAGAGAGAGAGAGGAGTCTGTCAGCCTGGCAGGTTGCAGGATGCAAATGATGCATTTGTGCCCGGCGTGGTTTCCATTTGAACAGCAAATGAGATGAGAATAATGTTGTATGTGTGTGCTGTACATGAAAACTGCAGGAAATATGCTGGGTCATCATGCTCATCAGATGTTCGGAGGATTTCCTGTGCTTTCAAATTTTGCGATGAAAATAAAAACCCTTTGGGGATTTTTAACAAATATATATTTATATAAGACACTAAAGCGAGCAGAGAATCCAAAAGCAAGCAAATGTTTGCTGAAAATTAATCTACCAGTTCAGCATGATCGTAGCTCCAAGAAAGTCGTCTGTAAACAGTTACTGGATGAATGTGAGGCAGGTGCAGTGAGGGACTGATTCAGGTCATCGTTTGCGTCAAAGGGCAAGAAAAAGCCTGCAAGCTAGTTCCATAAAGAGGAGAGGGCATTATTGTTGCAGAGTATTAGTCTTTTTGTGGTGAAGTCAGAAAGAAACAACGACGGAAGGCTCAGTCAACGTAATGATTCAATTAACTGGCGATCAACTAAAAAATTGTGGAAATAAAAAATATATATATACACATAGACATACATATATATATGCAGAGTGAAGGTAGTGGCTGTGGTGGCAGAGTGGAGGAGATTAGAAATGGCTGGAAACAGACGAGAGCTGAAGGTGGAGGGTAGACGGCAGAGAGAGGAAAAAATAGGTTAGGAAATGAGGGATTGTATGGAGCCAAAGAGCCGACCTGCTGGGCCTGCCTGCTGCCTCAGAGATTGTAAACTGTCACTCAGGATGCAGACAGACAAGCAAGACAGACATCATTTGCCCATTTTACCCTCGAATACTGAAACTGTCATCCAAGCAGCCCCCCTGCCCCTTCCTTTCTGTTTTTTTTGTCATCCCTCCCTCCATTTGCAGTCACTTTTGTTTCTGTACATACAGCTAAATGAACTGCCCGGTCTTTTTCCCCCCCTCTGTCACAGTTCCTCCGATACTTCCCTTTCCTTGGGTCGCTTTCTCTGTTGATGAAATGAGTCAGCTCCCAGTATACTCTCCCCTCTCATTGTTGGATGGTTCGTTGCCTCTCCATAGGAGGTAGAGAGTGTTTGGGCTTTTTCCCCTGTTTTACCAGTTTAGCAGTGTAATCCTTTACACTGGCACAATGAGCTCTCACTCCAGCCATGGGATCCTATTAGGCTCCCAGAGAGACACAGGATCTCCATAAACATTTTCCAACTACTCCTCCACCCCCAGCCCCACTACCTCGTCACCACCTATACAGCCTGCTGGCCTTAAACACTGTCAAACTGATAGTTTCCTTTATACATTTTAAGCAGAAGTCGCCCCTTTGTTTTGCAGGAGATTTTTACCTGTCTGGGAAAAGGAAGGTAGAATAAAAGCTTTTACACCTACATTACCAACGGATTGTTAACGCTGTCAGCTTCACTCCCAAAACAGTGCTCCCTTACAACCATGCAGAGTGTATAACAAGCAACTCAGAACGAGCAAATGCTTGTTATACAGTCTTTGGATGACCACTAAAGATGTTTCAAAAATGCTGAAGTCGTTGGAGATGATGTGATTCCTGCTCTCTGCTGCAAATATGAAGCCATTAAAGTGCAGATAAATTCCCATGTCCTTCATTTCATGCACATACTGTACATCAAATTCATCTCTGAGTTTCACTGGAACAAACAAAAGCAGGCAAACAATTTGGTCCTTCAGATCCAATGAAAAAAAAAAAGGGGGGGGGGGGGAGTTGGATGTAGTTAAAATGCACCTGCATCAAAAATGCTGCTGCTTTTATTACCAGTTGGTAAAATTTGTATGAAGAGTCTGACAGGGACACGGTGGAAGAAATGTGGAAATAAGGTCACCAGGCAAAAACAGACGAGGGGCGTTGCAGTTATATGTTAAATGTAAAGTGAAGTGTACATTTTATTCAGTAATGTGTTTTATTTTAAAAAAATGAATGCAAAAACTGTTTGCTGGGTTAGTATGTATCACCAGAGCATGCCACTGAAAACCTGAATAATGAGGCACCTCTATGGCTTTGGTTGAACACGTATACCAAAAGACTGCAGAGGTCTGGCTTCAGTTCCACCCTGAATGCTTTCCTGTTTGTCAACCCTCTTGCTCTCTCTCCTACTTTCCTGTTTATTCTCTACTTTATTGTCCAATAGATGTTAAAAAAAGGAAAGAAAATAAAAACATGAATAAGAGAAGCCCATAATACGAAACCATTAAAGAACTTTTGCGTTAGTTTATATGGATCCACCAAGCATATAATATAATATAATATAATATAATATAATAGTCTGCAAATCCCCAAAATACAGCTTGCTATCCTGGCTTGGTACTGGCTATGTGTGGTTTGTTCAGTATGGCTCCATCTATTTCTTGAAAATGTCCCAAGCATATTTTTGACAGGAACCCAAAAAAATTGCATTATTTATATTTAAATAATATACTAGACAAACCCCATAACCACATATGTGTGATCAAAGACAGATCTGCTTCTTTCCAGGCTCTTCTTCACAGCGATTAACTAACAAGAAGAACATATGTTCTACATATTAACCGCTCCGAAGCAGAGGCTGAATCACGCTATTATTTCTCCTCATTAATTCTCCTACAAATGAAATACAGAACCAGGCATCCTTAGTAAATTGCACACTGCAAAATATCAGTTAGCACAAATATTTCTAATGTGGCGTCTTTAATTCATGCTTTGAAAGTCGTTTCATGGGATTCGGAATAAACCATCTGTTAGTAGTCTTTGCTTTTCCCACATCATATTTTGCACCACTGTAAATGCGCGAATAGCTTCTTCACGGTGCTCGCTCATAAAATTGACAACATGCGAGCGGGACGGAAAATAGATGGAACGTCTGATGCTGACGTTGGTGACGTCTCGCTGTTTTGTTCCTCAAGTCCAAAGCCATGGGTCGCAGGGCCTCCCCTCTGCTTCTCTACCTCCCTCCTCATACACAAATATCCCTCAATCTCCTGTTTGTCTCTCTCCTCCTGCACCCCCTCACCCTTCCTTCTCCTCCCATCTTGATAATGCAGCTCTTTTCTTTGTCACTGGGTGGAGGGCTGCCCTGAACCAACATTGTGCCCTATGCTGGCTGTAGTGGGGGCCCCTATTGTGTGTGAAGGAATGGCGAGTTAACACCCATGTCTGAACTCTCTCAATGGCTGCATTGTGTCTGAATCTTCCTCCGGCTCGCTGGGCTACTCCCGTTGCTCCTTCCATTATATGATGAAAACACGCACATTACTGTAAACTTAAATTCCCTAGCAAACTATCCCATGACTGGCTATAACTGTGTTAATCGTTTTCCAGGAGAACACACCGAGCTGAGTCTCTCAGCTGATAGAAACTAGGGCCAGTGTGTGCAGGTTACTCGGGGAGGCTCCTTCAATTCTTATTTTTTAAAGAAAAGAACAAAGAAGCACAAAGGATTATAGCGTATTAGCATGATAACAGGTTTCAGAATACTTTTATAATATTTCTACATGCATATTGGTACTGTTGTTAATAATTCCTCACGGTTAAGGTTAAATGTAAATGATTTTAATGTGAAAAATTCATATTTGTGCATAACATTTTAGAAAAACGAACAGAAATTGATGCTTCTGTCTTTCATACAGCATGTTGAGAATTTTTATTCGTTTCTGTACAGCAGTGGGAGCCTTGGGGCGGGTTACAAAAGAGCAAGTTGGCGTTTTCTTCCCACGTATTTTTAATCAAAGTGTTAGTGTTTGCATTTGCATTTGCATTGAGCAGAGGGATGCTGAATGCCAAAGGTGAGATTTTGAAAAACACTCTCTATTTTCCCTTTTTCAGATGGAAACAAGGGTGGGTGGTTGGAAGGCTGGATAAAGGCTGCTGGATGACTGAACTCAGAGACCCGGCGCAGCTCATCATCATTGCCATGGGCTCTTGTCTTCTTCCTCTCCTCCTGTGGCTTGTACCTCCATCCAGGGGTCCAGTAGAGCCAGTGAAGCCCAGGCGGGGAGCTAGTGAGTGGGCCGGGAAGGATGGAGAAGGTCCCCAAAGGCTCAGATCACCTCTGGAGCTACCGGCATGCAGGAGAAATCAATATGAAACAGAAAACCTTCACAGCTCTGAGTGGGGTTTCCTGTGTTTTAAGTGTGTGGCCTACGGGCCTGCAGACCTCCAAAAGACAGGTCCTGTGTGGTTCTCTCAGCTGCAGCCCTGGCTCCTTGGACTGGACCTCAGTCCCAATCTCCACTGGCTGTGTGTGTGGTTCTGCTGAAGGGGATTTCTCCCCAAATAATACCCAATGCCCAGAACGTTGAAAGACTGCCAAGAGGGATGCTCCTTTCTCTTGCCTTTTTTTTCCATCATAAGATTGACGTATCCCCCCAACCTCCTGCCTCGGGCTGATAAAAAAATAATAATAATAAAAAAAAAAACACAGTTCGGGAGCTCTACTTTTGACTCATTCTCCATCCTCGACTCGACCGTTGTTTATTCCCCCAACTAGTTTTTACATTTGACAAAGAGACAGATCTTTATTTTCTCTACCACTCGCTTGGCTTGCTGTTACTATGGTGAGCTGTAGACACGTGTCTGTTCAAACAAGAAATACTGGCACACGAAGTATGAGCTTTTTTTTTTCTCCATGATGTCTATTATTCAATTTCAGACTGTTTAAAAAAAACTGACTGAACAGCAAAGAGGGCTGGAGATCATAGAGCAGAGAGACCTTGTAGTGGAGATGGTAAAATGGCAAGTATCTCTCTTTAGCACTTCACATTTTCCACTCTATGAACTACTCTGAATGTGCTGTCATTACATCACACATTGCCTAAAATAGCCTGTGACAGGGAGAGATGGTAACTCGGCATCCTTTGAGGCCGATTTAGGATTACAGCTGTGAAAAAAAAGAGGTGTTTCTTTAATTATAAGATGCCACTCGTGCTTTCAATCTGTACTCTCGCTGTATAATTCTTATCTACATCACAGAGCCGTGTGTGTGTGTGTGTGTAAATGGACTGTATATGTTTGGCCTTGAGTGTTTGAGCTGCGAGCAGCAGCAGCAGTGTGCACCCACATCTCCCAAACTGCTGTCGTCGTCACAGTAATGCGGCGTGGTTGTTTCCATCCAGATGGGCACAGCTTCAGACAAAATGGCTGCCAGTCTTTCCCTCTGCCAAAAAATGGCGAGTGCATCCCCGTTGTCTGCCATCTGTGCGTCAGTTAGCTGTTGTCGTCGAATGCAAATCAAGGCTAATTGCATTTGCATAACCTCCGAACATCACGTCGTCGGCATGAGCTGGTAATTGATCCTACGAAGGCACACGTTGGCGACAAGCGAGCAGGAGCGAAGTGATGTTTTAAAGCGTACTCCATGCCGTTTCTTTTTGGGTTTTGGGGGGGGGGGGTTTCTTTCAAGGTGCGAGTATTCGCACCCAGAAATGTGTTTGATAGGTGTTCGGTCCATGCTAGATCAACTGTCTAGACATACTGTGCCATATGGTGCGCTTGCTTGCATGTGATTCCCTCGCATGCAAATGTGACACTGTACAAAAGATTAAGCTGGGGCTTTGTTTAATCAGATCGCGCTCTGTCACGCATGCACACTCGCAGTTGGGGTTTTTTTTTTTTTTTTTTTACACACAGACATACATAATGCACAGATGAAAGCATTAAGCAAACAGAGAGGCTCAGACATGCACACAGACTCTAATTAAGTAGGGATCCATAGGCCCAACAAACTCCAGACACACAGACCATAATAGTCTCATTTTCATGCACATGGGTGTCTGGTTACCATGGCACTGAGCAAATCATGGGGTGACTGATTTTGCTAGAAAAGAGCTGCAGATGAAAAATATAAATAGGCCGCAGCACAAAAATTGCCGCCTGAAGACTGGCGGATTGTAGCTTTGAAGTATCGCATGAAAAACGGGAGACGCCTCAGCTGCACCTATTTGAGACTTTGGAAATGCACCTTTTTCTAAAATCGGGGGGGGGGATACAGAATGCGTTTGATCCCGTAACCATGCATAATAGCATTCTGCACAGCTCCTCACAGCCGCTTTGTGTAAATGAACATGTCACGTTTTCTGTATTACAGTTACGGCACTGCGTCATTGTGTAGTCGCATCTGATCGAGCAGGTCTTGTTTTTCGGTGTTGGGGGGGTAGTGGTGGTGGGGCCGTTAATTCAAGCAACAATGCGGCGCTCGCATTTGCATTTGCCCATCAAGGCAGCTGCTGCTGCGCCAGTACAGTTAGGTCTACTGTGGGCAGCAAAATGGCGGTCACGCAAATCATAGGGTCTGTCTGCTGGTCGTGGGAGCTGAGGAGAGAAGAGGGAGGAGGCGTGGGGGTGGGTTGGGGTTGGTTGGGGTGGGGGAGATTTTGGGGTGTCTGGTTTGGGAGAGGGTTGTGGGGTCTAGACTGTAGGATGGGATTGGCGGGGTGTGCACAGGAGGGGAAGATGGAGTTGGGGCGGGGGTGTAAGTGGAGAGGTTATTATTTGATGAGGGGGGCGTCTGGTTTTAGGAGAAACCATTAATGAGACACTGGAGGGTGGTGGTGGGGGGAGTTTAGTTTGTCTGTATTTGTGCAGATTTGTCTGCATTTCGGCCATTTGCATAGAACGGCGAGGGTGCCCATATGCTGCGCGGCGAGGCAAATTCAGTCACAGTCTTTTGAAGGTCTCCCTCGCATGATCACACGAGAGAAGAGAGTGTTGCGCCCGTCCGTGTTTGGCGGTCACATTATTTGTGGGAGAGCAGCAGATGCGCGCTCAGAGCCCGTTTCTCACAAAAAACACGTAAACACCCCTACTACACAGGAGCCTCGTGTTCGTTGCATCACCGTTTCTGTCCAGCCAATGTGGAGCTGCTTTCAGCCAATGACAAACGGCAAAGAGTCAGGAAGAGGAAAGAAAGGCGAGGCGAGTCATGAGTTTACCCTTGATGTGCTGGAGAAGAGGGAACAAGCAAAACAGAGGGATGCAGAGGATAGTGGGAAGGGGAATGGCGACACGAGACCAGCGCTTTGCAAGATAGCGGACCGAGTTTTATGGTGAAAGAATACAGACGTTTATTAGAAATATACATGATCGCCGTGCTGTGCTGAATCAAAGGGTTTTTTGTGTGTGTGCCAGTCAGACTGATCAATTTGAGAGGGAAGAAGGGAAAAGGAAAGCTCGCCACCCCCCCATAGTATGCACTGAGCTGTGAAGACAGTGCGTGAGGCCCACAAATGTCAGACAGTCAGACACAGATACAATACTGATCTCCATAATTACCTGTATGAATACAGCCGTGTTTAAAGTGTGATTGTCCTCCGTGCAGGAGGTCTGAGCTCGGAGCGTGGGAATCTAGCGAGCAGATATGCAGAACAGTCGGCTGCCGGCGAGACAGCCTCGGCAGCATGAATGCTGTCGTAGCAGGTGAAAGAGGACCCTAGAGTTCATGGGTCAAGGCCAGTGAAGGGGTTGTCTGGTTCATGACTCTGTGTGTGTGTGTGTGTGTAGGGCCTCTCTGGTTGTTGTCTGGGTCTTGCAAGATGCAAATGAAGTTTTGAGACTGTTTGATAAGCACTGCCGTCTATTATTAGCTCAGTGT